>NC_090278.1:71554603-71919603 GCF_040414725.1 Anabrus simplex | reverse complement strand
TTATGATGTTTCTTAAATCAATCATATTTGTTTATATTTCATATTTTACTAATTCAACTGGACTTGTGTTAATGCAACTTATGTTAAATTGCCTAAAATATAGTATGCAGCAATTCGCTAACGGGGAGTGCTTTGATGTCAGGTCACAGCCTTGGAATTGCAGCAGTTTGCTAACATAGCGTGTTCTCGTGTTGTACAATATTTTAAATTACTAATAATGATTTACAATTCTAAATATAATGTTTTGGTAAGTAAATTATCTTTCTTACAATGTTGTTAACGTTTTATGATTGTTTTCTTCATTTTAAAATCCGAACAACAATATATAACATGCGTGAGCAAATTGCCGTGGGGCGTGCTGTCATGTAAAAATAAGGGGGCATGTGATGACGTGTTAAATAATTTATTCTCTAAAGATACATATAAATTTAGCTTCTTTTGGCATCACTGGACCCTTCTAAATTATTTTGTAGGCCTGCATAATTTTACAATTTTTCAGGCATCAGTAATATTCTTTACTCAACTTCTAACTATGCAATCATATCTGGGATTGTTTGTTGAATAATAATAATAATAATAATAATAATAATAATAATAATAATAATAATAATAATAATAATAATAATAATAATAATAATAATAATAACAACAACAACAACAACAACAACAACAATAATAATATTAATAATAATCAGGAAGAAAAGCATTTCATTTTTTGGTCATCTATTCACGACACCGGAGAACAGGATCATCAGGAGAATAATAGAAAAATTATGGAATAGTAAGTGCAACATTAAGTGGATTACAGAAATCAAGGAAGATATGGATGAACTATATATTACAGTGGAAGGCCTAAGAAACAAAACCGACAAAATCAGGAAACTCACAGACAAGCAAACCAGAATCATGATGATGATGATGATGATTGTTGTTTTAAGGGGCCTAACATCGAAGGCCCCTAATGGAACGAGATGGACGACAGTTAAAATTTTAAAACGTATCCACTGACTAGAGTTTAAAAAAGGGTGATGGAAAATGAGTATGAGATTAAAACTATCAGTGGATCTGATTCGCAATGCCTTATTTTGTAATAAAATAAGAGAAAATAAGGAATAAGGCATTGCTTGCTAGGACAGATATATATACGTACTTTACATTAGACTTTAAAAGAACACATTAAAATGCTCGACACAAACTAAAATGAAGTCAATGGGATAAAAGCGCTATTGACACAAAAAACACTAGGACAAAGGACATCATCACACACGATAAAACAGACCACTATCCCTCATAAAGCGGATGACGAGATCTGCTGACTGCTCATCATCTTGCAAGATAAGGGAGATTGTACTCGGAAGGTTAAGACTACGGCACAGATCGACCAGATCCACACACTCCGTAAGGATGTGTACCACAGTAAGGTGTTCGCCGCAGGTACACATCAGAGGCGGTTCCCCTTTCAAAAGATGCGAGTGAGTCAGGATACCATGGCCGATCCGAAGACGACATAATACCACGGCTTCCCTCCGCGAAGCCCAAAGGGAAGTCCTCCAAACCTTCGTTGTTCCTTTTATCGCTCGCAGCTTATTGGGAAGTGGAATGGCCTGCCACTCCATCTCCCAATAAGACATAACCAGATGTCTCAGCTGAGAGCGAATATCACTTGCTGGAACCTTGAAAGGCAACGGGGGCAGTGTAACTGCCTCCTTGGCAGCCTTATCTGCTAATTCATTTCCCTCTATGCCCATGTGGCTGGGGAGCCACAGAAACGTGATTCTGGTGCCGGCATCCGAACACCCGGCCAGCAGGTCCTGGATCCGCTGCACCAGAGGGTGCCGAGGGAAACAAGTATCAATAGACTGGAGCGAACTCAAGGAGTCAGTACACACGAGAAAGTGTCGGCGCTCACTGTACAGTGCGTACCGCAGAACTTCGCGGATAGCATAGAGCTCGGCTGTGTACACACTACAGGTTGCCGGGAGAGCAAAAAGAAACCTATCATTGTTGACAACAAACGCACAGCCCACCTTCGTATCTGTCCTCGAACCATTCGTGTAGACGGCGACTGAACCTGGATAGCGGCCAACAACGGACAGGAAGAGCCTCCGATAAATCGAAGGGCCAGTGTGCAGATCAACCAGAATCAACAAACAGACAATAGGAAGGGTGATTTCCGATGAAGAAAGAAAGATAAGATCAGAGAGAATGAAGAAGTACTGGGCTGACAGGAAACTGAAAAATTCTTTGTATAAATTGGCTAGAGTGGTCCAATGAAGGCCATAAAATGTAAATAATAATAATCATATGGCCTCAGCTACCGTGTGCAGACATTTCAATTTGATGCCATCTGGCTGTCTGCTCTTCAATTTTGACATTCTGTTTTACTCTGGGCCTACTAGATGGCAGACCAAGTAAACCGAAATTCTCTTGGGCGTCTATGGCTGAGATATCAATGAATTTTGTCGAGTAAACACCAAATGTGTCACCAGAAATCTTTTACATGCCAACATCCTAAGACATGGAGTGTCAAGTGAACGTTTTCCCGCCCTTCAAAAGTCCGACAACCTCTGCCAGGTTTTAACCCGCTATCTTGGGATCCGGAGTCCGACACTCTACCACTGATCCACAGAGGCAGCTATTGTTTGTTGAATGTTCCTATGAAATATGATGATGCTGCATTGTCACTTGTTGGTAAATATTCCTTTTCCATAACACTAGCATTATCTTTGCAGACTGAATTGTTCAATTGTAGAGCAGGAATAGGTTGTTGTCCATCCCAAGGTCTCCATATGATTACTACAGGCCTAACTATATGCAAAGTATAGGAAAGGAAGGTGGGTGGTTGCAGAATAGGCTTTGGCCCACAAGCGACCATGGATGATCGGTGGTCCGACAGCTCTGCGCTCCAACTGACCGACCGAGCAGAGGAGAGGTAGCCGTGGCTCAATGCCTCTGCATTCGGAAGATGGAAAGGGGCTGGTCTCCATTATCGGCTGTCCTGAGAATGGTTTTCTGTGGTTTTCCATTCACCGGCACTAAAGGAAATGCCAGAACAGTTCTAGTATAGGCCATGGCCGGCAAGCCCCTCACTTTCTCCGAACATTTTCTTCACCGCATCACACCTCCCTGGCCTGAGAGACTGTGTTACAGTCTACAGTAGGAGCCCCGCCATTCCCTTCAGGGATGGAATGAAGACGTTTTAGTAGTAGTAGCAGTTGTAGTAGCAGGAAGGGAACAAACAAGTGTCAAATTAAGTCATATATATATATAATATAATATGAAACAAGAGCTAACAGGTTTCCACCTATTCAATACTATTTATTGTAACCTAAAGAAAAATGTTACATATATTTGATACTAGTTTCAGTCTTGCTAGAGACCATCATCAGCCAAAATCATTAAAGTTAAGGCAAGACATGAATTATAATAGATAAAATTTATGAAACAAACGTGTGTTGCTGATATTCGGTGTAAGACAAGTAGAGAGTTCAATTATAAACACTCACCATGATCGCACGTCTTGTGTAACTTACCAAAGTTTTCTTCCAGTTTGAAGAATGCACTTCACAAAAGACCATGCCAAACACTTTAATACTACCACTTGAAGAATCTTCTTGAATTCAGCTCAGCTGAAACAAGTGTGAACAGAATAATGTTCTTCATTTAGCTCTTGTTTCACATTACATTTTACATTATACACATTATGGGAAGAGGAAGCAACATAAATGGGGGACTAGGACAAACATAGAAACACAAAAGATCAAGGACAATCTCCACATCTTCAAACAGATAGGTCCTCTCCTCACGAATCCTAGTTCTTCTACATCCATCCTTTCTCAGCCCATGATGAGCTTGTTTCTGCTTCCCAGCTTCATGAGGATGGCACTTCCCACATCAAGACTGAAGATCTGTCAAGATGGTCCCTCAATGAGTGTTGATGCCCAACCTCCTAATGAAACAACGTGTCGGCAGCCGAGGGAAAAATTCTGGACGTGGTCCACGATGATCCAAGGAAGACAGCTGGGGATGGTGCATGTGAGATGGGTGTGTCTCCCTATGTTGTAAACCGAACACTTAGGGAGCAGTTGTTGTATCCATACCATATACAATGCATTCAACAACTTCAAGCAACAGATTTCCCCAACCCCTGTAGGGAACAATTCTGCCAGTGGCTTGTGAGAAAAAAACAAAAAGATATTTTCTTACAAGAATTTTAGCCACTGAAAAACATGTATGCCTTAGGAGGTCTTCAAAGTCATGCATTTCATGTCTGTACACCTATTTCTTCATATGGCCCTAGATATAAAATTCCACTAAGGGATTTAAATCAAGACTTTGAGTTGGCCAGTATACTGGGCCATTTCAACCAGTCCATTGGCCTTAGAATGCATGCACAGGATGGAATGATACATTTCAATAACTCGCATATCTGGAGTGAAAAAATCTCCATATTGTAGTTCAGAGCCACTTTCAACAGTTTACATCGAATAAGTGGATAGGAATCCTCAAGGATACATTCATTGGTCCTTTTCTACTTCCACCTCATTTAACAGGCTGGCGTTATCTGCAGTTTCTCACAGACATGATGCCGGTGGTTATGGGTGACATTTCTCTAGATATCAGTATTTGAAGTGATACACGGTACCTGCATGGTGGTGCAACCCATCACATATCACAGGCTGTGCGACAGTATCTGGCACAGAGTTCCCAGGCCAATGGATTGGTCAAAATGACCCAGTACAATGGCCGACTTGAAGTTCTGATATAAATCCCTTGGAATTTTTTTTCTCAATATGTTTTTACGTCGCACCGACGCAGATAGATCTTATGGCGGTGACAGGATAGAAAAGGCCTAGGAGAGGGAAGGAAGTGGCCGTGGCCTTAATTAAGGAACAGCCCCAGCATTTACCTGGTATGAAAATGGGAAAACATGGAAAGCCACCTTCAGGGCTGCCAACAGTGGAGCTCGAACCCACTATCTCCCGGATGCAAGCTCACAGCTGCGTACCCCTAACTGCACGCCCCATATGCCCAGTCCTTGGAAATTTATTTCTGGGAACTTATGAAGGAAATGATGTACAAACATGAAGCACATGACTTTGAAGACCTCCAAACGCAAGCATTTGAGGCAGCAGTCATTTTAAGAAACACCACAGTACAAGGAAGTTGGCTTCATCACACCGAGGTGTGAATTTAGGCTAATAGCGGCTACATTGAAAACTTTTGTAAATCCATTACCTGATATGTATTGTGAGTACTACTTATCTTCATGTCAGACTTCTTCTTTTCTAAATCTCTATGAAAAATAATTATAATTAATAATATATGCTTTTAAAATAAGTGGCACCGGGCGAGTTTGCCATGCGGTTAGGGGCTCGCATCTGTGAGCTTGCATCCGGGAGATAGTGGGTCTGAATCCTACTGTCGGCAGCCCTGAAGATGATTTTCCATGGTTTCCCATTTTTCACACCAGGCAAATGCTGGTGCTGTACCTTCATTAAGGCCACAGCCGCTTCCTTCCAACTCCTATGCTTTTCCTATCCCTTCGTCGCCATAGCAAAAAAAAACTGGCTTACCTCAATGTAAAATGTTTTATTGTACTTGAATAGTTATTTGTTAAAAGGACACCGGTCACTGGAATGAAGGTTTCCATAAATCACAAACAGAATGTTCACGTTTCCCACTTGTACCAACTGACTTCTGTAAAACATTTTCATATTTGCTTATTCAGTTCATACCACTTAGCTTTCCATTACTTATCTGCATTTTTAATGAGTGGATGTCTACTTGTCTAATGTACGGATCCTTGCTAGGCAGATTTACACGTTCTTCCTGTAAGTCCTTGAAAGAGATGTAATTGAAAGGGCTAAACAACCTTCCTTTCGGCTGATGGATGAGATTTATCTAACAGAAATTATAAATTACATGTAAACATTGACTTTCTCTAGTTAAATTTTGAACTCAATGATTGACGAAATGTCGGTAACATGTTCTGCAGTCACTGCTTGACCAATTAATCTTATTTTAATTACATTCTATATATTCGCGAACTGTGACGTAATATACCGAAAATTACTGATGATGGTATTTTTTATGATCTCTTCAGGTATAGTATTATAGATTTTTAACAAGTGGCGAGAAATCGTAAAATTTTCCCACAGTTTATAATCGTCCCGAAAACCAGCGGCATCGAGGTGGTGTGGTGTTGACCTTCAAATGCCTCCAACTGAGTATTATTCTACTAAGACTGAATTATCGCATCTGTTATACCTATCTTCAGGTATAAATTCATTAAATAATCTGAAATGTACCATTAACTGTATACTCTT
The DNA here is from genome assembly GCF_040414725.1 of Anabrus simplex. Lineage (NCBI taxonomy): Eukaryota > Metazoa > Arthropoda > Insecta > Orthoptera > Tettigoniidae > Anabrus > Anabrus simplex. The sequence continues at coordinate 71,913,274 of NC_090278.1, read as the reverse complement.
AGACATTTCACTCGTAAGTCCTGAGGACGCCAGCTTTTCGGAAGGGGCGTCGTAAATCTACAATCGTACACTCTTTATACTGCAATAAATAGGAATTACATATAAAATACTAACCATGTTATTACCTTTTCCATATTTGTCTAATATGAGACAATATATAATTTTACTGTAGTATATATTATATATAATTCGAAATATAAACGGTGATTACACGTAAAGGCATTCAACCAGACCGCCCCGACTCTTTTGTCTTCTATGTTACGCTTTGGTACATAGCACTTGTTAAATTCTGCCTACAAGGCTGCCAAACTGACTCATGACGATCTTCCAATGAAGAAATAAAGGGGCAATACCTATTTTTCTCACGAATGAGTAAAAACTAAAGAAATGAGAGAATAAACGTGTCAGATGGTGTCAAATCCTATTTCATCCGAAATATCCTTTGATTCTCAAACCATATATTCTTTGTCTCCAACACATTTTTGGAATCAAATACTTATTGCTACGAGAAATTTGAGATACCGTGCCTTCATTTAGAAAGAGCATTCTTTCATTGCAGGTTGTATTTTAAAGATAAAAGTGATTAACTACGTAACAGCATGCGCAGTGTATGCAAAATATTTCCTCACTGTGACTTATTATGGGCGTTACGGCAGGTTGCGTGGTAGTGTTTGTTGGACCGAATTGAACGTATGGAGTAATTGTCTACTGTTAAGTTTGTATCAGTGTATAGGATGAGAATCTGACACTCAACAGATGACACGTCTGGGTTATCAGAATTACGAATGTTTTTACCTATGTGGGCAAAGTGAATGGTAATTTGATTCTTCTGCATGACAGAACATAATTACCTGTTCAATGCTTTCCTATATCGACAGTGAACCATATGACTTGTGTTGAATGTGCGGTGTTCTTCTGAAGCGATGGAATCGTTATATCATCAGACAAATAAACTAGTCCAGGAAACTCAGCAATGTTTTACAAAATTAGAGAGAATTGGCGGTGGAGATCCAGGCCCTTTAGAAAAGGAGATCCAGGCGAGAATTGATACTATTACAAGGTATGCTGGACTCTTGTTATTGTAGTACTGAGATAGCAGCTGGTGAAATTCCATGCGTAACTTGTGTGACAAGTAGGTCTACTCATTAAATACATGTACGGTGTTCATTTCACACAATACGTGTTCATATAGTTTTGATTGGCATCATCATCATTTCCCGTTTCCAGCTTCCCGGGTCGGGTTGTGAATCAAGGACCTCCATCGCTGCCTATCTCTCCACCACTCTTCTCCTTTTTTAAGTACATCTTCTGATTTTCCTCCCCTCTTCTGTATGCACTCCCATACTGAATCTGTCCACCTCTTTTGGGGTCTTCCTCGTGGTCTCTTTCCTGTTAACTTCTCTGAAAAAGCTTTTTTTGGCACACTCTCTTCTCCCATTCTCATCATATGCCCATACCACTTTAGCGTTGTTGTTTCTATTCTGTCTTGACATTTCAAGATTCGTGTCCTTTTCCTTAATCTCTTCAATTCTAATTCTTTTTTTTTTTTTGCTTTACGTCGCACTGACACAGATAGGTCTTATGGCGACGATGGGACAGGAAAGGGCTAGGAGTGGGAAGGAAGCGGCTGTGGCCTTAATTAAGGTACAGCCCCAGCATTTGCCTGGTGTGAAAATGGGAAACCACAGAAAACCATTTTCAGGGCTGCCGACAGTGGGGTTCGAACCTACTATCTCCCGAATACTGGATACTGCCCGCACTTAAGCGACTGCAGCTATCGAGCTCGGTAATTCTAATTCTGTCCTTTCTGGTCTTGCCCTCGATACCTCTTAGGAACTTCAACTCTGCTGCCTGTATTCTACTCTCCTCTCGTTTTGTTGTAGTCCACGATCCATTTGCATAGGTTAGTATGGGTTCATAATAGGTTGAATATAATACTTTCTTACATTTCTTCGGGACATCTTAATTCTACAAAATACCCCTTACACTCTGTTTGCTAGTTGTATTCCAATTTCCTCGGTAATCTTTCCATCTTCTGTGATCACACTTCCCAAGTAGGCCTACTTGAAACTTTTAACCACTTCCAGAATTTTACCATTCAGTTTTATCTTTCCTTCTTCCTTCCTTCCTTCCTTCCTTCCTTCCTTCCTTCCCCTTTCTCTGTGCTTACTTTCATCCCAAATTTTTCTATCTCTTGATTCCATACATGTACTTGTTTTTGCACTTCCTTTTCATCCTCACCCCATATCACTATATCATCTGCAAACAACATGGCTTTTGTTGCCAAGTCTTATGAATGTCATCCATGACTATGAAGAATAGTATGGGAGATAGTAAGTTCCCTGTTGGAGACCAGTTTTATCTTCAAACCATTTTGTTTTTCCTATACTAGTCTTCACACTATTAACACAATTTTTGTACATAGCTTTTATCATTTGCAGTTCCACTCTGTTAACTTGTTTTCTCCTTAATTTATCCCATACCAACTGTCTGGGCACACTGTCATAAGCTTTCTCAATGTCAGTAAATGTCATCACTAGGTATGTCTTTTCCAAACTCCCATCTTTTCTCCATCATATATTGTAATATAAAGATCAGATCAAACCTTGATCTGTTTTTCCTAAAACCATATTGTTCTTCCATTTCTCCTTCTAGCTTCCTCCTCAGTCTTCCTTCTGATACTCTCTCAAATATCTTAGCTACATGGGCAATAAGGTCCTGACTGTAAAATACTAACTTTTCGAGGCCTTGGTTAGACCTATAGCTTATATATGTTTAATTTTAAGAGTTTTTGCATAGAGACTACTTCTTGCTGAAGTACCTGTACAATTCGTTAAGGCCTGTACGTTTGTAGTATGGGTTCTTCCTTAAATGTAGGCTGCCTGTTTATACTTTTTCTTCATTTTATTTTCAAATTCATCCACTTTGAGGTTCTCATTTTAGGAACAGAAATTATGAGTACGAAATAACTATACAGGGTTATTCAGCTAAGTTGTCCATCTCAAATAGTTCACGAATGGTTAAAGATATTGACATTTTGTTTTCACTTTCAGTAATCATCAATGAATGCTGATCTGCATTTAGGGCAGTCGCCCAGGTGGCAGATTCCCTATCTGTTGTTTTCCTAGCCTTTTCCTAAATGATTTCAAAGAAATTGGAAATTTATTGAACATCTCCCTTGGTAAGTTATTCCAGTCCCTAACTCCCGTTCCTATAAATGAATATTTGCCCCAGTTTGTCCTCTTGAATTCCAGCTTTATCTTCATATTGTGATCTTTCCTACTTTTATAAACGCCACTCAAACGTATTCATCTACTAATGTCATTCCACCCCATCTCTCCGCTGACAGCTCGGAACATACCACTTAGTCGAGCAGCTCTCCTTCTTTCTCTCAATTCTTCCCAGCCCAAACTTTGCAACCTGTTTTATTTGTGCTACATATGAAATTTGAGCTAGCTGTTGACCTACAGAGTTGCTTCACCTCCTCCTGACAGATAGGTATTCTCTACTGTGCTCATAAATACACTAGCCTGTGGTAAAAGCATGATTTAACACCTTTAATATTGCAGTAGGTAAGAACTATTTGTATTAGTGCAACATTAAAAAAAAAAGAAGAAAAAAAGTAAGAGAACTTGTCACTGTTTCCACCACATTCCTTTTGCTTACCGTCCACATGTCATTCAATTTTTGTCCACTCTCGAACAACTGCCAACGTTGGCTGTCCTGTTTATTGTACAGTATCATGATGTATCTGATACCTGTATTGAATTTTTATGTTTTTACGATTAGTTTAAAAGTTATTTTCATTCTAGTATGAAATTCATAAATCAAGACATTCTAGTATGTGACCAATTGCGCTGAAAGGGACCTAAAGTCAGATTCTTAATTTGTTTTTGTGGTTCTAAAATTGGCATAAGATACTGAGCATTTAAAAGAAAAGAGTTAATGATTCTAGGTGCAATACTTCAGAAGATATTAATTATTGACTGATGCTATTAAGAACACTGTATTTTGAGAAAAAAACATAATTACAGCTTTCACTAATTTGCTTAGCAGTTGTACAAAGTTTTCATGATACTGAGTCATGAATACTTGAACTGTTAAGTTTTGTTAAGAAGATCCATTGGTGGCAAAAGAAGTTAAAACATAGAAATTAAATTTTAACACAACAGACGCTTTTGTCCAGCTGTACTGTAAAATTTCCAGTGACATCTTTTGGTCCCTTTCCACACAACAGGTCAACATATATTCCTTGATTTGTCTCTTGTTTGGGTTAGGGGGGGCGCGGCTGTGAGCTTGCATTTGGAGATAGTGGGTTCGAACTCCACTGTCAGCAGCCCTGAAGGTGGTTTTCTGTGGTTTCCCATTTTCACACCAGGCTGTACCTTAAATAAGGCCATGGCTGCTTCCTTTCCACTCCTAGCCCTTTCCCATCCCATCATTGCCATAAGACTTATCTGTGTTAGTGCGTCATAGGGCAGCTTGTAATAAAAGTATCTTGTTCGTTTCTTTTTATTACTTGTGTTGACCCGTTGGAATCCTTCTCTCTTTCTGTGTTGCTAGTCGTTTTCCACATGTGTTTGTCTTGGGCCTTTTTTTGTGTTGAACTGCTGCGTAACTTAAGTTTGTTAAGAAGATCCATTAGTAGCGAAAGAAGTTAAAACATAGAAATTAAATAGCAGATGCTTTTGACCAGCTGTACTGTAAATTTCCAGTGATGTTCATGAACATTTCTGTAGGTCTATGGCAATAAACAAAATAGCGTGTTCGTTAACTTTTCGAGCATGTTGATAAACAACATTTCTTTAACTTTTGTGAATGAAACTTTCCATATCAAGGCTGAAGGTCTGTTAAGATGGCCAGTCAGTGATTATTGATGCCTGCACACTCTTGATGAAGCTGGGAAGCAGAAGTGAGCACTGGTGAAGCTACTGGTTCTGCTGTAGTAGAACTGATAAAGTTATCTTGACCATTGTGTACTTATTTCCCCCCCCCGTTTCTGCTTCTGTGCAATGAATATCAATTACTAAAGTAATGATTACTAGAATGATTACATTTGATGAGAAAAGAGCCAGTCCATTTGAAGGCAGTGGTGTATGAAGATTGTCTTTGACCTTTTTAGGTTTGTCCTTGGCTCCTCTTTCTTTTGCTTCTACCTCCACAGACCAGTTATTGCCAGTAAAGAGGGGAATGCAAGAAAATTATAATTGGGCTGAATTAAGGTGCATCCTCACCCAGATGTTTTCGTTAACTTTGTTAGTAAACACTGTTAAGGAACAATGTTCATGAACATTTCTGTATGGTAATAAACAAAATAGCGTGTTCATTAACTTTTCGAGCATGTTGATAAACAACATTTCTTTAACTTTTGTGAATGAAACTTTTCGTTAGCTTTTCGTGTTTTTGTTAACATTTCGGTTTGCACATGCACAAGGATGCAATTAGAGCACGCAGATTCATAGCGCAGAAAACGATGATTTCTTATTTCTTCTAACAATCGACTATCAAATCACAAGTGAAAGTTCTAATATACAGTACCTTTAATTCTGTTTGATGATATTTTAGCTGTGTTCTAATGTAGTTTCATTTCCATCTTCACTACTCGCTGAATAACCTAACCTATAATTGCTTGTATGTCATCAAACTAGGTAGGTTACATTAATATTTTCTTTATTTCGTACCTTTACCAATTTCTTGATGCTGTATAAATCTTTAAACACCTCAGACACAATAACTGAAATTGCTTGTTATGACACTCTAGACCAGGGCCTCTCAAATGCCCAAAATCTCATGCGTGCAAACTGAGGCGCAGAGTTCCTGTGCACAGTGCATCAGTCCCACTGGGTTCAGCTCGGACCAACGCTTCATCTCTGTGCTACTCGGCTAACCTCGGCTCACCTCGACTCGGATTTGGAGTGCTACGGAGCAAGTGAAGAAGAGGGAGACAGGCAGAGCGATACAGGCATGGGGAAGGAGAGAGACAGCAATATTGCTCCAAATCGAGGAGTGTGGGTCTGCACTCTGGTCAACCTGGCGAAGTCGTCTTTTGCACCGTGCATGCACCCAGAGAGGCCCTGCTCTAGACAAATATGTATAGGTATAAGTGAAATGTCACCAGTTGCTAGGAATCTTTAAAGTTATAGCTTATCTATAAAAAAAAATAGCCTGTCATTAGTGGAGCCGGCTTTTCGATAATCTGTATCATTACTCGCAATTTCAGACCCAGTTACTGTCAGCAAGAACTGAAAGTCATGTGGAGGCATTCTCAAGAGAATTTTGAAAACCTGGTGCATCATGAATTAAAGGTTCTGACATAAGTATTCTTTCCAAACTTAATTCCACTCGCCTTAACAGTATTTTTCTTCGCCATGTTTTGCGTTTGTGCTTTTCTCTGATTGTACTCGCTAAAATAATGAAAGCTGCAGCTGGAAGTATTTTCTTCTTCCTGATCCTCTCAATTATAACCTCACAAACAGTTATTTTGGTGTAGACACAATGTTGAAGAAGTTTGTTAACAAAAGTTTATTAACAAGTTGAGAAATGTTTTAATTTAACACTGTTTACTAACTTTGTTTCGTTAACATTGTTTATTAACTTTGGTGTGGATTAACCATTACAGTTACGTGAGAAATATTTTACTCAATTTCGATTACAAATTACTTTTACAACTAGTAACTTAACCAGTAATATTACAATTAGATTACTTTACAGAACACTGGTCTTAACGAAATTGCTGACTTTTTTTTTTTTTTTTTTTTTTTTTTTTTTTTTTTTTTTTTTTTTTAAGAATGGGGCCTGAGTGGCTCAGACAGCAGTGTGCCGGACTCTCGCCACTGGGAACCGTAGTTAAAATCCCTGTCACTCCATGTGAGATTTGTGCTGGACAAAGGGAAGGCAGGACAAGATTTTCTCTGGGTAGTCTGGTTTTCACTGTCATCTTTCATTCCAGCAACTCTCTCCAATATCATTTCACTTCATCTGTCAGTCATTAATCATTGTCCCAGAGGAGTGCGACCCTCTAAGATAAACTCGCCGCTGGATGAGGAAAGCTGGATGAGGACTTCATTCCTTTCATCCCTGACCTGGTCAAATGAGTGAAAAACAGGCTGGATTTTCATTTTTTAGCATAAAAACATTGACTGTTATCACTAGGTGATGATTACTTGGAACTTGCTTATCACTAGGTGATGATTACTTGGAACTTGCAAAATGCTCTTTTCCTATCATTATAATAATAATAATAATCGTATGGCCTCAGCTACCGTGTGCAGACATTTCGTATTTTAGTTAATGACTTTTTTTTTAGCATTTCAAATAGTTTGCAATTTATTTTACAAATGAAATAATTGGTTCATAAAATTCTCATTACTAATCCTAACACCGGGCGGGTTGGCCGTGCGCGTAGAGGCGCGCGGCTGTGAGCTTGCATCCGGGAGATCGTGGATTCGAGCCTCACTGTCGGCAGCCCTGAAAATGGTTTTCCATGGTTTCCCATTTTCACACCAGGAAAATGCTGGGGCTGTACCTTAATTAAGGCCACGGCCGCTTCCTTCAAACTCTTAGGCCTTTCCCATCCCATCGTCGCCATAAGACCTATCTGTGTCGGTGCGACGTAAAGCAAGTAGCACTAATCCTTAACCTCTTTGGCGGGTAGTACATCTTTGCATTTACTGAAAAGTCACTGTACAGAGATATTTGAAAGATTACCTGTGTTTAATGTCAAGAATGTCGTTGGGAAAAGTATGATGTCTTTGGAAGAACTGGAGAGTTTAAAAAGTACCTCATCCAGAATGGGTAAAGTTAGTGGTTCTGCTGTAGTACAGGGACATTGTTTTATCTATGATGGGAATTGTCTCTCGCCTGGTCGCCAGAAGCGCAATCTTGTCTTCCGCCATGCACTTTGCAGTAATGCGCTTATCGGCGCCACAACTTCCTCACCTTTGCAGTCTGCCGAGAGCTTCATCAGTGTCAAGTTCAGTTTAGTCAAGTGGTCACGTGTTTGATGCTCAGTGTGTTGTTCGAATGCCATTTTCGTTAGGTGAGCGAGTGTATATACATAATACCTTTGTTAAGTACAGGAAATTTTGTGCGATAACGCTCATTGACTCGGTGCCTGGCGAGCGCTGATGGTAAAGTGGTTGGCAGGAGACAGACTCGCAGCGCAGGCGACTGGGTGAGTGACAATCCCTGTCATAGATAAAACAATGTCCCTGTAAAACTGAAAAAAATATCTTGATCATTACTAATTTCCCCTCCCCTCCCTGTTTCTGCTTCTGTGCGATGTAGGTCTATATCAGTTACTCAAGTAATGATTAGTAGAGTGTAACTATTACAATTTTATTTCAAGGAGTAACTTACAAGTAAAATTTACATTTTGTAAAAAAAAAAAAAAAAAAAAAGTAATGATTAAAAGTAAAATTTACTAAGACTGTAAAAATTACAAGTAATTCAATTATTTTTACTCAATTACTTCCCAACTCTGGTTATTACATTTTTCCTATTGTGTGTTCTTTTTCAGGTTCCTATTATTGTGCATTTCTTTTAATGTTCCTATCTTTTTATATATTACTTCATTCTTTGTGCATGTTGATGTGAAATTTTGCTCCATACTTTTAGTAATAATTGAGCCATTTTAAACAACAGTTATTGTGTTAACTTTACTTCTCTGTTCGTTACAGTAATTGTGAGCGCTTGGACATCCTCCTGTATAAGGAACCAGTTCAACGTAGACAAAATGCTAAACTGAGAATCGATCAACTCAAGTATGACAATCAGCATTTGCAGGTAAAGAAATTTGTATTTCTTGTGAGTTATGTGTACAACCTTGTATGGTGTTTGTCTTACAGTTCATGCCTTTGATCTCAGCTTATTTCTTGTGCTGTCCAAATCCCGGCTGTGAAGCTCTGGTTGGGAGAAATTTTGAGACATTATTATTTTTATTATAATAATAATTAATATTAGGTTAATATTATTTTTATCATTATAGTGTAAATGTACATAATATTCAGCTCTTAGCTCATGAACGTAGATCACTCTTTATTATCATATTTGTTTTTCTGTTACTTTATTATGTATTGTGTTCTGTTTATGCATTGGCTTGTATTTTTCATTTTGTATTTTACTTGTTTTTCATTTTCTAACTTTTTATGCTCTGGATTTCTTTTATTTGTTGAGCTTCGCTTTCTTCCTTATATGTTCTCCAAATCTGTTATTTAGCTTAGTTATTTCTGATTTTATAATAGAATTGTAAATTCCTTCTAATTTACGTGGTTAAGTGTAAGGGAGGGCCACGAGTCCCAACTTCGCCACTGCTAATCTCTCGATTTAACAGACAGACTATTAGGAGTTAAGGGTGTCTGTAAAACCAAAAGTGTGTTAAATCATGGATAAGGAACTGTACTGACAGTAGAAGACTTTCTGTGGTATCGGTATACAGTGAAACCTACCTATATAGTGGCTGTTAGTATAGTGCCTGCGACACAGAAGGCTAAATTTAGAGGAAATTGCTTCCGCTTAAGAATCAGTGGTATGTCAAAATTTCCAAATCAATTCTTTGAATATAACACATTCTTCTTGAAGCTGAACCCATCAGAATTTCTGCAGTAACAATATTTTTGTCTAGCCTTACCACAGTCAAACTACTTCCACTCCACAGTTTTTTTTTTTTTTTTTTTTTTTTTGCTAGATGCTTTACGTTGCACCGACACAGATAGGTCTAATGGCGACGATGGGAAAGAAGGTCTAGGAGTGGGAAGGAAGCGGCCATGGCCTTAATTAAGGTACAGCCCCTGCATTTGCCTGGTGTGAAAATGGGAAACCACGGAAAACCATCTTCAGGGCTGCCGACAGTGGGGTTCGAACCTACTGTCTCCCGAATACTGGATACTGGCCGCACTTAAGCGACTGCAGCTATCGAGCTCGGTACTCCACAGTTTCATCATACGATTAGTTACAGTACGACCTCCTGTGAGTGGGTGATGCAGACAAAGACTACACCCACGGTATCCCCTGCCTGTCATAAGAGGCGACTAAAAGGGGCGACAAAGGGATGATGGAATTAGAACAATAGGTACTTGTGATTAGTACCACTGTGTAGATCACACCATAGGTTTGTTATTAGTAACATTGTGGGTGGGGCACTATGGGTTTCCAGTACCTGTATTTAGTACCGGTATATGCGGAACACCATGCGTTTACTTTGCCTGCGTTTAGTATCATAATGTGAAAAACACACGGGTCTGGGCATCGCCTGTGATTAGTACCACTATATGAGCGACGCCGTAGGTCTGCGTTGCCTGTGATTAGTACCCACTATGTCCGGCTCCATGGCTAAATGGTTAGTGTGCTGGCCTTTGGTCACAGGGGTCCTGCGTTTGATTCCCGACAGGGTCAGAAGACTTGCATCTGGCGAGCCGAACTTGTCCTCGGACACTCCCGGCACTAAAAGCCATATCTCTTTTCATTTTTAGTACCCACTATGTGAGGAACACCACGGGATAGTAGGGGTCCCTGTGATTAGTATCCCTAGGTGAGGAACGCCATGGATTTGCGCTGCCTATGAGTGGCACAATTATGTGAGAATCGCCATAGGTCTCCGTCGTACACACGGCAGTACACAGCACGCTCCCGACAAATACACAAGTGACAAGCTAGAGACAACAAGAAAATAATCTGACACAGCACAATTCTCCAGCAGATTGCAATTATGAGATAAGGAACATTTTCACCATCCCACTTCAGATAATGAGGCATTAAACTTAGACAACTTGACCTCGAGCAAATTACATGAAGATTTTAAAATTTTATTTGCCTCTTCAAAACACACAAACTCAAACCGGTTTTATTGTAGAAGTCAAAGTATGTTTAAAATATCAAGACATGTGATATTTTATTATAGACTTCTACTGATGCAAGTTTTATAAAAATGTACCATTTCAATTAGAAATAAGATGTTTTTAAAACTTACAAGAGCATTTAACATTGTAATACAGAAATCAATAGAGTAAGAGAGAGAGAGAGATATTGAACATCAAGATCAGTGACATCTCATAATGAACTGTTGAATAATTTTAGACTTTTACATTTCGCATCCAAGTACATTTTAACACTACTTAGAATTTGTCATCTGAAATTAGAATAAGTAGTGTTTTAACATTATCACTTCAGTAACTTCAAGAATCTAACATACAAATTTCTGTAACTTGGATATATTTCCTTCGACAAATAATATACAACTATATTGTACTGTTTCACTCATATCAGCATTTAAAGGCTTGATACTTGAATTTTTTAAATTTTTTCATCAGATTTCCACAAAATTTTGGAAGCACAGTGCCGATCGGCATATATGTTTTGCTACTCTTCAAGAACTTGCTCCATACTACATTTACGTATTTGATCTACGACTTCTTCAATATTTTCGGAACTATTGACACACAGTGCTGACCCCTAAAATTATACAGTGCCTCATGAACTGCAGCTGAAAAGTACATATTTGATTCTAGGCTTCTTCATAACATTGAAATTTTGACACACAGTGCTCCGTAAAGTGTTTTTGTGCTTCACAAACAGCAACTGATGGAATTATTTAAATTTCACATTTTATTTACCTGTGCATTGTCTTGTATACTTGTTTGTGATTGGCTGATGATGACCAAGAATACTTGTCAAAACCGGTACCAATTATAAATAAGTAGGAATGTAAAACATACATTTCTTATTTTAATAGCATTGAATGGTTGAACCATCATATATCTTCTTTCAACTTAATAGTAACATTATATTTTATTTAAAGAAGATCAAGGTTCTTCAGCAGGTACTTGCTACTTAGGGCCGAAACTGGTAATTACGTGGAAAGTCCACGTTCAGCGCCGACTGTCTGACTCAGAAAACCAGTGTGCATCTTGGACGTACCCTTAGGTTCAGAGGGTCCCGGATCCGATTCCCAGTTGGGTCGAGGATTTTAATCTTGTGTGATTAACTCTTCTGGCTCGAGGACTTGTTGCTTGTGTTTGTTCCAACAATCTCCTCTTCATATTCACACATCACACTACCAACCACCTCATGAACTCGCAATAGTGATTACAGCCCTCTGTATACGATTGGCGTCAGGAAGGGCATCCGGCCGTAAAACAGGGCCAAGTCAACATGTACGACCCAGTTCGCACCCGCGGCCCCACAATTTGTGGGAGAAAGTGGCAAGTATTAGATGCACATTGTAATGAATATTTTGAATGTGCATGTTTATGTGTTTCTGTGATCATCTATGGTCCTAGCTTCTTGGGGAATTTAACCTCATTCAACTTGTTTTATTAAGATATTTGGAATGTTACTATGTCCTTATCAAAACAATGTCTTGTTGTGAATACTGAGGATGGCCGTCGTATCGGCCGAAACTAGTACTATTCAATGAAAAATTTGTATTGATTAGGTGGTTAAGTAAAGGCTTTTAATATGAAAAGTGAGTTGTTAGTTTCGTTTTACACAACGCAAGCTTTATTTATTCGTGTGTCATTCGCTTTAAGTGTTAGAATGCCAAAGATAAAGCTTTAGCTGTCCATTGAAGGGAAATATTTCATAATTTGGTGACTTCCGTGGATGGTTAGATACCGTATAGGTTAGACAACAATCCGAACACAGGGTGACCCCAAGCTATATGAATGGAAGATGCAAAAAAATTCCTTCGGGTCACCAGTGGGCCGATTGAAACTAGTTAACTACAATAGGAACACTATGTTGCCATTAGTTATTGCAAAATTTGTAACTAGGATGCAGTTACTTACTCCGCAATTCTGGGAATTTCGCACCATCACTAACATGCTTCGGGACACATGGTGACCCGAACCGCGAGGAAAGTGTTAACAGTCCATGTTTCAGTGGCGTACGTGATGATCGGAACTATCAGCGCATTTACCAGCTTCAATTTCGTATTCTTGGAGATGGCCCTGTACCTCCATTCTTACAGAGTTTGGTAGTCGCCACACGGGCGAGGGCAAGGCATCTTCTTATCTCATCCGAGCAGCCTCTCTTGTTCAACACTAGAGTTCCCAGGAAGATGAATCCCCTCCTCTAACTCAGCTAACCAGGTTGTTGTTCAGCCTGTCCACGATCAAGACTTTCGTCGTGGTCTTATTGATTTCAAGGCCATACTCCTTGCTCGTTCTTGATAGTCACCTGCCCCACCTCCCCATGGGTGGGGGATGCAGACAAATACTACACCCATGGTATCCCCAGTCTGTTGTAAGAGGCAGCTAAAAAGGATGGCGACTTTAGAACCAGGGGTTTACTTGTGATTAACACCATTATGTGTGGAACACCATGGGTCGACGTTACTTGCGACTAGTACCACCTTGCGAGGACAATCATTCGTCTAATCATATAGGAACAGTACCATTATATGAGGAACACTATGGGTCTGGGCATTGCTTATGATGAGCATCATCCATCGGTCAGTTCCACTGTGTTCAGAATGGGTCTGTGTTACCTACGAGTAGTACCACTTTATGAGAAAACCATGGGTTTACGTTGCCTGTGATTAGTACCAATATGTGAGAAAAACCACGGGTTTGGCTGGCGCCTGTTATTAGTACCACTATGTGATGAAAACCATGCGTTTGTGTTGCCTGAGGGTAATACCATTATATGAGGAACACCATGGGTTTGTGTTGCCTGTAGGCATTACCATACACCGTGGGTCTACATTGCCTATGATTAGTACCACTATGTGAGGAACACCATGGTTCTGCTTTACCAGTCATTAGTACCATTATGAGGGGCCGGTGACCTGGAGTTTGGACCCCTTTACATAAGCACCATCCCAGTAATTAAGCATTGTGAATTGGATCCACTGATTGTGTTTGTTTCACGATCATTTTTTCATCATCATTCATTTAGATTCTAGTCAGTGGATACATTTGAGTTTTAATTTTCATTTCGTTCACCTCATACAATTAGGGGCCGATGACCTAGCTGTTAGGCCCCTTTAAATAACCATCGTCGTCATCTTGTCAGTCACTAGTATGAGCGCTGATTGTAGTATTGGCTGTGGCAATGGACCTAGTGATGACTGGAATTCAAGACTAACAAAATTAAATTGGCCCACAACAGTTGACTTGCACACGATCTGGCAGTAGTGCCAGACCTGTAGCTTAGATCCTTTTCAACAGAACAAATGTATGACCTAGGGTACTGTAGCTCAAGTAGATAGAGCTTTTTTCCATTATTTTGTTCTGAATGGCTTGTCCCCATTTGCAAATGGCTGACAGATGCAGAGATAGGACAAGATTTTTTAAAATGAAATGTCCAGTTTCCCCTGTCAATTTTGTTGTGACAGTGCTCCATAACCTTTCATTTGTCATTGGCTGGAAACAGGTTGAGTAGATTAATATTATAATAGCCTCCGTGGCTCAGGCGGCAGCACGCTGGCCTCTCATCGCTGGGTCCCATGGTTCAAATCTCGGTCAATCCATTTGAGATTTGTGCTGGACAAAGCAGAGGCGAGACAGGTTTTTCTCCAGGTACTCCGGTTTTCCCTGTCATCTTCCATTCCAACAATACTCTCCAATATCATTTATTTTCATCTGTCATTCATTAATCATTGTCCCAGAGGAGTGCGACAGGCTTTGGCAGCCCGCACAATACCTATCCTCGCTACTAGATGTGGGCTTCATTAATTCCATTCCTGGCCCAGTCAAATGACTGGAAACAGGCTGTGGATTTTCATTTTTTACTACTACTACTACTACTACTACTACTACTGGACATGGAATCCAGGGTCTCCTTCTTTCACTTCAGAACACACCGATTATAGCTTAGTAATAATAATATAAGATGCCTCAGTTGTCTGTACGAGGAGTTTAAAATAGAAATATGTTTCTATATCTTTTCATCATTAATTGACTGGCAAGAAGCTCTACAAAGGCTGATCGTAAGGCTTCTCATGCAATGCTGCTATGAACACTAAGCATGTTATGTGTCAGTGCTCGCTCTGAGCCTTAAGTAAATACCGTTAGTCATCCTCCAGTCAGTTTTATTTTCAATATATTTACAACTGGCTGCATCTTAATATGCATAAGAATATCACAAAACGACAAATACAGTCTGATGGTACTCACATCATCATCGTCAGCTCTTTTGCTGAGTTGGGACATTTTTTTATGGTACCTTATGTACAGGTTGCTGATGTTTCGAACATACTGCAGTATTCTTTATCAAGGCGACCGACTTAATTAGTATCTCTCTTCCCCCTGTGAGTGGGGGCGGTAGAATAACACCCACGGTATCACCTGCCTGTCATAAGAGGCAACTAAAAGGGGCCCCTGGGGCTCTCAACTTGGGAGCATGGGTTGGTGTCCACAGGTCCCCTAGCTGAGTCTATCATTGCTTCCACTTACTTGTGCCAGGCTCGCTAGGCTCCTTTTCATCGATCCTATCTGACCTCCCTTGGTCAGTTCTTGTTCTTTTTTCCACCCCAACAGTATTAAGAGCATTCGAGGCCTACGGAACCTTTCTTTATCACACCCTTCTTGGCCCTTGTCTTTCTTTGGCCGATACCTTTATTTTTTGAAGTGTCAGATCTCTTCCACATTTTTCCTCTGATTAATGTAAATAGAGGATGGTTGCCCAGTTGTACATCCTCTTAAAACGATAACCACCACCTCAGTCTCTCTTGGACCGATCTCAATAGCTGTAGTCGCTTAAGTGCGGCCAGTATCCAGTAATCGGAAGATAGTGGGTTCGGGCCCCACTGTCAGCAGCCCTGAATTTTTTTTTTCCGTGGTTTCCCATTTTCACGCCAGGTAAATGCAGGGGCTGTACCTTAAGTAAGGCCACAGCCGCTTCCTTCCCGCTTCTAGCCTTTTCATCTCCCATCGTCGCAATAAGACCTATCTGTGTCGGTGAGACGTAAAGCAACTTGCAAACAACAAAAAAAAAATCTCTCTTGGCAGCTCTTAACTATATAGAATTTCACTGTGTCTCATTTTATATTGTCTTGTCTCTGTGCCCCAGGTTCATGTAAATTCCAAAACATCTTTGGAACATTTGAAATGTATCTCTTGTTCGGCGATCAGATGGACAATTTCCGTTACTGTTCTGCAAGAGGTGCGCCTGTATTTTCATGATCCGTCCTGCCTACTGATAATTTCTGTATAATATACATTCAAGAATTGCTGGTTTTGTAGCCTTCATCTAAATTCATGTTTTTGGGCGTATTTACTATGTTAACTCATTTTTGTTCTATTGTTCTTTATATTAGCAAAAGAACTACCATATTCTCAGCATTATATGTTAGAACTGCTCAACACTACTTCAAACGTTGGAAATGACAGACTGTTAAACACACGAGAGTCACCAGATGATTCTCCAGAACACAAGCAAAACTCTAAAGAGAATTTGTGAATACTTTACAAGATGCAATAACTCCTGCGGGAAATAATGATGGCTCATTCAGATTTCTGCTCCTCAGATGACACTGACATGTTTTCCCGACTCTATCATGGTTTGTATTATTGTTATACCGGAAGGAAAGCACGTTAGCGGAATTTATCATTGTCAAGAGTATTGTCAAATCAAGATGAATTTTGTATTGAATTAATGGAATTATTGCTGGGAACATAATATTTTATTGTTATAGAGGTGATTATCATCGAATCGGTAATCGTTGTATGGAGATTTCACTCTGTTCTGAAGAGATGTTTAAATATCAATGGCCATGAGGTTAGGGGTGCACAGCTGTGAGCTTGCATCCTGGAGATAGCGGGTTCGAACCTCACTGTCAGTATCCCTGAAGATGGTTTTCTGTGGTTTCCCATTTTCACACCAGGCAAATGCTGGAGCTGTACCTTAATTAAGGCCATGGCCACTTCCTTCCTTCTCCTAGGCCTTTCCCATCCCATTGTTGCCATAAGACCTATCTGTGTTGGTGTGACATAAAGCAAATAGGAAATATATATATATATCAGTGCCCTGGTGATTTGGCCGTGCAGTTAGCGTCACGCAGCTGTGAGCTTGCATTCGAGAGATAGTGTGTTCAAACCCCATTATCGGCAATCCTGAAGATGGTTTCCATGGTTTCCCATTTTCATACCAGGCAAATGCTAGGGCTGTACCTTAATTAAGGCCATGGCCGCTTCCTTCCCATTCGTAGGCCTTTCCTGTCCCATCATCGCCATAAGACCTACTTGTGTCAGTGTGACGTAAAACAAATTGTAAAAAAAAAATAAAAAAAAAAAGAAGAAAATTAATGAAGATAGTATACAACTTGGATATACTATTGTTTTATACACACGAGTTACTTGTTTAATGTATATTGCAGTTGAGATGTGCTGTGAGCTGGGGTATTTGTGTTCACAGGCTGGCCTGCGGATGTTTCAACATCGTCAGTACCAGCGCCAGCAGGAACAGAGGGACCGAGAGGAACTCCTCAGTAGGCGCTTCACTCACAACAGCGCTTCCAGTGATGGAGACACCAGTATTCTTATAGACCATTCCTTACAGCACCACATGTCTTTACAGGTACAGTATTCCCCGCCTTACAGTAGCCACATCAGCGTTATCTTACACATTTAAAATAAGGCCTCCTATAGGTGTCTGTCTATGTTTGTGGGAGTTGATCTCAAGAACCACCAGATGGTTTTTGATCAGGATTTCACTTTTGTATGTTAAGGAAGGGTTAGGTGTATGAAACTTTCTTCTTCTTCTTCCTGTACCTTACTCTCATCATATGTCGGCTGTCAATAGGGACCTCCGATTCTTGTTCTCAGCAAGCCAAAAAAAAAGTGGGATTACTGTGTCCATTCCTTTCTCGTAGATTCCGTAGCCAAAAATGTTCTCCTTGTTCCCCTACTTCTTCCTTTAATTACCTTGTAAGATAAACTGAAGAAGTCTATATTTATAATTTCGAATGGTAGGATCAAAGTACTTAAGTTTATTCTTTTCTGATGTCTTGCGTGACCTCTAGCTTTTTCTTTAGGCGTCAAAAGGGAACCAAGCAGTGGTGAAGTAAAAGAAAAAATGGCCATCCGTGTTCTTTCTTGGATTACACTCCCTAAACCATCGATGGAAGACTCTCAAGTGTGTGCGAAAGAATTGTGGAGCATAAAAAGCTCTTCAAACAGTCTGCGCCGAGCGAGTTGGCCATGCAGTTAGGGGCGAGCAGCTGTGAGCTTGCATTCAGGAGATAGTGGGTTTGAACCTCACTGTCGGAAGCTCTGAAAATGGCTTTCTGTGGTTTTCCATTTTCACACCAGGCTGTATCTTAATTAAGGCCATGTTTACTGCCCTCCCAGACCTAGGCCTTTCCTGTCCCATCGTCGCTGTAAGACCTATCTCTGACAGTGTGACGTAAAGTTAATTGTAAAAAAAAAAAAAAAAAAGTCTGCTACTGTGTAGCTAAGTAATCCTTATCAAAATATTATTTTAAAAAAACTCTTTACAGTATATAATTTGCATGTACGTCTTAGGAGTTTATCATTGTTTCATTGAAAGCGCAGGAATGGTTTAACTATTGCAGAGGGAGAAAGGAGCAGACTAACAGCCAGTCAGTCAGTCGGAAGAACCTTGGAAAAACACGATATGCAGCTATGTAGATACATGAGGAGTAAAGCAACTAATATCATCTACAAGGAAATATTACAAGGTCATCACATAAATTCAAAATTAATCCTGTGTATAGTCAAAGTGGATTGCTTGTTGTATATACAGAAACTTTTCTGTACTGGATTATGGATATTTCTAGTTTTTTCAGTCAGTTCTTCATAGAAAATGCCACAGATTCACAGATACATTGTAGGTCTGGTTTGTGGTGAGCTTTTGTTTTGAAAGGTGTGTGGGTGAAACCATACACTGCCAGAGAGTTCGCAAAATGTCTGAGGTACGTTCATCTGACCGCTTTATTATGACCTCCATTTAATAGATATCCGGCCAGATATCCTTCCATTTTTCCTGTTCCTTGTAGATCTCTTTTGAGGAGATAGTAGATCAAAATTCATTTATAGGTGTTCAATCAGAAATCTCTCCTCTGCAAGCTCTTAAACTATTCTGGAGACCATAGACTTGAATATACCAATAACGGATATTAAGGAGCTTCATTTTACAACACTATTTTGGGATTGAAAAGTATGTTTAATAATATCAAAAGAAACTGAGCAAGTTGACCTCACAGTCAGGGGTGCTCAGCTGTTAGCTTGCATTCAGGAGAGTGGGTTTGAACCCCACTATTAGCAACCTTGAAAATGGTTTTCCATGGTTTCCCCATTTTCACATCAAGCAAATCTGGGGCTGTACCTTAATTAAGACCATGGCTGCTTCCTTCCCACTCCTAGCCCTTTTGTATCCCATCTGTGTCCCTGCAACGTAAAGCAACTTGTAAAAAATAATAAGTATAATAAAAACATTGTGTGCATTTTAATTTTACTATTAACTCTATACAAGTATGTTTAATTTCACATCATCATCATCATCATCGTTTTCATTTCTCCTCGTCCACCTCCTGCCAGGTCGGGGTGTTGATTGCACTTCTCCACTGTTGCCTCTCCTTCCACCACTCCTCTTTAATTGTATTCCAGTCCAGTGTCTTTTTTCTTGTACTGTTCTTGACAGAGTCTATCCATATTGTTCAGGGCTTCTCTCCTGCATCTTCATAACATGTCCAAACCATCTCAATTTATGCTTCTCCATCCTATCACTCAGTTTTTATCCCCTGTTTCTTTTCTGACCTCAACATTTCTTACTCTGTATCTCCTTGTCTTTCCCACCATACTCTTCAGGAACTTCATGGCACTGGCCTCAATTTTTCTCTCATCTCTTGCTGTCAAAGGCCAAGTCTCTGATGCGTACGTTAATATAAGGGGTTTAGTACATCTTGTACATTCTCTTTACATTTCACAGGAACATCTCTGTTCCACACCAGGTTTCTTACATTCTGGTAGAATGTATTTCCCTTTGCTGATCCCCTTATCCAATCTTGCATTATTTCACTTTCCAAATATTTGAAGTATTCGCCAACCTCAAGGTTTTGTCCCCTGATACTAACAATTCCTTCTCTTTCTCCCCTTGTCATCATTACTGTTTTGCTCTTGTTCACACTGATTTTCATATCATATTTCTCAATATTGTCAATTAAAGCCTCTAGTTTTATTTGCGCTTCTGTATTGTTGACTCCCCAGATCACTATGTCATCTGCAAACAATAATATTTTCATATCCCTTCCATATCTTGCCTTTGTTTCCTTTAGAATTTCATCCAGTACTATTATAAACATAATTGGAGACAATACACTTCCCTGTCTTAGTCCAGTTTGGTTTCTAAACCAACCTATTCTCCACACTGGGGTCTGGACACAACTGGAAAAATTCTTATATATTCCTTTAAGTAATTCCCTTGATTGCCTTTCACACCCTTTTCTTTCCAGGGTTTCCCACCCCTTTTCTCTATTAGCACTATCATATGTCTTCTCTAGACCAAGGAATGCCATCACCAGATCGATTCCATATTTCCACTGTTTTTCCATAGGTAATCTCATGGTAAATGGTAATTTCACATTAATAATATCAAGAGACATTACCTAGTTATCAGATTAATTCATTTTTTTTTTTAAACACTAAATTAAAAATGTATAAACACTACAAAATGTTTAATGTACAAATGAAAGTGCTAAATTTCTGATTTCAGAATGCTAGGAGTCCATAATGTCAAGAAGTAATTGATGATTTTAAAATTTCTTTCTCTTCTTCTAGAATGCAAATCGTGGTGTAGACGACATGATACGTTCTGGATCTGGCATTCTGGAGAACCTTAGGGACCAGCGATCAACACTGAAGGGTGCACACCGAAGGCTGTTCGACATCGCTAACACACTCGGGCTGTCCAACACGACGATGAGGCTTATCGAGCGACGAGCCTACCAGGACAAGTTCGTACTGATCGGGGGCATGCTGGTGACGTGTGTGGTCATTGCTCTCGTAGTGGTGTACCTCACATAGCAGGACATAACATAATACGTATTATATAAGACATATTTATCTGTTACCAGTAAAGCGAGGCATTGTTTTTGTTGAACTTGTGACTCTGTTATTTATCCCAGACGTGTGTCATTTTTTGGGTGAGGAATTAACTGCATCTGCTGCAGAAGATCAGAGGTGTACAGAACTTGTACAGCCTAGGTCATACGCGAACATACGTACAGACCCGTGCAAATAAAGGCCGATTCGCACATCTCCGGGACGTGACAGTGTCATCTGTGATGTGTCAAAGTGGTGAGGTCAAACACTACCGATGAGGGCATCTGCCGTGGCGTTCAATGCGTCTCTGTGATCCGTGCTGGAAATACACATTCGCTTGCCAATGATATTTTCTTGTTTTCATGAACGTGATTTCTCTCTTTTCTTCCAGTGCTGTAGTTATCTGTGTGTGTTTAGCGGAATTTTGATAGAATTCAGTTTAGTAACATAACTGCTTCAGCATCCAAGAACATTCAATATTTTAACTTCATTTTCCTCTCGTGTTCAAATAAACATTTTTTTTTTTTTTTTTTTTACAGTTTTTCTCGTAAATTTTACGTTTGCACTTTTTACAAAATATTGGATTTGTGTACGTTCATGTTACTAAAAACATGTCATGAACATGAATGTTATTCAATTCAGTGATGGACCTACTTTATTTTAATATAATTTAAATAGATCTAGTATAGGTACTCTGTTCGTCTTTCCTTCGGTATAATTGCAGGTCTCCAGTAAGTGTCCTTCTTTGTAAGTAACGTTCCATTTTCTTCAGCTGGACACTGAATGTATTTCTGCTCATTTTATTTAATCATCCATCAAGTCCTTAAAATTCTTCTTTTAATTTTGTTTGTTTTCATATAGGTTTAACCCATTCATTTCTTCCAAGATTATAGCTATCGTAACTACCAAATTTTCTACACGGAACTGAAATGTGAGAACAGATGTGGAAAATTCATGTCGGAAAGGCTGAATATGGAAACAAAAGCACCGTCATATCCCAGGGATGTGTGAATCATCCTTTAATTGGAACACGACAATAATATCCACATTTTATTTTTTTCCACTTATTCTTCTATTACATACCCTTTCTTAATAGCTTCTATAAATAAAATCATAATTTTGTCTGTATACTTCAGATTTTTGTCTCCTTTGATTTTATCTCAGATTAGGTGTTTAAAAGTAAAAAACAATACATTGAGTTCAAAGTTTGTCTGTTATAACATCCCGAGAAAACTTGGCATTTAACCTGGCTGATGGTGCACCATGGAGAAAATTTCTGCACTTCGTTTATTTTGTTTGTAGGGGAGTGTGATCTTGACCAACTCACACGTGCGCTTACGTTATTGTTATGGTACTTTAAGGAGAATTCCACCTTTACAATACAAATGAAATTCATTCCTTCCAGAATAGCATTAAATTATAGTATATGTTTCGTCCTCATTGGTAGACATCTTCAGCCATCATAGTTCAAAAAACAGAGAACAATAATATATACCGTATTTAGACTTTGAAAGACATTGGGTATTCTTGGTATCTGGTCCTTTCTGTATGCTCTGATCAAAATTGAACACATTAAATGTCATCATACTACGGAAAAAACACCTTAAAATTTTAACCGTCCGCCTCTGTGGTGTAGTGATTAGTGTGATTAGCTGCCAGCCCCCAGAGGCCTGGGTTTAATTCCCGGCTCTGCCAAAAATTTGAAAAGTGGTACAAGGACTGGAACGGGGTCCACTCAGCCTCAGGAGATAAAACCTCAGCCATCCTCGAAGTGGATTTCCGTGGTTTCCCACTCCTCCTCCAAGCTAATGCTGGGATGTTCCTAACTTAAGGCCATGGCCATTTCCTTTCCTCTTCCTTGTCTGTCAGTTCTGATCTTCCCATCCCCCCCACAAAGCCGTTGTTCAGCATAGATGAGGCCGGCTGGGCGAGGTACTGGTCCTCCCCCCATTTTTATCCCCACCCAAAGTCTCACGCTCCAGGATAATGTCCTTGAGGTGGTAAAAGTTTGATTCCTCGCTGAGTCCAAGGGAAAAACGAACCCTAGAGGGTAAACGGATTAAGAAGGAGAGAAAATTTTAACAAATACTAACCTATATTTCGTGTGTTACTACATACAACATTAAGATCATTCTATGGAGATCTGCATTCAACTATAGTCCATTAATGACCGATCTCAACACAATTATGTATTCTCATACATGTAAAATGTGTGTTATGGAAGTTTGTTTTCATAACAAGGTTTTTTTTTACTAGATTCCATAGTTTTTAATTCGAGATGCAAGTCTAAATATATATCCTTGTTCTCTTTTTGCTTTTTGAACGTTGGTGGCTGAATATGTCTTCCAATGAGGACAAAACATGTACTATGATTTAATGTTATTCTAAAAGGAATAAATTTAATTTGTATTGCAAAGTTGAAATTCTCCTAAAAGTACCATAACACTTGTTAAGGTCGACAATACGGGCTAAAAATTAATTTAATTTCTTGTAATATCTTATTTTTGTCGGGCATTTTGTCAAGCTTAATTTATTTTTATCTCAGATTCAGTCGCTGTGGCGAGGGTTACTGGTAGGTAATTGGAATTATTCTCTGCGCACGATTCGTGCTGATTCAATAGATTGTGATCTTTCCATGTGAGTGTGACTGTCTTTCAGGCTCCTCTGACTTCGATCATAGATTAAGCATGTTCGTAAAATTGTTTCGTGCTTTAAAATTGCTATTCTGAATATCAAAAATCATTTTTGATTGGCTAAGGTGTTTAGATTGCAATCTTTGGATTGCGCCTCTGGTCATTTCCAAAAATAAGAAGCCCAGTCCCATTCTCTGGAACCAAGTAAGTAATTAGTTTAAAGACAATTAGTCCAGCGGTGTCCCAACACCGAAACCAGCCTCTGGGTTGATTACCCTTAATCTGAGAACTGGGGAGTGATCTGTCTGCGGTGACACTCCTCACTTGCTCCCAGCTCTAACCACAACTGATCTGACTGATCAGGTAACCAACAGATAGGGAATCGGCCACCTGGGGTACTACCATAAATGTAGATCAGGATTGATTGATTGATTGATTGATTGATTGATTGATTGATTGATTGATTGATCGATCGATTGATCAATCGATCCTGTGCTCTGCAGAGGCCGCCTTTTATAACAAAGGGGGTTCCACATGTTAAAAAGAGCCAGGAGCAGGCAAGGAGTGTCACCCCTGATGGATCGCTGCCCAATGCTTCAATTGAAATTAATACAGCAGGGCCACAGTGGCCAAAGAACATGTTATAAAAGAGAATACAATTGTATACATTTCCCATGAGGGGAGAAAAAAGATCAGTGACAAATAAACTTGGTGAAATGAAGAACATATGATTAGCTATGTAAAGGGTGGTAGGAAACAATGTGAATCGGGTATATGAGCGTTAGAGGGTTGGTTATACTGATAAATAATTTGAAAGAAATAATTCGATATCTCTCACCATTGTATTTTATCGGCTGTTCAAGTACCCCTTGCGGGTAGGGGATGCAGGCGAAGAATACACCCACGGTATCCCCTGCCTGCCATAAGGGGCAACTAAAAGGGGTGACCAAGGGATGATTAAGAACCATGAGATTACTTGTAGTTAGTACCATCATGCGAAGAACGCCATGGATCTGTGTTACCTGTGCGACATACATTACTTGTGAGTAGCACTATAATGTGTGGAATTCCGTGAGAGTACGTTACTTTGGATTAGTACCGCTACATAAGAAAAACTAGCAATAAGTACCATTATCAGGGACAATTGACCTGGATATTGGACCCCTTTAGACAACAAGCATCATCGATTCATGATTGTGCTTTGGAAGCAGTCCCTTGGTCAGTAATGAATGAAATCCACAGACTGTTTCCAGTTATTCGACCTGGTCAGGAATGGAATGAATGAAGTCCCCATTTAGCGGCGAGAATAGTTGTTGTGCCGGCTGCCAAAGCCTGTCTCACTCCTCTGGGGCAATGATTATTGAATGACAAATGAAATGATATTGGAGAGTGTTGCTGGAATGAATTATGACAGGGAAAACCGGAGTAAATAAATATGAAACAAGTAAGTTTATTGAAGTGATCAACCTATTCAATACATTTGTGTGAATGTTTATAACTTAAGCATGACACTTAAATTGGGACATATTTCGCCATTGTTGTGGGCATCGTCAGCCTATCTCTCAGCCTCAAAATCAATTGATATCGGGATTCCAATACATTCATATTAAAACCAACATATAACTGAAATAGTAGTATGATTTTGAGGCTGACGATGCCCACAACAAAGGCAAAACATGTTCCAATTCAAGTGTCATGCTTAAGTTATAAACATTCACACGAATGTATTGTATCGAATATGTTGATCAGTTCAATAAACTTACTTGTTTCATATTTATTTTACAATATTCAGTACGGACCAACCATGAAGTTTATTACATGCAAAACTGGAGTACCCGGAGAAAAACCTGTCCCGCCTTTGCTTTGTCCAGCACAAATCTCACATGGAGTGACCAGAATTTGAACCACGGAACCCAGCAGTGAGAGGCTGCCACCTGAGCCACGGAGGCTCTTCCCTTGGACTGTAATACTTATACTATTGTTTTAAGATAGCTTCTGGAAAGGTGGGGCATTGCGGGTCGGATCTACTGATTGTTTTAAGTTCATAATCGTTGTTCATCATCTCTCTCTCTTTTTTTTTTTTTTTTTTTTTTTCCTAGTCAGTGGATTAATTTTGGAATTACTGTACTTAACCTTCAGTATTGTGAGCTGGATCCCCTGATTATTGTAAATTCACATTCATCTATTCATTCTTCATCATCATGTTTTGAATTCTGGTCAGTGGATGAATCTTGGACTCTAAAATTGTCATTATATTTTGTCTCATTTCGTACCATTAGGGGCCGATGACCTAGATGTTAGGCCCCTTTAAATAACAAGCATCATAGTCATCAGCTGCTGAAGTTAGCCAATCGATTAAGAGATAAGAATTTCATATTGTTCCGTATTGAAGTGAGTTCAATATTAAGTTAAAAGAATGTATATAATGGTTCCACCTTTCAATACTATTAAAATAAGAAATGTAAGTTTACGTTCTTATGTAATTAAAATTGGTACCGGTTTCGACCAGTATTCATGCTCATCATCAGCCAATTACAAGTAAGTGTAAAACAATGCATAGAAAAATAAAATGCTAAATTTACATAATTCTGTTTAGTTCCTGCCAGTGTAGCACTGAAATCTTTAAGGAGCACTGTGCGTTGAGATTTCAAAGTTATGTAGAAGTCTAAAGTCAAATACGTATTTTTAGTTGTAGTTTATGAGGCACTGTATAGTTTTAAGTATCAGTAATGCGTGTCTATGAAGATATGTTTCAATAACTTCATTTATCTAACTTACGTAACTTTTGGGAGCATAGTGCCGATCTACTCTTCAAGAACTTGCTCCATGCTACATTTAAGTGCATATTTGATTCTTCTTCACACACATATGTCTTAACGTATTTGATCTACGACTTCTACATAACTTTGAAATCTCAACGCACAGTGCTCCTTAAAAATGTTAGTGCTTCACAAGCAGAAACCAATCAGAATTATTTAAACTTTGAATTTTATTTTTCTGTGCATTGTTTTACACTTACTTTTAATTTGCTGATGATGAGCATGAATACTGGTCAAAATCAGTACCAATTTTAATTAAATAAGAATGTAAACTTACATTTCTTATTTTAATAGTATTGAAAGGTAGAACTATTATATACCTTCTTTTAACTTAATATTAGCCAATCAAGTCGCTTCACAGGTAAATTCAAATGGGCTTTGTGTGACATTGTTGCTAATGACTTACAAACGGCTTGAAAGCCATGCTGAGGAATCGGCATCAAATACAAACACATCGTTGGTTTCAGTCAGTGTCACGATCCTGTCAGCTCGGTGGTCTTTGTTGAAACTCCTCCTCTCACAAAGTTTCTTTCTCACATGCCAGTCTTAAGCCACGTACAGATTTAGCAACACCACCTCACAAAGCCTATTTGAATTTGTACGGAAAGTGATATGATTGGTTAATTGCTTCTTTTTTCCTAGCGTTTAGTCCCGCTTTGGTGTAGGGTCCGCTTTTAAACATGCCATCCTGTACTTCCTACAATCAAGGGCATCAGCTTCAGTGATGCCCAGAAGATGCATTTCTTCCTTGATGCAATCAAGACATCGCTTCTGGGGATGACCTCTGGATCAGGAACCTCCAGGATCAAATTGGAGGACTGTATGTATCACCGAGTCTGTAGGGCTTCGGATGACATGACCATGCCATCTAAGTTGTGCTTCTCGCAATCTTCTCTGGGATAGATGCCACTCCCAATTGGGTTCAGACATCTTCATTCTGATATGGTTACAATTTTGTAAGACCCAGTGACCAATGTAACATTTTCATCTCCATACCACGTTCATGCTTCTTAGTTGTAGGCCAACATTCCAACCGATAGAGTGCAACTGGTCGGACCATGGATTTGTAGACTTTTCCTTTCAGGCAGGTAGGAATTTTCTTGTTGCATAGCACACGAGTGACCTGACGCTACTTCAGCCATGTATCATTTACTTGTGCTCGAGAGTCTAGTAATGTCATTCCGTCTGAGGTGATGAGTGATCCAAGTTATTTAAATTACTTTGCTTTAACAAGGTCTTGCCCGTCGATGCAAATACTACCAGCAGTCTGCAAGCCACATTGCACATACTCTGTTTTAGTGATGATAAGGTGGAAGCCATATTCCACTAAACGGTCTTTCCAAATTTGCAGGAAATTTTCCAGATTCCTTCGGGACTGATCGGCAAGGAACACATCATCAGCATATAGGATGGTCACTGGTATGGCATCTCGTTGTCAGCTGTAATATATACATACATAGAATAAATAAGAGAGGTGACAGTGCTGAGCCCTGATTAACCCCAACTTTGATAGGAAATGAGGGTGAGATCCCTACCAGACAGCGAACCATACTGGTGATTCTGTCATAGAAAAGTTGAGTCCATTGGATATAGGCGTCTGGAACATTATAGGATTGCAGGGCGTTTCAAATAAGCTTATGTGGTATTTGGTCAAAAGCTTTTTCTACGTCCAAAATTGCTAGGTGTAGAGGTTTGTTTTTCTCTCTGTTTCTCCACCAGGAGACGGGCTGTATGAATAGTGTCAGTTGTACTGACCCCTTTGACAAAGCCGCATTGGTTTGTAGAAATTTGTACGATGTTTTGTAGGCAATGATCAAGAATACGTTCAAAAATCTTCATCTGACACAATAAACGTATTGGTCAGTAATTTTTTTTGCTTTACGTCGCACCGACACAAATAGGTCTTATGGCGACAATGGGACAGGAAAGGCCTAGGAATGGGAAGGAAGCAGCCGTGGCCTTAAGGTACAGCCCCAACATTTGCCTGGTGTGAAAATGGGAAACCACGGAAAACCATCTTCAGGGTTGCCGGGTCAGTAATTGACGCATTCACCAACACCTTTGCCTTTCCAGATAGGGACTGTAGTGCTGGTCAACCAAATTGCAGGTATGCTACCATCGTGGAGAATTCTGTTAAACAGCTTCATGAGAATCTCGGCTCCACGCTGTCCAAGGATCTTGCAGACCTCGAATGGAATATCATGTGGTCCGTTTACTGTGGAGCCGTCAACATCAAAACCGGACCATGAATGAATGGAGGTATGTGCTCTTCGCAGATGAATCCTGCTTCAGTTTGCAAGAGGATTCCCGTCGCACATTAATCTGGAGAGAACCTGGTAGTCGATACAACCACAGGAACATCGTGGAACGGGACCAGTATGGTGGTGGTGGCATCATGGTGTGGAGCGGCATCATATTGAATGGCCGTACGGACCTGCACATCTTCACGGGTGGTCCGAGGAACACTGTTAACGCTCGGAGATACAGAGATTAGGTACTTAGACCACATGTTCGACTCTTCAGAGGTGCGGTTCCGTCCAGACTTCCTCTTGATGGACGATGATGCCCCACTGCACCGAGCTGCTCTGGTGGATGAATTTCTGGCTGGGGAAGACATGGACATGGACTGGCCAGCGAGGCCTGCAAATCTGAATCCTATAGAACATGCCTGGGATGCATTGAGGACGCAAATTGCATCCCGTCAGCCTCCAAGACCTTCACATTGCCTTTCCGGAGGAATGGGATTGACTGCCACAAGAGCTCTTGGACCATCTGATAGAGAGCATGCCACGTTGCTGGAAGCCTGTGTGGCCGTTAGGGGTAACCATACACCTTATTAACAGCATATTTTGTTGTGGAAGACATTGCCAAGTTTTGTTAGTTCTTGTCAAAGGTGTACCTTAACTATCAGAACCTTTCTGACACTTTTTTTGGACAAGTTGTGTGACATATGGTGTGTGATTCAGCTTCCATTTGTTCAGCAATCTGTCTGACATTCCTATCAGGTGATATGGCCTCGTTTAGTGATTATGCTTAACTTTTGGACACTAGTGTACTTCTTTCAAATTATTAATCTTCAGTATGACCAACCCTCTAATGCTCATATACCTGGTTCATGTTGTTTGCGACCACACTGTACGTATTCGGCTATGTTCGATCTTTTGGGAGGATCCTACTTCGATCATTTGGGACTAGTTTTAAATTCTTGAGTATAAGCTCATCCTGTCCGTAGGAGTAATCCCATTACTATCATGTACCCCTTTACAAAGGAATTTTTTAAAATCAAGTCCTCCTATTCAATACATGTATATCCATCTTAGATGGAATAATTCACTCAGACATGTTTCAGCTCATTTTTGAACCATCTTCAGTGAACATGTTAAAAGCTACATTATTAAAGTTAAAAGAATGTTATTAAAAAAAACACAATGAAAAAGAATATATATAAACATGTGCAACATGATGTTGATAAAATGTAAGGTTATAGCAAGGTTGAGGATCTCTGAGTCAGTAAGCACAGTAGTCACTCTAAAAACGAGGACAAAAATCACAAAATCACATGCTCAAAAAGTCTAGAGGGCAACAGAAGTGTATGTGCATATTAACGAAGAAGCAGCAAGTGCCAAATGTTGCGTGTGTGACTCGGGAGTGAAATATGTCGATATCCAAATCTGTACTAGAATAAAATGAATGTGAGAAGCTTGGGCTAATAGAGGGAAAGATAAACGAAAAGAAAATTGAGACTTGCTTATTAATTGAATGCCCTCGAACGGCCTGACTTTCTTAATTTAGAGGTCCCGCTCCAGTAAGGCCACAGTTGCTTCCTTCCCACTCCTAGCTCTTCCCTATCCCATTGTCACCATAAGACCCGTCTGAGCCAGTGCGCCATAAAGCAAATTGTAAAAGCTTGCATTCTGAAAAGGGAGAGGCACTGGAAAAATGTCCAAATTTAACCCTCATGAAAATGCAATGTTAGGTGTTTTTGAATGAGCAATACTTGATGGAAAACTATTTTTTTATTAGCATTTTCAAAGCTTCCTTGGCTCAGATGACAGCATGCCGGCCTCTCACCGCTGGGTTCTGTGGTTCAAATCCCGGTCACTCCATGTGAGATTTGTGCTGGACAAAGTGGGGGTGTGACAGGTTTTTCTCCGGGTACTCCGGTATTCCCTGTCATATTTCATTCCAGCAACACACTCCAATTTACTTTACAAAAGAAAATATTTAAAAATCCTCCTTATCAATACAAATCAACTCATCTATTAGATGAAGCAAAGTCTAAACATGTTTCAGCCTAATCTCAAGGCCATCTTCAGTAGCAGAACAGTAATTACATAATACACAAACAAATTAAAAATCGTAATGAAGTAAAGTGACAATGATCATGATTAGTGAATTAAAAACATATTGAGGTATAAAGTCCTCTCATTTAATATATTGTTCTTGAATTGTCAATTAAAACTGCTGACTGTTAAAATGAAGACACTGTGTCGAGGAGTGTAGTGAGACCATCAATACTATGGGTTTAAACGTGTAATATCTGTAATGAGAAAAAGGAAATATAAGTGGATGAAAAACAAGATAAAAAATAATGTACGAAAAGAAAACTCATATAACTTACTTGTAAACACAGTGTCTTCATTTTAACAGTCAGCAGTTTTAATTGACAATTCAAGAACGATCTATTAGACGAGAGGACTTTATACCTCAATATGTTTTTAATTCACTAATCATGATCATTGTCACTTTACTTCATTACGATTTTTAATTTGTTTGTGTATTATGTAATTACTGTTGTGCTACTGAAGATGGCCTTGAGATTAGGCTGAAACATGTTTAGACTTTGCTTCATCTAATAGATGAGTTGATTTGTATTGATAAGGAGGATTTTTAAATATTTTCTTTTGTAAAGTGATAACCGTCAATACGGAATGAGATTTATAACTTGCAACACACTCCAATATCATTTCATTTCATCTGTCATTCATTAATAATTGCCCCAGAAGAGTGCAACAGGCTTCGGCAGCCGGCACAATTCCTATCCTCGCCGCCAGATGGGGGCTTCGTTCATTCCATTCCTGATCTGGTCGAATGACTGGAAACAGGCTGTGCATTTTCATTAGCATTTTCAACAATAATGAATGAGTACAAACGAAAGTTCACAAAATCCACATACAATTGCCATAAAAGGTAAAGGAGTGTTTTAATCATGAAAAAGGGTGATTTAACATTTTAAATATGTACAAATTAAAGGGATGGAAACTAAAGAAATACAAATTATGTCTCTAAAATTTTAAGGCAAGAGAAACATAAGTCAGATTTTCTCGTAGAATGATACCAAACTAAGTTTTTAAATAGAAGCAAATTGCCTCAGATTTGGCATTTATTGTTGGTATAATCATAAGTGAAACTATAATGCCCGGTTTCTGGAATGGTGAGATATCTTTCCAATAGCTATTGCTTTGTTACAGCTGTCGACTCGATAGATCTTCGCTGCGTTGCACATCGGAATAGTAGCTAACTTATCGAACTGTCAACTATTGGCCCATTGAGCAAGTTTCATAAATACACACTAGATGCCACCCCTCGTACTGCTTTGTTTTTGTGCATTAGATTTGTTCCCTAGATTGCCAGGCGCATGCACACAAGTAATGCATCGTATTTGAGCTTTCTGTGCAGCTCTTATTATCCCCTCTTTGCCATGCAGCGAGAAATTGGTATTCAACTAGTTCTTCCAGATGTGGGTGACAGTTTTGTAGTGTTTAAGGACTGTCAGAAGAATTTGACATTGTTTGAGGATTTCTAATGAAATATGCACACCAATAGCATGTGTCACGCGCGATCCTGTTTGCACTGAGCCTTATAAGTATACCGTACCGGTATCTCTTCCCTGTTATTCCAAAATATGAATACTGTTTGACCACAGTGTAACGATATATATCGGGTAATTAACATAATTATATAACCTGTTAGTTCCTTGTAATGTAATATCGTTAATTAAAAGCAATCCCACGATAAAAGTACCGGTATATGCTCACTGTCAATGCAAGTAGGCCTACTAGGATAAATGTGTAATTATCTGTTATACTCAGTTACTGTAACCAGTGCTTTTATGGACGCATATGCAGTCACAGATACAAATATGATAAGACTCAGTACCTTAAAGGGTATCGTAATTAATATTCGATCAACAGGGTACAATGGAAAATTATTTGTCACAGGACGCAAATTGTTGCCTGTAACCTCTACCAAACCTATGCCAGTATATTTGTTTAGTCTCAATCTGTCTTTGAATTCATTTTCACTATACTTCATTAGAACATCAGGCCGACGATGATAAAATCGTGGTCGTTCTACAATGTTGACCATTTCTACAATTTCTTCGTCGGAAGAAGATGAGATAGCCATAGAAAATTTTAAGAAACACAATGTTAGCTGCTGATACTGAAGTACTGCGCACGCGTCACCAAGTTAACAAATAGATATCTCCTGGTCAGGGCCCTCTAAGTTAGCAGGCGGTTTATCGAACCGATAGATGTATCTTACGTTCGTGCAACGCCAAAACACAAGTTAACCATTCGATACCCCTATTGGTTCGATATCTCACGTTCCAGAAACCGGGCATAAGTCTTAAGTACAAAATTTAAAGGCTTTGCAGAATTTCTAATTCTCACTCAAAAAGATTGTGTTCCTGAAAACAGCCATCGATAGTTGCAGTCGCTTAAATGCAGCCGGTGTCCAATAATCGGGAGATAGTGGGTTCGAACCCCACTGTCGGCAGCCCTGAAGATGGTTTTCCATGGTTTCCCCATTTTCACATCAGGCAAATGCTGGGGCTGCTTCCTTCCCATTCCTAGGCCTTTCCTATCCCATCGTCGCCATACGACCTATATGGGTCGGTGTGATGTAAAGCCAAAAAAAAGAACAGTCGATTGTTGATGAAAATGCTCCCCAGAGTTTCGAGGTTCAATTTTTTGGTTTTTGTTTCTTGATTATGGACATGCAAGATTGCATTGCCGTTCAATTGTCCTTGCATCATGGCACTGCACAGGTAAGTGTGAAATCTTCTCAGGACGGAAATAGAACGTTCTCATGTACATATAAAAACAAGTGTAGTTAAAACAAACTTTAACAAACGTAACTACTTCTGGAATCAATTACCGTTTATGAAGCTGTGGATGAATCAGATCTGTTAATTAAAATATCAATATAACTCGCTTGTGATTGAGAATTAAGAAACCCAAGTTCCTTAGTGGGCTCCTCAGCCAGCCCCCACTCCCTGTTGATAATTTCGGGACAAAAATACCTTGGTATTGCTAGGGTTAAGAGCACTAGCAAAACATTTCCCCACCACAAGCTGCTTCCCTGTTTTTTCTCCCTCCTCTTCTGTTATGATTTTTTAAATGCGCTGAACATCCGAGTTGGTGACCAATGATGGTGGCCTCTATACTGTTCATATTTCACCTCCCTACAACTGTTGTGTTTAGAATGTAGTCATCCCATTTGATGTTCATAATACAGTATGTCAGAGCATTTGACTATGCTCTCCCACCAAGGTGGAACTCCCCCTTTTCGCCTGATGGCAGGTCGAGGTACCCTGCAAGGGGTATGCAACAGACTTGCGGCTGACCCCAGTTTCGCCAGCAAGTCATAGGCACAAGTGCATGATTAACGGACCCCCAACCCTTAGCGGCTGGCCTTCACATACCAAGGAGGGATGGGTACCGAAATCTTGGGAGAATTAGGAAGCGAAATCCTTACAGATAGTGGGCTTTAGTGTTACCCAGGGAAAACCTCGCGATGGTAACCACCTGACCGCTCCCAATGGTCACCCGCCGCCTGCAGGGTGTATAAACCCCTGCAGACTCGCACACCACTCCCTAACCACGTGTTGTTGAGCGGGCGGAGTGTCCCTCGTCAAGGGAGTGAAGGCAGGGCCGACTTGCAGAAAGAAGTAAGAAGTTTGGGATTCATGGGGGAGATCTTTTCAATAGGGTGACCAATGATCCCATAACGTGCTGACTCCTTCAGTTTGGCAGTATGCCCCTAGATAAAGATGGCACTCCTCACAGTACCACCACAACCATCAGAGCGGCGCTACCCAGGGGTGGACTTTCCCCCATGGTAAACGCCTGGCATAGCTTCTACTAGTATCTCCCCTGGGCGGGGGGGGCTTCTCGCTCAGCAGTAGTCTGTATATTTTACATCTGAACTCGACCCAAAGGGGAAGAAGCGACCAACCACATCCGCGGTAGAGGAGGAGACCCATAAAACTATGGCCTCGACCGCTGGAACCTCTTTCCAGTTTTTCCAGACCGGATCGAGTTTGTGGCCGCCCAACCCCCGGGAAAGTCCCAGACTAGTCACCTGCCTGTATCAAACCCTCCTGTTTAGTTCATCCCGAGCAAAGTTTGGGCCCAAGGGCCGGACCCACAGGTCGGTACATGGGACAGACATGTGCAGGACTTGGGCAGATCACATGGCCCATTCTGTCCGCACAATACCCACTTCCTTTGGCCACAGGTGGGGACGTAACCACCTGGGGAGCAAACGGGGGAGATACTCGAGCTGCCCCCGAGGCTTCGTCTCGGATACTAGGTCTTACATGCCCGACACCTCAAAAGATGAGCAAATATCGTACGCTTCATCTTGGATACTAGGACTTACATGCCCGACACCTCAAACGACGAGCCTCCCCATGATCTGTGACCTGTTGAAGAGAGTCATAGTTACTCCCACCGTTTACTCGTGCTTGCTTGAATTTCTTCACGTTGAGATTCAGAGCACTGGGCAGAAATGACATTGTGTCAACACCTGCTTGGGCCATCGCAATGCTTTGTTTTAATTAGACAGTCGTATTCACCTGGTCCGTGCCAGTTCTGAGCCGACCGTTGAATGTCGGCCAAAGAGAATCCGCGCACCCGCAGCTGCAACCTCCGAGAGGAGACTGCGACACCACAAGGCAGGCCGCTGCCTCGCAGCAAGGAAGATCCGTGGGAGGCCAAGGCACGGGACCGAGCTTGGATCCAGCGTTGAAGTGACGACGGATGCCGACACCCGCGCTCTCGTCTCGCCCAGGCCCGGCACGTTAGCGCAGAGCCACTTCCCTACCAAGCCTGACACGCCCTGATTTTCAGAGCCAATCCTTATCCCGAAGTTACGGATCCAATTTGCCGACTTCCCTTACCTACATTAGTCTATCGACTAGAGGCACTTCACCTTGGAGACCTGCTGCGGATATAGGTACGAGCCGGCGCGACACCTCCACGTGGCCCTTTCCCGGATTTTCAAGGTCCGAGGGGGAGATCGGGACACCTCCGCAACTGCGGTGCTCTTCGCGTTCCGAACCCTATCTCCCTGCTAAAGGATTCCAGGGAACTCGAACGCTTATGCAGAAAAAAAAACGCTTCCCAGATCTCCCGACGGCGTCTCCGGGTCCTTTTGGGTTACCTCGACGAGCTACTCATTCGAGGGGCCCGACTGGTTACGGTTCCGCTGCCGGGTTCCGAAATAGGAAGCGGATTCCCTTTCGCCCCATGGAGGTCTAACACTGTAGTCTCGGACCCCATCGACATCGGATTTCTCCTAGGGCTTAGGATCAACTGACTCGTCTGCAACGTCTGTTCACACGAAACCCTTCTCCACGTCAGTCCTCCAGGGCCTCGCTGGAGTATGTGCTACTACCACCAAGATCTGCACCGACGGCGGCTCCAGGCAGGCTCGCACCTAGACCCTTCTGCGCTCACCGCCGCGACCCTCCTATTCGTCAGGGCTTCACGGGGCGGGCCGCCGAAGGGAGACCGCGCACCTCTCATTGCCGAGCTGACGTCTTTTCTTCTGTTATGTTTTTTAAAACGAGGAAATCTGTCATCTTTCATGTGCTGAACATCCCCACTCCATCCGAGTTGGTGACCAATGATGGTGGCCTCTATACCGTCCTGTTCATATTTTCCCTCCCTGCAACTGTTGCGTTTAGACTGTAGTCATCCCATTTGATGTCCATAATACAGTATGTCAGAGCTTCTGTTGATAGAAGTGTTCTAGTTTCTTCATATCACAGAGATATGAGAGTCAAGGTTTCTCTTCCATAGAGCAGGGTGGAGATAACTGTTTGAAATACCCTACCGGTACATGTTTATATAAATGGCACTACAGCCCTGAAGTGCCTTAACCTATCAAGCGACTGCTGCTCAGCCCTAAGGCCTGCAGATTACGAGGCGTTGTGTGGTCAGCACGACGAGTCCTCTCGGCCGTTATTCTTAGCTTTCTAGACCGGGGCTGCTGTTTCACCGTCAGATAGCTCCTCAATTCTAATCGCATAGGCTGAGTGGACCTCAAACCAGCCCTCAGATGCAGGTAAAAACCCCTGACCTGGCTAGGAATTGATCCCAGGGCCTCCAGGTAAGAGGTACGCACGCTATTCCTACACCACGGGGCCGGCTTCATTTTGATATATTCTTAATTTAGTCAGGAAGACCTGATGTAAAATGTCCGAAAGCTATACGAGCTAGTGATGGGCAGTCTGAGACGAGGTCTCGAAATTTCTCGGGATTTCTCGAAGCTAGCGCAGGCATTATTTCTCGCGAGAAATTTCGAGAAATCTCGAGAGCATTGTCCCCACAATGTGTGGCGAGCAGCGTGTCGTAGGCCTGGAGGTAGTCGTAGCTGAATGTTGTTTGTTCCGAATATGCGAATAGCCAACCACGGGCCTTCTCATTTTCGTAAATACGTGTCAACAAGCGACTAGGGCGTTCATTTACACCGAGGTCTATTTTGACGAAGTATAACATAATTATAAAGGATACGCAATCGGGCATTGTATGTACTGGTAGGTACACGAATGAGTGGTTTAAGTACAGAACATTACGGCTACTGTAGGTACACCTAACTGGATACTAGAGGCGTGCATTATTCGAACTCGAGACGAGGCAAGATGCGCCTTGCTGCATATGCAACCACCATTACGCATGGGTGGAATGTGCAATCTAAATTGCTATAGAGTATTCGCGTCATAATTAGGAAAGTATTTCGATATATGACGGTGCAATGTGAACTGTGTCGAATTGTATGCGACAACTTGAAGACGATGTCCGAAACGCAACGTAAGTCGTGGATGTCGGTTATTTTAAGAGATGTTACATAGCACAGCCCATTGTGTTGCTTATTCAAAAGAAGTAAAGTACATCGGCAGAAATACTTCGTGGATGATCCGACACTTACAAACGCATAATATCAATGAAGAGGAATCGGCACAGAACACCTCCGGCCCGGTCTGAATCACAAGAAACTACCCTGCCGACAACGATTGTGAGGCATCCAGGTAGGATTACATCCTAATAACAATTATTAACAAATTATGCGGGTTATTCAGCTAAGAAGTCCACGTGACATAACTCGTGAACAGTTTAAGATACTGGCATTCTGTATTCACTTTCGTTATTGATAAGGAGCTCATAGTTCAACATGCAGTGCTTTCAAAGGATTTTGACCAAATTTGTCGTCACACACGTTTCCATGTGAGAACTGCTGCTGATAACTATGAAGCTTACACTCGTAGTTACTGGGACGTCGCACAGCTCGCAGCACACGAGAATCGGTCTCGAGAGCGTTATCCATCACCCCTGTTACACGTTCCACTCATGTGTAATGGGGGTTGCGTATGTAGCGAAGCACATCTTCTCTGTCTCAGGTTCGAATAATGCACGCCTCTAGTATCCAAGTAGGTGTACATCCTATCTACAGTTATTCACAAATTATGCATTGTTATTCACCTAAGATGTCCACCCCAAATAACTCGTGAACAGTTTAAGATACTGACATTCTGTTTCCACTTTAGTTAATGGTATTAAGGGGTTCATAGTTGAACATGCAGTACTTTTCCAGGCTTTTGACAAAATGTATTGCTCACACGTTTTCATAAGAGAACGTTATTTCACGCAATAACTGCCAATGATATACTATCAAGTTTACAGTCGTAGTTACTGGTACGTCGCACAGCTTGCGCTACAGGAGATCGGTCTCGGGATTCTCGCGAGAGTCTCGAGATCTGCGACGTCAGTTCGAGAGTCTCGAGCGAGAGCGTTGCCCATCACTAATACGAGCAACGAGTGAGTTGGCTGTGCGGTTAGGGGCGCGTATCTGTGGTGAAGATGCCCAAATACGTAGTTAGTGACGTAAAACCAATAACATTCGCATTATTATGTGCTAATAACTTATATTGCTGAATATATTTCGAAGCTCGTGAAATAATACCGTACAGTATCCGTGATCCGATATACAGTAAATAGGCTACCGGTACGAAGAAAGAGATAAAAATGTCGGTCGGTTCGTCACTTGCTTTCTTGGCTTACGCTGCGTGAACCGTCAACGATAGACCCCAAGTGTAAGCGTACGAATTGTAGAGCATAGAAATCTCTTCAAAAAAAGTCCGCGATTTTATGTATCTATTTCCAACCGGTTACCCTCTAGAAGTGATTTTATGTAATGGTCCGCGCCTCCGCGGTAAAAAAAACTCCTTAAGATTAAATAAATATGTCGATACTATCCTCGAACTCCTCATCGAAATAAATTGTTTGACCTCCTCCAGTATCTTACAAGGATTACAATAACCTTGTCAGGACATTATTTGCATGAATGGTTCAGAAGTTATGACCAGTTTAGGCTGTAGTGGTAGTGCGTGAACGTACAGCGTTTCCTCTTTCTCGCCGCTTGGAGCACTGTTGTCGCCTCGGATGAAAAATATCATCAGAGCTTCGCGACTGTATATATTAGACTGTATTTATAAGTACATTACAGTACTATCGATTAACAAGACCTAACGAGACGTATAATACCGACCAGGGAAACTAGTAGGAAGAGCAAATACAGTAGAGACAATACGCGACACTCAGCGAGATATCGAGGGACAGCTATTAGAGCTCTCTCTAGCGTGTAGACCTGAGAACTACTGATTCTGCCATAAGAGCACGTGTATTTGTGTGTGAAGTTTTTGGTGTTATTTATGCGTTTTCAGTGAGTTGACGTAATTAAATAGTAGCGTGTGTCATTCCTTGATATCTCCTCTCAACACGAGAGGTAAGGCATGTGCTGTGTTTGGCTGCAGTGACTATGAAGTAGAGAAGAATGCGCGATCGTTCTTTCGCTACCCTCGTGACAAGAAAATGTAATATTGTGTTTGCATATACCGGTACATTCTTCCAGTGACAAAGATATTTTTGTAGTATTTCATAATCTTCCGACCTGCTCGACCCATATTTTAACTGGCTTAAAATATAATACGCATATTTTATTGTATAGTGCCAGGGGCGTATATAAGGGTGGGGGGGCCCAGGGGGCCTTGCCCCCCCCCCCCCCGAAAAAATGTATAAGCCTTGAAGAACCGGACCAAAATGATGGGAATTTTCGAATGTTGTTGAGATTCCGAGCCAACAGTTAGCAGTTTATGTGCCATACCTGGACGATTTTTGTAACTCACTAAAATAATGCTTTGAATCTCACAAGGAAATAGGTGCATCCTTACAAAACATCCTTCCACAATTGTGTATCGTAACAGATTTCGGTTCATTGGAGGCTGCTTTTAGTTTCTACGAAGGAAATCTGTCACATAAAGAGATTGTGCAAAGTGAGTTTATGTTGTGGAAAGAAAAGTGGAGTCAGGAAAATCCTTCAAATCTTCCCAAAATGGCTGTAAGTTCTCTAGAAAAATGTGACAAGACTTTCTTCCCCAACATTTATACCCTTCTCAAATTACTCGCAGTTCTTCCTGTTTCTATCGCAACCGTAGAAAGAACTTTCTCTAGCCTAAGGAGACTGAAGACTTACTTAAGGAACAGCACATCTGAAAGTAGGCTTAACGGGCTTGCTTTACTCTCTATCCACAGAGACATTATAGTTAGTGATGAAGAAGTTCTTGATAAGTTTGCAAGTGTACCAAGAAACCTGGACTTCGTTTTGTAACCATTGGTGTACTGTATGTATGTATGTATGTATGTAATGTAATGTAATGTAATGTAATGTAATGTATGTATGTATCAGCCCAAATCAATGTTTCCTTTTTCCTTTCTAAAGTGTTTGTAATCGTCTGACCTCTTAAAATTTACTTAATCTAACCTTACATCAATCTTGGGCCCCCCCCAAAAAATATATTCTATATTCGCCACTGTATAGTGGAGCAGTTAACCTTCAATACCGATGTGTTGTTGTAGGTGTGATCTGTGGGTTTTGAAATGTCACAGAAGTGATTTGGATAAGGTGTACCGGTACAAGAAAGAAGGGACGTTCGCTTATGTAAGAATTATAAGATCTGTTCAGATCATTTCCAGGCCAGCGACTTTAAAAATCCTCGACTATACAGCCAAGGGTATATCATATTTTTACTCTAATTGTACGTAAATAGTCCTCAAAGCATCACTATCGGCAACATGTTCATACTTTTCTTTCTTTTATCCCTCTTCTCAGATTAAAGCCGGGATTTTACAGATTTTCTTTCTGTTAGTAGGCTTCATGTTAAGAGGAAAATCCAGCTTTTAAATGTTAATTCATTGCATCATGTGCGTAAGGATTGTGCCGATATTTTTATTGACGGGTGTCTTAATGTGATGATACAATGTTTTTTAAATGAGAAAAAAGACAACTCTAACCGTAAAAGTTCAGGCAGGAATGTTAAAGCAAAAAAAGTAATGCATAATGAAAGATCAAGCCATTTC
This sequence comes from Anabrus simplex, assembly GCF_040414725.1. Lineage (NCBI taxonomy): Eukaryota > Metazoa > Arthropoda > Insecta > Orthoptera > Tettigoniidae > Anabrus > Anabrus simplex. Next base: position 71,872,118 of record NC_090278.1, on the reverse strand, counting down.
ACAGCAGTCCATTTCACATCTTGTTTACGTGTCTAATTTCAGTCTTTAAATAATAACCTTTTAATTAATTCTTCATTCATTTATCCAGAATTGCTTTAGCAACTTCGAAGTTAATATCTCAATAATACTTTCTTTCTAGACGTAATTTATTTATCTATTTTCGTATATACATTTCCATTGATATTTGAATTTAGCGCGGCTTTTCAGGTCAAGTCACTTGGAGCGCCCCGTCGAATTGTCTCCCATTTTAACAAGGCTAAATCTGTGTCGCGTATTGTCTCTACTGTATTTGGGAAGAGCCAGCTGTCAAGCTGTATCCGTCCACCATTAATAGAAAGTATTAAAACGTGTAGGATCTGGAAACTGTTGATGTACTAGGTGATAAATTTAAATAAAAAATGAGTACCGGTGTACGCCAATACCTGAAGATACCCGAAGTAAAGTCAAAACAGCTGTAGGAATGACTGAAACCTTTGATATAAAATCTGGGTAAGACAGGGTGGTGTTTTGTCTCTTCTTTTCATCACTGTGATGAACGAGATCCAGAGAATTAAAGTTCACCAAACCATTGGAGGTGAAGAAATGAAAGTGATGTTGCTCGCGGACGATGTATGCTTATGGGGAGACTCTGAAGAAGACCTTCAAGAACAAATAAACTCCTGAACAGAAGCTGCTAAAGAATATGGACTCATCTTCAGCCAAGAGAAAAGGGAGGTTATGGTCATGAAGAGATACGGTCAATCAATGGGACACATTGAAATGGAGGGGAAACAGCTACAGATGAACCATGAATTCAAATATCTTGGAAGTGTTATCTCTGATACTGGTTCTATAGACAAGGAAATTTCCCACATAATTCAGGCAGGTACCGGTAGCAACTTTTACATAATATCGAACAAGAAAATATCAACAAAATGTAAGAGAGTCATATATGAAACCTATTACGTACCATTCCTGACCTATGGTTGTGAAACATGAACCATGAGAAATAAAGATGTTAGTAGAATCCAGGTAGCAGAAATGAGATTTGTTCGTAGCATGATCGGTAAAACACGGTGGGACAGAGTCCGTAGGAGATGGTATGGACATATGCGACGCATGGGAGATTCCTAACAGATTACCAAAACAAATGTATGATCTAAAACTTGAAGACCAAAGACCAAGAGGGCGACCAAGGCTCAGGTACAAGGACATGGTGAAGATTGACATTCAACAACGAGGACATAGGCCTACTTGGGAAAGCATCGAAGGAGGAGAGAAGTTCAGAGACCGCAGATGGTGGAGAAGCCTTGTTCGCCGAACCATCGCTTAAGATGGAACGACGTGGGATAGGTAGCCTGTGTATGTATGCATGTATGTATATGCCGATCGCTAGGAAGTAGAACGTGGTAAAGATTTACATTCGCAAAGAAATAGAACGCGTCGGCTATTGCAGTCATTTCAATAGTTTGGTTGGATGTCAACAGATAGCGCAATTAGAAACAGGAGGGGTTGGACCACGGCCCGCTTGATGCGTCGCTCAAGCTAGTTCCTTAAGATGGATTGAAATGACCGTGAGTTGAACCTGTAGACGTTACTGGCGCAAGGTGCGGCGTTGAGAGGAACGTCACTTCCCAGTCAACATATTCTCTTTTGTGCAGAGTCCAAGAACAAACAAAGAAGAAGAAGAAGAACATATTCTCTTTGGTCCCAGTGTCTTCCTTGGTCTCTGGTTTGCAGCACGAGCACTCATTTGGAACTCATTCTCCTTGCTTCGCAGTCTAACTCGGCAAGTGCTAGAAGGCGGTTTCGAGCGTATTCGTAACAGGGAGATACAGGTAAGGCCATACATGCGTTCAGATTAACAGTATTTTAAGTCAAGGGTAATAAATAATGCATGCGTTTAGATTAACAGTATTTTAAGTCTTCAGATAATAGATTGAATATAATCTAAAGTTGTAATATAGGCTTCTGGGCTTGTGCTGTGTCAAGAAAGTTTATTGTTGAAGGCTGCAAACTTTCTGTCTACGTAAATCTTAGATTTCTAGTTGAAGTAAAATATTGCTTAGGTACCGGTATAGGTTAAAAACTTATCGCTGTGATGAGATTGAAACCTGGAATAGGGCTAGGTTTCTGTCAAATTGGTCCAGTTGGAACTTAAGAAAATATTCCCCATAGCTGTGAAGTAGGTACGGTAGTGTTATTGTATTTACATAAATATCTGGGGTGGAAAAGTACTACGTGTATTTTCGTTTGGTAATTATATTCATTTTACTCCCCCTCCCCCCATTCAAACTTAAAGAACCATGCGTTCCCTTCTGGGAAAATTGCGAAGGGGTACGTTACCGTAGAAGTTAAATGTTTAAATATCGCACTTCAGTTAGGCCTACTTTCTGTTCTCGTAAATTTCTTTTTAAATTTTGATTCGTTGCTCCGTATTAAGATTTAAGTGTCCTAGTGTAGGACAGGATAAAGTACTTCATAATCACTCCTTCGTGAATGGTTTTGAAACGTTGAAGCAATTTGAAGTCATAACAGCCGTTCAATTAGCTATGCTGTCGTACCTAACCGAACGTAACCTAACCTGTCACTATAAGAGCTTTTCGGTGAATTACAGTTGTTTTCGTAAGGGATGCTAGAGTCTGTTCGCCGTTTCGGGGCCCTAACCTGGGGGCTTGCTTGTTGCTTGTCCCCAGACCAATAGTTTTGCCACTAGCCGGATCAAACCAAACCAGACCAATGCTTTTCGTACTTGCCGGACATACCTCATACTCCTCAAGTTTCGGCCACGTCACGTCAGCCGCATCCTATCGGACAGTCAATGTCTCTTTTACGAACGAGCTAGTGAATTGTTACGACGCCTCAAACAGCCAAAAATAAAAGACCATAATTCATATTTTAACTGTCTCTGCACATCCCTTCGAATTTTCCGCCATGATTGCAAACCTCAACTTTCGAACTTTCTAAATACGTCATACATGACGTCATATAGACGCACGAACAGCAGCCGCGGTGTCCGTGCTCGGTAGAGGTGTGACAAACAGTTATTTTGGTGTAACTGCTACAATAATGTAACTGAAAAGTAACCGTTAAAACGTCCAACGTTACTCACCTTTTATTAATCACAACGTCCGGCTCCATGGCTAAATGGTTAGCGTGATGGGTTTTTGTCACAGGGGTCCCGGGTTCGATTCTCGGGAGGGTCGGGAATTTTAACCATTATTGGTTAATTTCGCTCCCACGGGGACTGGGTGTATGTGTCATCATTTCATCCTCATCACAACGCGCAGGTCGCCGAACATGTCCTCGACACTCCCGGCACTAAAAGCCATACGCCATTTCATTTCATTGGTCACAGCCTGGTCACGGCTTCAAGATTGTCTAACAACACATGCGCGCTAGCAATCACTTCACTGTTGAAAGTCGGTGCAGCAGAACACGCATTCCTATTTGCTATAAAGTTAACGAGGCAGACAACGGATGAAATGAGAAGCAATCTGAAATCTAGGTGAGAGATTGACAATGCCCCGAACAAGGCTAAAAGACAAGAAAACATGATCTGTCTGCCAAACCTCGACAAAAACCGTTACAAGGGGATCGATTAAGTAAAATGAAGTAATGTTATCTATAATACCAATATGGAAACTTAGCATAAAATTTATGGTACAAGAGAAACTATACGGGTGAAACTTATAATATTATAACGTTGATAGCTCTGCGTGATGTCTGAGTCAACGATTACCGCTGAGCAGTTGAATATCTCATAAGAGTATATACTTTAGTTACCAGATGATAGCAGCAACTTAAATACACAATAGAGTATATTATACACTATAGTGTATTAGACTTAAAGCAATCTCCTACGAAAGCGCTCTCACGTAGAAGACATGCGTACTATCTGAACTCTGAAAGTCACATACTGTGTAAGCTGCTACTAGACTAGTAAAAGTTACCACTTCCCAGTTACTGTTTGCACTAGCACTAGTACGTTATTCTGTTGTCGTTACTCTGAAACCTGTTATTTTTGTTCTCGTTACATTTGTAACAGTGACAGGCATGTACCTGTGGCAAATAACTGCTACGTTATTTTTCAGCCATTTCTAGTGCTCGCCCGTTGCCAGCGAATCATGCATTTACACCATCTTTTTCGTGAAAACCACAAGCCTCTAGCTTAAAAACTGATCACTTTATGTAACTTTGAAGTTCTAAGACAGAATTTCTATGGAAAATGGCCCTGAATCTCCATTCCGGGTCCCCTTAATAAATGTGACTGGCAACAAGGTTTGAAGACTTCCTAAAGGCTAGTACACACCACGCGACAAAGTTGTGGAACGCGTATATCGCGACAAGTCCCAGGAATGTCATGCGACATTTTTTCCGTGTTTGGGACTGTCGCGATACAAAAGTTGCATGTCGCAGGTCTCCCATTCGAAATGGGATACATGATACAAATGTTGCGCAACATGTAGTCTGGACGTGTCGCGAGACGAAGTTCCGGGACACGCCGATGCCAGTGTGCAGATAGCCGCCAGGCGTTGGTGTTTCGTGTTCTGTTGTTTTGCGATGGAAAGTACTCTAAAAATCATTGAGGATTTACACACCCTCCCTTACGGAATCAAAAAAAGTGGCTCTTCCCCCAAGAAGCTTTTACTGAAAACTGTTCCACCTCAAAGAATTTAGAAGTCCACCGATACCCAAAAGAAAGAATAACAGCGTTGATCAAAATTACATCGCGAAGGAAAACACTAACTGCATGAAAACATTGACAGATGTGGTTACTCGAAGAGATGAATTTTCGGTTTACGGTGAGCATATTGCTAATAAACTAAGAAACTGCGGAAATAGTTCAGTGGAAGTTTCATTAGATCAGCGTGAACTTGATATAATAATTAAATTGCAAATGGGAAAGTACAGCACAGAACAGTCAACTTGGGCAACGTTGACTTAATCCATCCAATCAATAGTTCATCATCAACAACCCGTAACATGAATAGCAATCACTCAGTCTACTCGGGTTCCTTTTCACCATCTTCCGAAAGTGTCCCTACTCCAGATTCAGTTGTGATGGGACAAGACCAAACAATATACATTTTTAACCGCTTTTAAATGACGAAATACCACGAAACTTGTTACCAATTTTGCGTAAGTTGGGAGAAATATTTCATTATCATGTTAATTAGTTATGTCCAGCATCGTTTCATTAGCACGGGCAGAATTGAGTCATTTTATTGTTACCAATATTGTTATTTTGGATACATATTTGTTGCATTATTAAATATAAATTACGTATGTAGTAGGTAAATAAAATTTTTATTATATCTTAGCTTTATAAATCCTTTTAGAGAAGTAATTAGGGCCTCGCAGACTTCTGGAACGATACGTGAAATAGCTTGTTTTGAAATTCGAAAGGTATACATTAAGCTGGTAAAAGATTCACCACCAGCAAGGACAGCTAGCCTCACTGAAGCTGGAATGGTATCCCGAAATAGTCTGATTTTTTGAAATCTTTCCTCCAACCATTTGCAAAAACATTTCAAAATCGGTTGAGTTCATCCTTAAAAAATTAAGATATCCTATGCCATCTTCTAATTTCAATCTTTCAAGAAGTTTAATGCCGACGGCAATGCCTCCCGAAAAAAGGTTTCTCCTCCAGTTCCGCTTACCTTTTCGTTTTTTTTTTCTTTGTACAGACAAGTTGTTGAAGCACAAATTAAAAAGCACATAAAGCAATGTCTTGCGCCATTTATCGCCGATTCCTGTGGTGCAACTGACTATATAGATGTGGACGTGGGACATTTTCTTGCAACTGTCCCGCCACTTTGTCGCTAGGTGTGTACTAGCCTTTAGATCACATCTTTGTCATTTTACCGTGACAAAGAATATACCCAGGGTCATTCCGTGTCAACAAAAATTGGACTGTTCAACTGTAATTGTAAAGATTTGCAAGGCAGGTAACCTACCTAAGACGTTGGAAGTAAAAGGTATGACTGCAGAACGGACGACATATCTGTTCGACAACATTTGGGAGTGCTGAATAGCGGAAACGAGGGATTTGTTGTGCCAACGGCTAGGCGTCTTTGGGCGACATTAAGGCGTTAATTCTAAACATGTTGACACGATGGTTAACAAATTCAAGTCTCGTTGGTCGGAAAGCGAGTAGCCAGACTGATTGTGTTCGCAAAAGGAACACCCATACGAACATTCCAGAAAAATTAGCAACAATTCAGTACCGTATTCTTATTACAGAATAAAAGGTATAATATGACTTAATATCAATTCTGATACCGCTGTTCCCACATGTGGATTTGACTCTGTTTTGTGGCCGGATGCCCTTCCTGACACCCACCCCATATGCAGGAATAAAGACTATTGCATGTTTCAGTGGTTAGTGTATTGTCTGTATATGAAGAGGAAATTGTTGACACACACAGTCCGAGCTAGAAGACTTAGACGCGATTAAAATCGCCGGCCCGGCCGGAAACTGAACCCGGGATCCTCTTAACGGAATGCCTCAACGCTGGCCGTTCAGCCGAGGAGTCTTGACATTAGTAATATAAAAAAATATTCATTAATTGGGTAGACTGTGTAGTTTCAAAATGATCTTTTAAAATATCCAATATTATTATTAACATTAGCATTACTACTCTGTATTGTACTTATTGTATCTTAATCATATTTTGTAAACTAAAGACAAAACTTCGTCATATAGGAGTGCCGCAAGACAAACTTCTTTTTCATTTTCAAATTTTGAATATGTTTATACTTAATTTGCAGAGTATAAAATTCCCAAATATTTATGAAAATATTTTAATAAGCAAAACTGATATTCTTTCATGCTGTGAAACGGTTGCTTAAATCACTAATCGAATAACTCCCACGTGGCATGTCCTAGGTGGAAGATAGATGTGGGGAGGGTGGTTCTTGACCGGCTTGTCAGCGAACTTGAGCAAAATAAAATAGGTGCTGCAGACCAAACACACAGCTCCCTGTGGGTGGGGGGACACAGGCGTATACACCCACGGTATCCCCTGCCTATCTTAAGGGGCGACCAAGGGATGCTGAATTTTGAACAATGAGATTACCTGTTATTAGTACCATCATGCGATGAACACAAGTTGACTCTTCTTGAGATTAGTACACTATGTGCAGAATACCATGGGTTTGGGGGTAGATCACTAAGCCTATGGATTTACAGTACCCATTTATCTGCCACTATGATGGAGGCTCCCCTCTGTATAGTTTCTGTTGGAACACCCCAAGGACAAGAGGGCTACACTCGTCGGGATATTTCATCTGGTTGTAGACATCATGGGTCTGCATTCTCTGGAACACCACAAGTCTGGGCGTTGCGTGTGACTAGTACCACTAGACATCGGTACGAGCCAATCCAGGTAGAGCAACAGAGTGAAGATGAGGAACAGGGAACTGTTGCTGAGATGTGTGGAAGTAGGAGGAAGGGAAAAGGTAGGAAATGAAAATGTAGAGTAGCGGATAGGAAAAAACAGGTGGAACAGGGTCATGGGAAGGAGATAAGGGAGGAGGAAGTAGCTTCTGCAGCTATCAGGAAAGATAGGGCTGACCAGGAGGGGAGGGGATCAAAGGAGGTGGGTAGGGTTGATGCTCTGCTCATGGGGGATTCCATCGTTAAACACGCGAGGAAAGTGTATGGAGGAAAGGGAACCAGGTTAGTGTTATCCAGGAATTAGGTTGAGGCAGATGCTGAGCAAAGAGGGGAAGGAGAAGGTGGTAGTTTTTCACGTTGGTACCAACAGCGTAAGGCAAGCTAATAGAAGTACCAACATAGTTAAAGTGTGGGATCTGGTAAATGCAGCACGGGTAAAGTTTCAGAAAGTGGAGATTATCAGTGTGTAGGAGGGATACTTACTGGAGGCTGATTGGGGATTTAAATGAGACTGTGGAGTGGGTATGTGGGGAAACTGGGAGTGAAATTTCTAGATCCTAATGGGAGGGTAGGAGATAGGGATCTGCGCTCAGATGGCCTTCACTTAAATCACAGTGGTACGTATAAGTTAGGAAATTTGTTTAGAAGGGTAGTAGGGAGGTACATTCAGGAAAATGTTGTCTAGGGAGTGGTGATGAGGGTACAGAGATCTGGAAGTCAAGTAGGGATGACATAAAAATGTTAGTGTTGAACTGTAGAAGTACTGTAAAGAAAGGAATAGAATTAAGTAACTTAATAGATATATATTTACCAGATAGGAGTTGAATCATGGCTGAGAAATGATATAATGGATGCAGAAATTTTCTCATGGAACTGGAGTGTGTATCGTAGAGATAGGATAGGAATGGTGGGAGGGGAGTATTCATTCTGGTGAAACAAGAATTTGTAAGCTATGAACGTTTGATGAGAAACATGAAATTCTAGGTGTAAGGCTCATTTCTAAAGATAATAGGCAACTTGAGGTCTTTGGAGTGTACAGACCAGGAAAGGGTAGTGCTGACACGGATTCAGAATTATTTGTTAAGATAATCAGCTATGTGGGAAATGACATGGAAAGGAATGTGATTGTAGCGGGAGATCTGAATTTACCAGATGTAAATTGGGAAGGAAATGCGAACGACAGGAAGCATGACCAAAAAATAAGCTAATATGGGAAGGACAGCCGATTCAGAAAGTGACGGAACCAACTAGAGGGAAAAATATCCTGGACGTGGTGCTGATAAAACCAGATGAGCTCTATAGAGAAACCGAAGTAATGGATGGTATTAGTAATCACGAAGCTATTTTTGTGGTAGTTAAAAATAAATGTGATAGAAAGGAAGGTTTTAAAAGTAGGACTATTAGGCATGAGGCAGTTTTAAAAAAGTAATTATGATCGGTGGAAAACGGTAAGTAAGAATGTAAAGACTGTGATGGGTTTAAAGCAATTGTTGAGGAATGTGAAAACAGGTTTGTGGTAAGGAATGGTAAAGACCCACCTTATTATAATAGAGAAATAGACTAAGAATGATGTGCAGACTGAAAAGTTAGAAATGGCTGTGGAAGTAAGAAGAAATTGAAAGAACTTAATAGGAAATTGAATCTAGCAAAGAAGGCAGCTAAGGATAACATGGCAAGCATAATTGGCAGTCATACAAATTTTAGTGAAAAATGGAAGTGTATTTATAGGTATTTTAAGGCAGGAACAGCTTTCAAGGAGGACATTCCAGGAATAATTAATAAACAAAGAGTATGTGAGGATCTTCAAAAGGCAGAAGTATTCAGTCAGCAGTATGTAAAGATTGTTGGTTACAAGGAAAATGTCCAGATAGAGGAGGTGACTAATGCTATGGGAGTATTAAAGTTTAAATACGATAACAATGATATTTACAATAAGATACGAAAGTTGAAAACTAGAAAAGCAGCTGGAATTGATAGTATGTCTGGGGATATACTATAGACAATGGGTTGAAGTACTTATTTGATTATTGTTTAGTTGAAGGAGCTGTACCAAATGGAGATTTCCTATAGTAGCCCCTGTATATAAAGAAAAGGGTGATAGACATAAAGCTGAAAATTACAGGCCAATAAGTTTGACATGCGTTGCATGTAAGCTTTGGGAAGGCATTCTTTCTGATTACATTAGACATGTTTGCAAAATTAATAACTGGTTCGATAGAAGGTTTTAGAAAAGGTTATTCCACTGAAGCTGAACTTGTAGGATTCCAGCAAGATATAGCAGATATTTTTGATTCTGAAGGTCAAATGGATTGTATCGCAATTGACCTGTCTAAAGCATTTGATAGGGTGGGTCATGGGAGACTACTGGCAAAAATGAGTGCAATTGGACTAGACAAAGGAGTGACTAAATGGGTTGCTATATTTCTAGAAAATAGATCTGAGAATTAGAGTAGGTGAAGTTTTATCTGCCCCTGTAATAATTAAGAGGGGAATTCCTCAAGGCAGTATTATTGGGACCTTTGTTTTCTTATATATATATGTAAATGATTTGAGTAAAGGATTGGAATCAGAGGGAAGGCTTTTTTGCAGATGTTATTCTGTATAGAGTAATAAATAAGTTACAAGATTGTGAGAAACTGCAAAATGACCTCGATAATGTTGTGAGATGGACAGTAGGCAATGGTATGATAAATGGGGTTAAGTCAGGTTGTGAGTTTCACAAATAGGAAAAGTCCTCTCAGTTTTAATTACTGTATTGATGGGGTGAAAGTTCCTTTTGGGGATCATTGTAAGTATCTGGGTGTTAATATAAGGAAAGATCTTCATTGGCGCAGTCACAAAAATAGGATTATAAATAAAGGACACAGATCTCTGCACATGGTTATGAGGGTGTTTAGGGGTTGTAGTAAGGATGTAAAGGAGAGGGCTTATAAGTCGCTGGTAAGACCCCAACTAGAGTATGGTTCCAATGTATGGGACCCTCACCAGGATGACTTGTTTCAAGAACTGGTAAGTCTAAAGAAAAGCAGCTCGATTTGTTCTGGGTAATTTCCGACAAAAGAGTAGCGTTACAAAAATGTTGCAAAGTTTGGGCTGGGAAGAACTGGGAGAAAGATGAGCTGCTCGACTGAGTGGTATGTTACATGTTACGAGCTGTCAGCGGAGAAATGGCATGGAATGACATTAGTAGATGAATAAGTTTAAGTGGCATCTTTCAAAGTAGGAAAGATCACAATATGAAGATGAAAAATGAAATGGCGTATGGCTTTTAGTGCTGGGAGATCCCAGGACGGGTTCGGCTTGCCAAGTGCAGGTCTTTCGATTTGACGCCCGTAGGCGACCTGCATGTTGTGATGAGGATGAAATGATGGTGAAAACACATACACCCAGCCCCCGTGCCAGGGAAAGTAACCAATGATGGTTAAAATTCCTGACCCTGCCTGGAATTGAACCTGGGACCTCTGTGACCAAAGGCCAGCACAGTAACCATTTAGCCATGGAGCCGGACACAATATCAAGATAAAGTTGGAATACAAGAGGACAAATTGGGGCAAATATTCATTTATAGGAAGGGGAGTTAGGGATTGGAATAACTTACCAAGGGAGATGTTCAATAAATTTCCAATGTCATTGAAATAATTTAAGAAAAGTCTAGGAAAACAGAGGGAATCTGCCACCTGGGTGACTGCCCTAAATGCAGATCAGGATTGATTGAACACAGTGTGTCTGCATTGCCTGTGAATAGTGTCCACTATGTGAGGGAACATCATGGAATTGTACGGGTTGCTGTGATTAGTGCATCTATGTAAGGAACACCATGGGTGTGCGTTGTCTGAGTGGCACCATTATGTGAGAAACGCCATAGGTCTGCTTTATGTTGTGCGTAGTATGTTACCTGCGAGTAGGACCACAATGTGAGGAACACCATGAGTCTGTTACTTGTGATTAGTACCGTTACATGAGAAACACCATAGCGATAAGTACCATTTAGAGGCTATTGACCTGGATTTTGGACCTCTTTAGACAAGCAGTCGATTCAGGATTGTGCTTTGGAAGAAGCTCCCTGGTCAGTAGTACAACTGTTTAGTTATTTTAGGGGAAGATGGGGCAATATGGGTCAGATCCACTGATAGTTTTAAATTCATAATCATTGTTCTTTATAATCAAGTTTTGAATTCGTTGCTAGATGAATTTTGGAATTTTAAATTGTCTACACATTTAGTCTTATTTCGTACAATGAGGGGCTGATCACCTAGATGGTAGGCCCATTTGAACAAGCATCATCTATTAAAATACTATGCATTTGTTGTATTTATTCGGGGCAGGTTTAGAGATGTCATAGTTTTTACTGGACTTTTTTTTTTTCAGTGTTTGGTGTAAGTTTGTATGCACTGGTTAGTCTCGGGTAGTTTGATATGGAAGAACGGATCTGACTTACATAATTCCATTCTATATAATAGTTGTTCCACAGGTACGTAGTACTGAATATTCTAAAGAGTTTGGCTGCTGACCTGTTTAAGCACGGAAACCTCTCTATTAAAGTTTTGGTAGAAGGCAAATATTTTTGCACGATACGCAATGTTTTTTCCTGGATTTGCCGATTTCTTTGTGGAGCTGTGGACCTGGCATTGTCAGCAGATGGGGAGGGGCTGTGAGTGCTGGCGGGAAGGCACACATACAGCGTGAAGGAAGTGACTACCCTCCTGAAATTGTTCCCACCTGATTGTATAAAATTCCAATATGTTAGATTCCAAGCATTCAGCAAATGTACATTTGTTGGTATAGGCCAGGCTGCTTTCTATACTTCCATGTAACTGAATCATTTTCTGCAGCTTTGTCTTTCAGCAGGTGAACCATGTAAACTGTAAACAAAGATGAAAGATTACAGCCTTGTCTGACCCCTGTCCACGAGTCTATATTGTAGTAGAAGGGCGAGAGGTGATACTCCCAGGTGGCGGATGGGAGGGGACGGGGGGTCCTAACCGGCTTGCCAGTGGACTTGAGCGAAATAAAATGGCTCTCATGAACCAAACACACAACCCTCTGTGGGTGGGGGATGCAGACAAATACACCCATGGTATCCCTTGCCTGTCGTAAGAGGTGACTAAAAGGGGCGACCAAGGGATTGTGAAATTAGAACCATGGTACTTCATGTGATTAGTACCACCATGTGAGGAACACTGTTGGTCTGTGCTATCTGTGGTTAGTACCATCGTGTGTATCCCACCGAGGGGTGCGGACTGTCCATGCGAGAAAAGGTGCCGTACGCTGTGCTGGAATGTGTTGATTCCCCTGTATTCAGAATGGGTCTGAGTTACCTATGAGTAGTACCACTATAGGAGGAATACCGTGGTTCTGCTTTACTAGTGATTATTATGAGGTGCTGGTGACCTCTGGACCAAAGGCCAGCACGCTAACCATTCAGCCATGGAGCCAGGCTGTTAGGCCCCTTTCAGACGTCATTTAACACCTTTAAGTACCTTGAACCAAGAACTCATTCTACCAGCAATTCTCACTGCAGCCTGATAGTCAACATAAATTTCTTTTACTTCTAATAATTTACTGGTAATCCTATAATACGAGGGCCATCCAGAAATTGTTTCCGTGTTAAAAAGAAAACAATAGTTGCATGAAAAACCTTATTGGCACCCGATATAGCAATATTGGAGCTTTTTTACGTAATTACCACCAGAATTGACATTCGACGTATGAGATGAACTTGTGTATGCAGGTGTCATAGAAGTCTGCTGGCTGGGAATGAAATCAGCATGTGATGTTCGTCTTCAGCTCTTCATACGTGTTAAAATGATGGGAGGACAGGAATTTGTTGAGGTGCATAACAGATGAAAATCGCTGGGAGCAAGATCAGGACTGTACAGTGGATAATCAAACACCTCCCAGCCAAACTCCTGCAGAACAGTTGCCGAGTGCCGAGCATTGCCATGGATCAGCGCAACACCTGCATTGCTCATTAACCATTCCATGCCCATTGCAATTTCTGTAGAAACTTTATCACTGACCGAACATTGTAGGCAGCAGGAGAGAGAATACGAGCTGTCATTTTGAGCAAGTGCTGCTGCGCTACTGACACCAGGCGGTACTTGTCTGGCTGGTATATGATTGCTACGCCACAGACCTGTTGCATGCTCATATTTTCTGGCTAAAAATGTTTACAAGAAAAGAATCAGGGAAACTTAATTTCTGCATGGCCTACAAACCTCAGTATGGCTAACATCTGCTGTATGCTTTCTATGGATCTAAGAAACCTAAACATAACTGTCTATTTCTTTCGGAGCATGTTTTAACTGCCTGCTGATCTGAAATCACACTGGTTTTCATCCAGCTTGCTTTCTGACACCCATTTCCAAAAATAAATTGCCATCGGATATCTTGCCTGGTGTAGTTTCTTTTTACAAGTGCTTTACATCTCACTGACACAGGTTTTATGGTGGTGATGGGACAGGAAAGGGCTAGGAGTGGGAAGACAGTGGCCATGGCCTTAAAGGGACAGTCTGGAGATAGATATGTTTAACTAATGCATGGATTTTTGCAAAACTTTGTGGGAATCTTAGCTAAAGAAAAGTAGGGATATCATTAAAATTTTTCTTACTGGGCAAATTGGCAGTGTGGTTGGGGGCACTCAGCTGTGAGCTTGCATCCGGGTGATAGTGGGTTCGAACACCACTGTCGGCAGCCCTGAAGAGGGTTTTCCGTGGTTTCTCATTTTTCATACCAGGCAAATGCGCGGGGCTGTTCCTTAAGGCCACGGCTGCTTCCTTCCCACTCCTAGGCCTTTCCTGTCCCATCATCGCCATTAAGACGTGTCAGTGCAATGTAAAGCAAACTGAAAAAAAAAATTCATATAAAATCAATACATTCATTGCAGTTTGGGTCACCCTTTGTCCGAAAGCATGTTACTCTTTACTGTCAGCATGAACTTCCCAATATTGCTGAGTAAATAACTGTGTCCTAGTTACATATTTGATATGTAATGGTAACAGTATTGATATTGAAGTAAAGCATTGAGGCACGATGTTAGTTTCGATCGGCTCACCGGTGACCTGAAGGAATATTTTTGTATATTGCATTGGGTTACTGTGTGTTCAGATTATCTAACTTACCTTTTTACCATGATTACGGTGAATGAAGCCTACGAAATTGCTGCCTTCCAATGGCAGATTGTTGTTTAATACAAAGAGTACCACCCTTTTAATATATCATGTAACCTGTTTCATTTTACATTGCTGTAGGTAAGCAAATATAAGTTCTCAGATTTTTATTTATTGGAGTAGTTAATGACATATTTGTCTTCCTTTACTTTTTTAGGCATGGAGCCCTCACATCAATGAAAACAGCATTGTGCCGATACAATGTAAAATAGTTATCAAAACACACTGCTGCAGGGAATATTACAGTTTTTCTGAAAAAAATAAAATGAATTTTGAAAATATTGTTTGAAGTGTTCAATTCATTTTTTTTTCATGAAATTTGAGATTTTAAGGAAAATTTGGAATTACGTAGATAATACTTCTTTAAAACTCGCTGATTTTTCTGGACATAATTTATATAAGGAGATATTTTGTTCTAAAGTTTGTGTAATTTTTATGTTCTAAAATTTTAGATTTAAAGATTCCTACTATTTAAACACATTCTGCAATCAAAAATTCCATACACAGGTTTCCTAAGATATACCATACAAATTTTACATTTAGCAGAATATTGTGGGAGAAAAATAATACACACAATTATAAATGGCAGAAAAATGAAAGCAAGGCACACTCCATGCCCATTTCTGCAGTGTGCAGACTGGCAAATAAAGCATTATTAAAGTGGTAAATTGTTTGAATTCAACAAAATAACTTTGTGGCAAGAAAGAGGAAACTCATCCCTTTGAATTTCAGTCATTTCTTTTGCCAAAATGGCCAAATTATTTTTTTAATCTCCAGACTCTCTGTAACTAAGGAAACTATGGAAAACCATCTTCAGGGCTGCCGACAGAGGGGTTTGAACCCACTATCTCCCGAATTCTGGCCGCACATAAGCGAATGCAGCTATCAAGCTCTGTACTTGGTACCCCCCTGTGGGTGGGGGTGGCAGAATAACACCCACGGTATCCCCTTGCTGTCATAAGAGGCGACTAAAAGGGTGCCATGGTCTCTGAACTTGGGAGTGTGGGTTGGTGACTGCGGGGCCCTCAGTTGAGTCCTGGCATTGCTTCCACTTGTGCCAGGTTCCTCACTTTCATCTATCCTATCTGACCTCCCTACCTGCACTTGGAGAGCCGAACATGTCCTCGGACACTCCGGCACTAAAAGCCAAACACCATTTCATTCCCTTGGTCAACTCTTGTTCTTTTCTGACCCCGACTGTATTAGATTCTCGAGACCTAGGGAGTCTTTCATTTTCACGCCCTTCGTGGCCCTCGTCTTTCTTTGGCAGATACCTTCATTTTTCGAAGTGTCGGATCCCTTCCATTTTTCCCCCTCTAATTAGTGTTATATAGAAGATGGTTGCCTAGTTGTACTTCCTCTTAAAACAATCACCACCATCTGTAATTGGTATAGTGATCAATGAAATGAAATGGAAATGGCGTATGGCTTTTAGTGCCGGGAGTGTCCGTGGACAAGTTCGGCTAGCTAGATGCAGGTCTTTTGATTTTACTCCCGTAGGCGACCTGCACCTCATGATGAAGATGAAATGAAGGCGACACATACACCCAGCCCCCGTACCAGCGAAATTAACCAATCAAGGTTAAAATTCCTGACCCTGCCAGGAATCGAACCCGGGACCCCTGTGACCGAAGGCCAGCACGCTAACCATTTAGCCATGGAGCTGGACACTAGAATAGGAGACATGGCAAGTTGATTAAAAGTTCAAATTAATTCAACTTTCATTAAAAAGATTTTCACAGCAATAAACTGTAGATTTTCCCGATATATCACTGGCATTTCTCTGGCTCTATGTAGGATGCTAAAAGCTCACCAAAATCCATTTCTTCATAGTTTTACGGTCCTTTGGAACATTAATACATATTTTTTGCAGTGGTATGTGATTGTACATTAGAACAGTACACCATTTATAACTTTTCTGCCTCACTGTCTGCTCAAGATTTATTAAGTCCAAAAAGTAACAATCTGATTATTACTTATTGAACTCAACTTTACCAGAAACTAACATAAAAGATAAATGCGTGAACTGTAGCCTGTTTCTCAAAGCACACTGTTATTTTGTCTGTTAATACAGTCAACCTGAACGATGACATAAGACCAATGAGATCGCATACTTTCATCAAGTGACATTTTTGTACTGTTTCCATGTTCATAGGTAGGTGCAGTTATTGCTTTCATCGAATCAGAAGGTACATTCCATGCTAATCGTGCTACTAGAGAGTGGATTTTGGCAAATTTGCAAGTTTTCTTTAAAGACATATGCCCATAAGAAATACACTATTTATATCATTTAAAATTGATTGGCTAAGTTTTATAGTGCATATAACAATGCATAATTGCAGTTTTTATTATTATTTTGTATAAAACAACTTGTACCAATTTGAATATCAATATACAATATTACAACAGTGCAGAGAGGTTAATGTGTAAAAATTGTTTGTTGCCAGAGGCTGTTACAATGCATTGTTGCCGACAGTCGACAATATTAAAAAGAGCTTAACAATGTTAAATTTTTTTTTCCAGAAGAGTTTTGGTATTCGCTTCATATGTTGGATAATGTTAAACGTCAACACGGAAATGATCATAACTTACGATCATATGTTGGAATCGTGGAAAAATGAAGAGGCCTGAAGTAGCAGATAAGAGAGATCCTTTCTCGATACTTTGCAGGGACTAACCTACACGCCCCAAAAAGTATTCATACTTATGAAGGCTGCTTTGTTTAAAAAAACTGGTGGGTCATAAATAAGACAAGTGTACAGTACATGTCCCAATTAATTTATTACCAAATGTTAGGTACAAATGTGGTTACTTTTCAACATAATCACCATGAAGGTTGAGGCATGTGTCAAACCTGTGGACAAGCTTTTTGATCCCCTCTGCATAGTATACTGAATGGAAAAAGAGTGAAAGTTGGTGCTAGGAGAATATAATGTATTAGATTTGCTGATGACATGGTCCTACTGAGAGTGAACGAGCTATGATGGCGATGCTAACAGGTCTAAATGCTGTCTGTGAAGAATTTGGAATGAGAATTAATTGGAAAAAGACAAAATGTATGGTGATAAGTGCAAGAAAAGTTTAGACAACCATAAAGTTAGGCCAGGAAATAATGTAACAGGTGGATGCTTTCAAACACTTGGGAAATGTAATAAGACATGAGGTGCAGTCGAGAGGTGAAAACTCGCATTGCGATTGTGAAGGAAGCATTTAATAAGGGTAGACTTTTTTGTGGGGGCATGGATAGACTTGAGGAAGCGGTTCGTGAAGTGCTTCGTATGGAGTGAGGCACTGTATGGAGCTGAGACATGGACATTGAGAAAAGAGGAAAGAAGACTAGAAGCATTTGAGATGTGGATGTGGAGGAGAATGGAAAGTATACAAGGGATAGAAAGTCTTAAAAAGAGTTGGGAAGAGAGAAATATATTAAAAGTAATCAAGAGAAAGCACAATTGGATTGGTCATTGGATGAGAGACGGAGAAGATATCAGATGCTGGAGAGTATCAGGATAGAATAAAAGCATGAGGAAACTAAGAGGGTGGAAAGAGACAGGATTGTGTGTAGAGCTGCCATATGGCAGAACACTGATAGTATGGGTGTGCCAGTGAGTTAAGATACACGAATGTTGGTTTGAAGATCTTCATCCTCCTCAAACCTCTGCCCTCCCAGCCACTTTTTCTCTCCCGGGAAGAGGTGGAAGTCACTCGGCCCTAAAGCAGGGCTGTATGGGAGGTGGGCAAAAACGTCCCTTCCAAATTCCTTAAAGTTGTTGCGCGACATGAGCACTGTGAGGGAGAGCGTTGTCATGAATCAATAGAATCCCAGGTGTCAGCATGCCTCTCCGCAGTTGTCGTTAAGTCTGGCAATAAACAGCTGCATTGATTGTAGACCGCTGTTCCATGAACTCGACAAGAAACACGCCTTTTTGGTCCCAAAAATCTGTAGCCATCATGTTGTCGTTTAAGGTTTGCTTAAACCTTAAACCTTCTCGGTTTGAGTGTGTGCATCTATTGACATGATTGTTTTGTTTCGGGGAAGGCATAATAAACCCAGCTCTCATCGCCAGTCACAATTTTCTTCTACAAATCTCCACCTTCAGCCTCATAAAGGGTGAGGAACATCAACACTGCTGCCATCTAGTGACTTTTGTGGTCATCAAACATCTTTGGAACCCATCGACCACGCAATTTCCTATAGTGCAGGTGATCTGTTAGGATCTTGTAAACAGATGACCTTGAAACTGCCGGAAATTTCTCACAACTTGCTTACGCTTGCGAACCTCTTGGTCAGTTTGTTGAACAGTGTGATCTGTGCCCCAGCTTCATCATGACCATTGGTCTGGCCTTCTTCAAAACTTCCTGCACCATTTGCCCACAACTCCATCGCTCATAGTTAGGCCGTTATACCCAACTCATTCGTTGGTGAATGTCAGCTTGAAGGAAACTAATCGCACTACGCAACTCTCATTTGGTCAATTGTAGCGACTATATTTCCATGCCAATAACTCGGCTTACAATGGCATGTTGGTTTTGGCCGTGGATAGTGGGGGGGGGGGATGTGCAAAAAGTTCCCACCGTTTGTCGGGTTGTTTGCCTGCGCAATTGGAGATTGGAAAAATGTCCTCATATATAGAAGAATTAAAACAGCCTGAAACTAAATAATGCCACCATTTTCTTTGTTTTATGGTCTTGTCGCTAGCAGGATCTAACCAGTCCAGACCAATATTTTGTAGCTCTACTGTTAATCATTCTTGTTATTCAGTATCTGTGGATAAGGCAAAGACGTTGGCAAGCCTGTTTAGTGCATTGCAAGCTCCCCAGAGCTGCCGCTATGTTGGATCTATAACCTATACTATCATTCCTTCGTTCTATGAAGACCAGTAACCAGTAGAAATCATGCCAGTAGAAAAACCAGCTAAAAGTATTCTGCTTCAGCAGTTGACATTTGGAGAACCAACCTTATACATAGAGGAAAAGCAAATATTGTGCAGAGTGTGTATATGAATGCTTATGAATTCACCCTCTTCATATTATTCTTTGAAGCAATTTAGTCTCGCCTATTCAGAAGATTCTCCACCCCTCTTGGCAGCCCTGAAGGTATTTCTGTGGTTTTCCATTTTCACACCAGGCAAATGCTGGGGCTGTATCTTAAGGCCATGGCCAATTTCTTCCCACTCCTAGCCCTTTCCTATCCTGTTGTCATAAGACCATCTGTCAGTCCAATCTAAAACAAATGGTAAATTTCATCTCTGCTTTCGTATTATATATTACTACTTCAGGTCTAATTTCATCTGCTTTATGATAATGTAGCTTACCACCTTCTCCACTTCCTTAAGTGTCATGTTTCTCCTCCCCGCAAAGTCGTTTAAATCTACAATAAAAAGATTTCCTTTTATATTGAGAAGATTTTCGTAATATTTCTTCTGTCCAGTGATTCCCTGGAATCTTCTAAGAGTTCAACTGATTTACTCAAAACACTTAATTTCCTTTTTCCTCTCCCTTTCTAAAATTCTGTATTAACTTACTGTCCAGAAGGGTTTCCCTGCTGCTTGATCTAGCCTTTTTCCCGATTATTACCAAAATCTTAAGAGTTGTATGATTTCATATTGTTAAAAAAAATGTTCAGTTTTATCATTCTTATTAAATTAATTGTTCTGATCAGACAGATTTATTAACACCTTAAGTGCCACGTATGCAGTAAAAAAAAATTCCATCCAGGCCATTCTTTTTTTTTAACCATAGAGTATAAAATGGTGCATCTTATTACAGAAATGTACCCTTTAGTCACCTTGGGCCAAAATTGTAGTCATAACATTGTGTTGAAATTGTGGTGACACATTGGTCTCACGCGGCCACTGACACTACCTTCCAGCTGTATAGGCTGCGTGAGACCAATGTGCCACCACATATCCTAGCACAGTTCTCGCCTTCCTGACACACTGGTATACGTCTGTCTTATTAGCTCATGAACTACTAAAGAATAAAACTTTTATCTTTCGAACACAAATCTAATCGGAAGTATAATCCAACCAATGTTACTAAAAGGAAGTTAACAAGATGAAAGACAAGAGCCCGGGAAAGTAACACTGATGTGGTTGTTCAGAAATGGCACGATAAAAGAGACGTCTTAATTTAGACAACTAAACACACTGGTGAGATGGTCACTATTCAGAGGAGGAATGGTGAAGAGCAAAAACCACGGAGTGTTATAGAGTATAACAAATACAAACCGTACATTGATTTATCAGATCATAAAAAGAGCTATAGTACTTCCCTGAGACGGAGTAAAATGGCACAAAAAATAACTATACAGATATTGATCGGCACAAGTATAGTAAATGCATCTATATTTCCAATCAACTTGGGAACGAGAGTATATCTGTTACCCAGTTCAAAGAGGACATTGTCGAACAGTTAACAGGTACCAGTATCAAAAGTTTTCACATTCCCTCGCAAGTACCAAAGAAACAGGTATTACCCCACCGACTGGAGGATGTAGGCCGACAGGGAAGACAGAGATGCAGTAATTGTTATGAAGAGATCCATCAGGAATCAAGGCCATATGCCATGAGGAAGACTACAGTCTAAGTTCAAATGACCATCCTGTGAACATTTCTTCTGTTTGGACTGTTTCTTCAAAGTGCACAGATTTGTAGTGTGATAGTGATTGTAAAACACAGTTCGAATCATATTTCTTCAGAAAGTCTCATTTGTTATACTTTAAATTCATATGCAAAAAGTGTACCAATTTTGTGATGTGATTGCGAATGAGACAAAGTTACAAATATTTTTTCTAGAAAGTTCATGTAATTCTTTTTGTCCTATGTTTTCAATTTGTCTATAGGCCTAGACCTTGATATGACACAATGAACGAGTACACTATACAGTACAATATTTTATTTGTACACATGACACGATCAGAAAACAATAAATAATGTCATAATATTTATTTATTGTGGGTGATATATTACAGTGACGTACAGGCTACGTAGTGCCACATCGGACTCACAAATGGACAGGCCAAGAATAGATTCATGACGTACTGGCCACCTATTTTCATTTAAAATACGTTTACATGTCAAATGTGATGACAGTATGGCACCACGGGGCCTGAGACTTTGAGAGTGCGCGTGAGTCCACAGCGGACTCACGCGGCCCGAATGGCATTAAGCTCTGTGAGTCAACGTTGGTCTCACGTGGCACTCAAGGTGTTAATCATCACAGCTGTTCTGCGACTTCCATTCCTACTCCCAAATTCTTGGAGTTTATGGTACCCATTTGACACAAAACCAAAATCTGTTATTTTTAAAGGTCCCTGACATGCTGATTTGTAGTTGGACAGGAGGAATGGTTTTGAATTAATCGTAATCACACTTCAAATAGATGATTTATACCAGACAGATAATGTGATAAGTTTCTCTAAAAGGCTTTTTTTAGGTAAGAAACATGGAAGAATTAAGAATTCTCTTAGAGATAAGTTTCTCTGGCACTGAATAGAACTAGCTGATACGTTAAATAAACAGAAAATGTAGTTCTGGAGAATTTTTAATCTAGAGACTTTGTGCAGATTAGGTATTTGCTGAACTTATTTTGTGAGCTTATCTGAGTTCCTGATTTTGTAGAATGAATTGCAGACTCTACTGTTTAGATAGTACAGGTTCTCATACAAACTGACCGAGCACTCGGTGTTTGTACACAGCGCTATGGCAGTTGTCTCTGCCGAAATTGTCGCACGCGGCCGCTGTGCTTTAAGCGTGTATACAATCTTATATGAAATCTTACCTTATAAAAGATGCTGGAAGTGTCTTCCTTCCTGGGTTATACAGGCATTGCATCTGGTAACCAAATTCTGGCTGATGAGAGAGTTCTGCTACTGTAATGTTTCTGATTTCATTCGTAATGTTCTCTTAGAGTTCCTCCAGTGTGTGAGGATTTGTTTGATACACTTTTTCTGCGTTTACCCCACAAGTAAAAATTACACACTGCACTGTCGTCTCAGAAAAAAACACAAATCTCCCTATCATAATGAGGGACTTCATTATTAGCACCATTAGGATTTTCTGCTCACTAATGCCAAGAGTTACCGGGCGAGTTGGCCGTGCGCGTAGAGGCGCATACATACATAATGCCCAGAGTTATGACAAAGTAGCAAATATTTAAGAATAACTTAAATATTTAAGTGGTCTGCCTATTCAATACATGAATAATTGATTAAATCTAGTACATATTTCTTCTCTTAAGGGACATCGTTCAGCTAGAATAAATTGCAATGTATCAGATATAAAAATTACATTACTAGATTGGAAAGACAAATTAAAAACACTTTTATACACAAGGACATTTAAAATATTTTAGTAAGCTTTGTTAAAGTTACAAGTAATATAGTCAATAAAATTGGTTGAATTGTTCATTAAACTTGTGATGATAAAGTTTGTGGGAACTTTGTAAAACTGAATGTTTTGTCTGAAATTAAAAGAAAAACAGAGTATAAGTAAAGAGCAATATGATTTAGATTGTGTTGCTTACATCCTTGTTAATTGCCCCGATGTGCACTTCTGCTGAGGTGTCTGAATTCATAAGAAGTACCGGTAGTTGTTGTGTGAGCAGGGAGTGTGGAGGGGAAGTGGGAAGGAGTGTTGTGGATGGAG
Organism: Anabrus simplex; assembly: GCF_040414725.1. Classification (NCBI taxonomy): domain Eukaryota; kingdom Metazoa; phylum Arthropoda; class Insecta; order Orthoptera; family Tettigoniidae; genus Anabrus; species Anabrus simplex. The sequence goes on along the minus strand of NC_090278.1, from coordinate 71,848,920 downwards.
GAACGACCAGTGTCACAGAGCGTGACAAGTTAGTTTCTAACTTTTGCTTTAATCATTTCCTCATACAGGGTGTTATACTTCTCAGAAAGATTGTTTATATTACCCATTGGATTCTTCCTCTAGTCCAGATAAATGTAAATTTCCTCGAGGCGCTCCTTGCAAGGTCGAGAACTAGTGGAAAACTTATACATCACCTATTACTGTCCTGTGCATTGTTTTTTTATATTTTAAGTAATCGGCTGATGACCCGGAACAGTGGTTGAAACTGGTACCGCTTATAATCAACTAGTAATGTAACATTACTTCTCTAATTCTACATGTATTGAAAAGGCTGAACCATTACATAACTTCTTTCAGTTTAATCAAGAACTATGTGGGTGTTTCCCATACTGCTGCTTAAGTCTGGGAGATAAAAACTCTGCTGAACGGTCTGGGTTTATGAGACCCTGTATACTTGTCTGAAGATTATGATTTCATAGCCTTTCTTTGGAACAACTTTCCCCATACTTTGTTAGAAGTTGGATCATTTTCTTTTGGGAAGAGAGTTTATTACTGCACTTCATGTATTCATGAGTCAGCTGTGTAGGTGTGACTGACTGGTTGTTTCTTGTATTTTCTAGGTAAGCTGGACATTGAAGGTGGAATGGTCAGCTCTGTCCATTTCTGGTAGATCAAGCAGCTCGGAAAAGACTGGAAGAGGCCCTGATGTCGACGAACTTTCCATCCGTACTCGACAAGCTGTCACCGCAGTCCCAAGTTTTCGGTGCTGTTTACCATGTTTCTTGCAACAAGCTACGATGGGAAATGATTTCCTCTGTACAGAAAAAACAGGTCTGTGTTGCTCCACTTTGACTTTTAGAAATAGCTCTTTACTTTTAATATTTTGGATAGATTGTTCCAGTTTTTACTATATTCTTAAAGAAACCAGTTCTTGTTTCAATGACAGAATGGTGGTGGGCTGTGTGATCATCTGTTAAGTGGAGATTAAATTTGCTAATGGCTGTATATTCTTTCTGTTAACATACTACAGTCTCTTTTTCTGTTAGCTTTGGTCGCAGCACCACTCAGTGCATAGCATGGCTGGCGCAATGACACTTGATCACTAGCCAGTATAATTGAGAGAAATAAATCAATGATTCCGCCTAATAGATACAATACTACTAACAATGAACACAAGGAATTTAATGAAAAATTATGGAAACATTCACATTTATTTGGACCAACTCCTCAACAAAGACAAAAATTTAAATGACATCCTAGAGCATAAAAGTCCCCTATATTATAATATCCTAATTTACCTAAAGATATTAGGAAGGAAATATGGCTTCAAAACTAAAACAAGCTAGAATGCTCCAATTCTCAGCTAGAATCTACCTACCCCACAAGAAACGGTTATCAGCGAAGGAGCTGAGGACACTCCTCTCCCAACTTCCACGCCGTACTGCGATAACGAGCACGTTTCTACACACATACACACACAGCAGTACAACACCAGGCAGACGGCAGAGACAACTGGAAGACTATTCTAGAAATGTAACTATAACTAAAAATTTTGAATTTTTTTTTTCAAAACCAGATCCAGTGCCATAAGAAAACTCCTCACATTCCCAGAATACCTGGGACTCGTGCTAACATAAAAACTACTTAACTTGAAAACTGCATTGTATATGAGATCAAAAGTATTTTTAGCTATAAGCCATTTTAAATGCTAAACATTTTTTAAACCATAAATTAATAGTTTCATCCTGCTCCCATTTCCATAACACATTCCTTTAGTTTGAACTATGTTAATTATAATTTATAATGTCCAGTAATGGTATTATAAATTTACTCATTCAGGACAAATATTTCAGGTTCCCTATAGAAATAAACATCTGTATCATCTGATGGCCAGGCAGGCATCAATTTTTTGAAATGACACTCTCATAGTGCATTGGCACTGCCGGTGGTTCCAAGTAGCTTATGCAGTGGCCTCCACGGTAAGCACTAGCCATGCGTCTTGGTAGGTTTGCTATTTACCAACTGATGAGCCCAACACTGGGGCGAAACGCTGGCAACCAAGAAGTGAGTTGGCTGGAAAATTTATAATGTCCAACAAAGGACCATTATATTCGTATTATAAATGGGTACTGATTAGGTGGAGTCATTGATTTGTCTCAATAGTATCACACAGATACAAATCATGAGGATAATGCTTTTCTAGCCAGTATAACGCGCACCTTTCCTCCTCACTACATCGCGACAATTCACATTTATAGAACGTTACTTCTAGTGAAACTATTAGTCTAAAACCTACCTAGCGTTACTTTGATGTTAAAAATGTTGTCCCTCAGCTGTTAGACACACAGGCACCTCGTAAACAGGTTTGCAGACACTCGGTGAATCTCAACCTGAGTGATGTTACAAATAACTCGTGCAATGTTCTCTTGTGAGAGCGTTGTTCACATACACTTTCCTCTTCAGCATCTTCCACAGGGATTGAAATCAGTAGATCTAGCGGGAAAATTATTCACACGATCTTCGAAAACTTCTTTCCTATTATCTCCATAGTTACATGCTATAAATTTCATTGTTGGTCTGTGGTGGATATATCTATACTAATATATAAAGAGATAAAGTTTATGTAATGGCTAATCTCAGGAACTACTGGACCGATTCTAAAAATTCTTTCACTAATAGAAAAGATACATTATCCCTGAGTGCTATAGGTTATTTTATTTTCGAAACAATTCGAAGGGGGAAGACGTCTGGAGATATAAAAATACTATGCTAATAAAGGAGAAATATAGAATTTGTCGTACAAGGACGAGACAAAGCTCATTTTAAGCCCCTTGACGCAAAGAACAAAACTCGGTAAGTCCTGTGGCCCTGAAAACCATGTTTTAAGGCACTAAAACCGTTATTGAGATATTGGCACCAAACTACCCCTGCTCTAGGAATCAGATAAAGAAATGAACTGCCGTAACCATGGCAACGTCAGCTCCAGTATTCTTACAGCAGCGAGATTAACTACAATATGTCACAAAAACCTAACATGTTAGACATGAAAATTGGTATTTGGAAACTCCCTTAAAAATAAAAGAACAAATTTTTATTTTCAGAAAATTCACATAAGGGGTGAGGGCGGTGAAAAGTAAGGAAAGGCAGACATGAAAATTGGTATTTGGAATCTTCTTAAATTAAAACACATTTTTGTTTTCAGAAAATCCACTTAAGGGCGAAGGGGGGGGATTGAAAAGAAGTGAGGAAAGAGTTGAATTCTTTGAGGAGACACGTCACAGAAACTGTTACAGACATTAAAACTGATACTTGGAATCTCTTTTAAAAATAAATGAACACTTTTTTTAGAAAATCCACTTAAGGGGGTGAAATAAAAAAGCGGTTGCATTTTAAAAATAAGTATCTTCCTCTTCTACCGCTTTTCCCACACTTGTGGGATCGCGGGTGCGAACTGTCGCATATGTGGATTTGGCTCTGTTTTACAGCCTGATGGCCTTCCTGATGCCAACCCCGTGTGTAGGGATGTAATTACTATTGCGTATTCCTGTTGTGGTTGGTAATGGGGTATGTTGAGTGAATATGAAGAGTGTTGGGACAAACATAAACCACCTGTCCCCGAGCCAGATGAATTAATCACGCGATTAAAATCTCCGACCCAGCCCAGAATCGAACCCAGAATCCTGTGAACTGAAGGCCTCAATGCTGACCACTCAGACAAGGAGTGGGTCAGTTTTTAAAATGAGTATATCTCATAAACTTAACATGTTACAGATGTGAAAATTGGTATTTGTAATCCCCTTTAAAAATAAAAACACACTTTTTGTTTTCGGAAAATCAACTTAAGTTGCAGATCGAAAATAAGTGAAGGACTTGAATTCTTTTTAAAAGGATACTTATATCTCAAGAAGTAAGATGTTAGACGTGAAAATCAGTATTGGGAATCTCCTTTAGAAATAAAGAAACCTTTTTTTTTTCCGACTCGCATGTAGTTTCATGTTGCATGTTCCAGATTTAGCTCTGCCAGTAGCCTGGTGATCTTAACCCTAAAAGGCAATGCCACAAACATGGTGTACAAAGAGGTTCTGGGGTAAATGAAATGCAATTTTTCGGTGAGTTTTTATACTTGAGGGATTTTCAGATATCTTAGTGCAGTACCGAGGAACAATTGTTTATCAACTTACCAAATCCTTGAGAGTGAAGCCGTGGGAAACAGCTAGTAGTCTATATAATCAAAACTTCTAAAAATCCGCCTTTCGACCACAATAATTGTCTTGACTACTTATTTCTACATTCATTCTACATTAAATCCACATTAACTACAGCAGTGTCATTCAAAGTGAGGTACGTATACCCCTAGCGGTACGCAAAATTACTGTTCCTTCTGTTTTCGTTGAGCAGTTCCGAAAAGAGTTCACCTGCTCGTTTTTAATAAAAATAGTGTTTTGATTTAGTGTTTTTGTCGACCACTTTCTGACCTATTCATTCTAAAATGTCGTTTTGTACCTCCCATTGACTAGGTATGTAAAAATGCTTGCTTATGCTGCACTGACCTTTTTAAAATTTTTTGGTTTTGAAATCCACTCCTTCACTTCAACTTTCCTTCAGTACCAATGTATATAGTACAATAGTAATTGTTGCATTAATAATTATACCATTTTATATATATTTATCTCGTTGCTCGCAATGAAAACATCTTGATTCCACCCACAAGAAAAGTTTCCCCATTAGCGTTGTGAAGGCTTGTCGCATTTCCTGAGAAGGCCACAGAAGACTCCAATGGTCAAATAATTGGGCTATCATTAAGCACTGTAAATGGCAGGAACAGTTTTCAGACATAGCTCAGTTTTGGGCTTCTTCAGTAGACTTTACTCCAAAGGAGTTAAGAGGTTTCCTTTGCTCAGCGATGATTATACACAGTACATTACAGTAGAACCTCGATAATTGGAAATCGGTTAATTCAAAATCCCGCCTAATTCGAAGCAGCTCTCATTCCCGTAAACATGTGGTACGGTTTTGTATGCTATTTAAATTGTTTAATTCGTAATTCGAAGTTCAATGTCTGTCCATTACCGACATTCGAAACTGCCTTTACCTTTTTAAACAAGAGTATGTTAGAGTAATTTAAAATAAAAACTTATCCATGTCGTGATAGAACGCGTCTTCCGGAAAGTGCAGGGGTAGCTTTCTGCATTTTCACTCACTTTGGTGTGTCTACTGTACAGTGCGCTTTGTATTTGTCAGGTTTGAGTGAAATAGTACTTTTGTATTCAACGTTTTCAGAAACGCCACACCAAGTGGCAGGCAGTGTGTGGAGAAGCAGAATCCGCAAACACTGGTGATGCTGACAGTTGACGAAAAAGCGTGGCTCATATAATCAATTCGTATGCACCAAACACTATTGTCAGTGCCGATGAAACTGCATTCTTTTAATGCAGAGCCCAAACGGACTTAGTATTTTAAAGGAGAGAGGTGCCAGCCGGAAAATCGTACAAGGGTGTGGTCCATTGTACTGTGTTGCAATGCACGCGGAAGCGAGAAACTTTGTCCCCTCGTCATAGGAAAGGTTGATAAGCCAAGATGTTGTAAGGGCATTAGGTACTTTCTGTGGAAGTGCAACGCATCTGAAAAATGAAACAGTACCTAATCCAAAAAATAAAGCATTTGCACAGCGGACCAGCATAATTTGTCCTCTTCTTTGAATCTTGTTTTTTTCTTCAGTTGTGTTAGGTTGTTTGTCACAGACTTATCCAAGTGCATTATTTGAACATTGTACGTGCACCTTGTTGGATAAATTCCAGAAATTAGTTTTTTCCATGGCATTTGAAAGGTTTAAACTATGAATCGGTGATTGCATGCGTTAATGGGTCTTAGAATATTTTGTGATGCAGCAAGGGTTGACACTTCTGAATTACGAATTGGCAATTAATTCCAAATCGCGTAATTTGAAGTCCAATTTTTGAGTCCTAACAACTTCAAATTGAGGTTTTACTGTATTGTTATTGGGGAATGGAATGGTGTAGGGGCTTAGCTGCTTGCCTGTCATTCTGGCGACTGTGGTTTGATTCCTAGTGTTGCTAGGGTGAAATTTTCAGTTGAAAATCCTATGGTGTCACGAAGGTTGAGACCTTAAATCTCCACCACAATTATTTCATGCATGGACTCTGAGCAAGTGGGATAAGCTGCAGGTGATGGGGTAGTTAAGATTATTTGACATATTACTTCGGGGGGTACGAAGGAAAAAAATTGGATTTTTGGGGTACGTCGACCAAAAGTTTGAATACCACTGAACTTAGACATGTTTTATCCTGTTTTAGGGCATCCTCAGGTGTAATTCTTCATTATAAATGAAACTTTTAAAAAATACAAAGAACAGATTCCATAAAACATTGCACAATTAACAGCACTTAATTAAAATATCCTTATTAAAGGGAATAGTAAAATGCCAGATTCTTGTGACTCTTGTCTTGTGTATGATATCTTGTTCATGAGATACATATTCCTACTGAAAATATGCACTTGTGCACTGTCTTAAAATCTCCAACCAGTCTTAACTTAAAATGTCCTTTCTACTCCAGAAATTGAGTTACTTAAGAACTTAAAATAGGCTTATGTCAGTGGTGTATTTGTTTTGAGTGGAGGTGGATTTCTTACTCTAGGACAAAATGGACCATTTTTTTACCTGAAGGAAATGAACACATTCTTTATATTAATCGTCATTGTACAGTCAGTTTCCTGAGTACTGTTAATGAGCCTCTTCCACTTCTTCCTGTCCATATACAACTTGTCATGGAGAACATCATCCAGTGTCCATCCTCTGGTAAATAGATCAACCTTGATCATGTCCATCTATTGGATTTGAGGTCTTCCTGCAGGTCTTTTCTCCTCCAGCTGTATTTCCAAATTTATTGTGGCTGTTCTTGTAGGCTCCATCCTCATCACATGCCTGTACCACCGTAGTCTGGATGTGCAGATTCGGTCTAATAGGGATGTCTTTATGCTGGCTTCTTTCCTCACCACCTCATTTCTTAACTTGTCCATCTTGGTCTTCTGGATCGTGGATCTAAGAAATTTAATCTCTGATGCTTGCAGACATGACCTTTTTTTTGAGGGTGCACGCTTCAGTACCATAGGTCAGTATTGGTATGAAATAGCTGTTAAACATCAGTTTGGCCAGTTTTGGAATAATGTCATCCCATAAGTATTACTTCTTGGTAGAATTGATACCTTTTGCACTCTGTAATTTCCTTTCTGACCAAATTATCACTGGACACACTTCCAAGGTAAGGAAAACTATCCACACTCTTGCAGGTGGTCTCCTAGTTTTATACTTGCTGGATGCCCTCTGTTGACTGCCATCACCAGTCTTGGTCTCGCTGTTGTTGAGATTATATTCCTAGAACTGGGATTTCCATACGTTGAGTGTGGTCTGTACTTCCTCTTCTGTTTCACCCCAAATCATATAGTCAGCAAAGGCCACTGCATTCAGTTCACCTAACTTTTCCTTGAGGTTCTTCATTATATTGTCCATAATAAGTGATCAGTAGTGGGGACAGTGCACTTCCTTGCTGAACTCCTCTTGGTCTCAAGCCATGATGATCAACCTTCCCCAATTTGTACACAACTAGTATAGTCTTTGTACAACATCTGAATTTTTCTTACCAGTCTCTGGCACTCCCAGATCTCATCTCACCGGGCGAGTTGGCCGTGCGTGTAGAGGCGCGCGGCTGTGAGCTTGCATCCGGGAGATAGTAGGTTCGAATCCCACTATCGGCAGCCCTGAAAATGTTTTTCTGTGGTTTCCCATTTTCACACCAGGCAAATGCTGGGGCTGTACCTTAATTAAAGCCACGGCCGCTTCCTTCCAACTCCTAGGCCTTTCCTATCCCATCGTCGCCATAAGACCTATCTGTGTCGGTGCGACGTAAAGGCCCTAGCAAAAAAAAAGATCTCATCTCTTAAAACACTATCATAGGCCTTTTCTACATCCAGGAATACAATGACCAGGTTCTTGCCCTTCTCCCAATATTTTTCCATCAGCATGCAGGTGCTAAAAATTAGATCCATCGTTGATCTGTTACTTCTGAATCCGTATTGCTCCTCTGTGCTTCAATGATGGTTCTCAATCTTCTTTCTATGATCTTCTCTAGAATTTTTAAACCATGAGACAGCATTGTTATTCCTCTATAGTTAGTGGGTTTCCATCTGCTGCCTTTCTTAAACAGGGGCATTATGACGCCCTTGCTCCAGTCTGCAAGTATTTTGTCTGTCCATATGGCATTTAGTACTCTGTGCAGCCATTGTATACCCTGGATGCCTGCTGCCTTTATCAAATCTGCATTCACTTCATCTGCACCTGAAGATTTTCCTTTAGGCATAGATTTTAAGGCTGTCTCTGTCCAGGTGATGGGAGGTTCCTCATTGTAGGCTTGGATTTCCAGTTCTATATTTTGTTCTATTTTACATTATCTTTTTACATTTTCTACTAGTTGACAAAATTCTGCAATCAAATTCTTAAGCAGGTTTCTTAATATAGCTGTGAGACATATACCATACAAATTTTGTTACAATTGGGATTTAACTGTGAAAATCACAATTGGCAGGAAAATTAAAGCCAAGTTCAAGTGACATTTTCTTCCTGATTTATTACCTTAGTCACCAGAACCATATGTTTTTACTTTCCTTTCTTTTTTAACAGCTTCTGTACAAATGCTGGTAACTCTGGAAGCTTGGCTCTTCTCCAAAGAACAGAAAATGATTCAGCTCTTTTTCTTCACAATGCAACCTTTCCTGAGTTGAAGTTTGGGGATTGTAGTTTGTCATGCCATGAATGTTGGGTATAGGTGCTGGACTTACATGGCTTGAAGTTGATGAGACTTTCCTGATGAGAACAATCTGATTCTGATAACATTTCATGACCTTTCGTCAGTGATTTCTTCAATGGAGACTCCTGTTAGGTAATAGCTGATCCTCCCTCTCTTTCCTATCAAAAGTTCAACAATTCGTCGCTGATTTGTTTACGCATATTGTTTATTCCCTTGAATACAAGCTATCAATTATTACAGCACACTCTTTCAATAATACAAGTATTTTGATACACATCTAAGACATTAATTGCGCGTGTACTTCACAAAAGTAAACAGGCTGGCTACCACCACAGAACCCACAAAAAAGATTAAACATACAAGAATAACAAAACTTAGTTATCGGCACTATTGTAGTACAATCAGAATACCAATAAAAGCATAAAATGTGGCTGAGTGACAGTCTAGTACTGAAGTATTAGTCTGTAACAGGCTTTATAAATTCATTCAGAAATATGGTAGATCTTGCAGCTTGAGTCTGTATAAATATATCAGGAGAGGGCGAAGGAGGCATTTGGCCCATTCTATGGATGCGTAATTGCAAAGAACAGGCATATTTGATTGAATGGAAACATGAGACATCATTACCTAACAAAGCAGTTCAACAGATGTCGCACCCATTTCTGCTGTGTGGAGACTAGCAAACAATGCATTATTAAAGTGATAAATTGTTTGAATTCAATGAAATGACTTTGACAAGAAAGAAGAAACTCAATACTTTAAATTTGTCATTAAAAAATTGCTAATAGATTTTTCTCTGGAGTGTCGCCTTAAATGGAACCTTGCCTCATCACAAGGGAATGAATTTTTATGTAGTAAGAAATAAAAACATTTATAAAAATGAAATATGTATAAAATTAAGATAAGAAGATCCAACCAACTTGGTTCAGGGTGGAAAGGGACCTACAGGAGATAGGGATCATTTATGAAGATTACAAGAACGCAATCCACTAAAGACGAAACTACGACCACCAGGGTTTTCAAGAAAGGCCAAGGTTGAAAACGGGGAAAGACGTGGACGGTAGAAAGAAAAGAGCAACACCAGCAACGAGTGAAGTAGCATTGGGCAAAGATCAAAACCCAGAGAAGAAAAGCTGAAATAACGTGCTCCTTAGTAGGTCGATACGAAGAAGAAAATTAAGCAAATTTGAAGGGTGGCATCTGAAAAACGATTGGTCACATTTTGCTAATTATCTGGAATTTATATTTAAGTTTTCAAGTCTATTATATTACTTTAAATTAATGAGAGAATTTATAATTAAACACATTACATAGAGCAAGTCATTTTTATTATACATGATGAATAAAAAAATAAGAGTACATGTACAGTGAAATTAAAAACAGAATTTTTATAAGGACAAATACAGGACATTGATCTTTCTTGACAGTTAGGCGCAGTCATCTACGGGAGGATAGTCGGGTACCGCAATGTCACGTTCATCTTAGTTCGGAATATTGTTGGAATTAACACTTAATAGAACACCTGAGCATTGGGATTGACCCAAAACTGTTCTAGGCAATGGTCCATTGTAAAACCTTTGTACTTCAGTGAGGTCTGCAGTCTTCTTTTTGTTTTTAGAACCACAACAGCTTTATTGTAACTTCCAAAATAAGTCCTTTTATGTAAAATAAAAATCGCCTGATGTCAGTTTTCACTATGCTGAATGGTCTTCCATGCATAGGGCATTTTGATTTGTAGAACTGTGATACAAGCTCTGTCTGGCTATGAAAGGTGACTTCAGTACCACAGGTTACTACTTTGAAAGTCAAAGGTTTTGTTATGCTGCTTCTAAGCACATCTTTCCAGTCATCTGGTGTCTCAGTGTAAGATTACAAATATATATACAGTATGTCAAATGATGTACACTGCATCTTCTTTTGATGCCTTCTCCATTCAATCTTCTACCAACATCCTTCTGCCATGATTGTGTGTGCAATCTATTTTCTCTTGCAGAACAGGTTGCAAAAGTTTATAATTCTTGCCTTACATGTCAGATTTCTGCTCTTTAATTGTCAGCAGAACTTGTCCAAGTTCCCATATACTTCAAAACTGAAGTATTTGTAACTCTTTCTGTCCATGAGGTACAGAGCATTTGTTGATAGGCCCACATTTCAAATGCCTATGATCATTTGCACAAGTTTGAAGTGAGTGTCCATCCATATCATAGAAAAGTGTTCAAAACTCATTACATCACAACATGTGACACCTGAGCCCATTGCTGATGTGTTCATTGGTCAATAACTTCTTCAATCTGTTGAAAGTGTTCCAAGCTTGTTTGATTCTACCGCAGACTTATTGTGATAACTCCCATTGAGAATTTAGAAGACATCCAGAGTATCTCTAGGTTTTTAACACATTGAAAGTTTTCATCAACCAGTTCTAGTTGTGCGTGGATAGTCCACCAGAAAAATGTATACACACTCCTTTTGGAACAAAAACTATTATTTGAAATATTGATTACACGTGTAGGACTGTCTTGAGATGTTTGTCCTCCATATATGAATATCCGCATATTTGGAAAACAACTTTTACACTATCAAAACAGTTCTAGTGAAGTATGTACTTTGCTTGATGTATGTAGGTTATGTTCTGTGTGAACTGAACAGCTGTAATGGTGGTATGGAGGGGCAAAGCATATGGACCGTGATTGGTTGCTGCTCGTCAGCACACAGACCTTGATCACTTACCAGTGACCTAATATTCTTTTCCCTTCAATAACTCGGTGACTATGGACTTTGTGCCGGACAGAATCATAGAATCGTGTACTGTATGTATTGTCTGAATTAAGCTCAAAGATGGCACTACTCATTCTTGAAAAGAAGTGGACTAATAGTTCTACCAGACGTCTGGTTGGAAAATTGTAAAACATGTTGCATGAGTGAATACATTAAAAAACTTTATAATATCTTATTAACAAAATATCAAATTGATTAAAATTATGTTGCACTAGTGAAACAATGCTTGTGAATTTTAACTTAAACAATGGCCATCGTAAGTGTAGTAAATGACAATAGCAATAGTCTAAAATCTTATGTAATGCTAAAGTTTGAAGACAGTTGAAAATTCATGTACAAATATTGAGAATGAATGCAGAATACATATAATTACAAATACTGTACACCAATTTTACATGTGAAATGATGTTGGAAAGCATTCCAAATTTGTGCTAATTTCACTTAAATTTGATCTTGATGTTATGATCATGTGGTCTAATGGAATTAGCATCAAGATGTGAAAGTTTATATGTGGTTTTTGACCAGCTCATGTGAAAACGTTGCTTTACGTCGTAATTCAACCTAGATGTGTAAGTTGCATAATTATATTTAGACCCAAACAAGTTAGTTCACTGAAGTATCCTTGGGCTATTCAACTCTGTTGGACACTCTCTGAGTGCATGTAAAATACATATACAGTATTTGTAATTGTACGTATTCTGCATTCATCGCTGGGCTGAGTGGCTCAGACGGTTAAGGCGCTGGCCTTCTAACCCCAACCTGGCAGGTTCGATCCTGGCTCAGTCCGGTGGTATTTGAAGGTGCTCAGATATGACAGCCCCGTGTCGGTAGATTTACTGGCACGTAAAAGAACTCCTACGGGACTAAATTCCGGCACCTCGGCGTCTCCGAAGACCTGAAAAGTAGTTAGTGGGACGTAAAGCAAATAGCATTATTATTATTATTATTATTATTATTATTATTATTATTATTATTATCTGCATTCATCCTCAATATTTGTACATAAATTTTAAACTGTCTTCGAACTTTAGCATCGCATAAGATTTTAGACTATTGCTATTGTCATTTATTGCACTTGTGATGGCCATTGTTTAAGTGAAAATTCACAAGCATTGTTTCACTAGTGCAACATAATTTTAATCAATTTGATATTTTGTTAATGATAAGACATTATAAAGTTTTTTAATGTATTCACTCATACATGTTTTACAATTTTCCAAGCAGACATCTGGTAGAACTTTGAGGTATTGAGGTATTGATATGACTGATGCCCCCAAAAAAAGGGGCAAAACATGTCTTGACTATTTTAATGATTAACTAACACGTTAACATCTTGTACTGTGTTGAATAGGTTGAAGTTAAAATAAATTCCTTACATTTTAAGATTCTTTCAATACAGAAAAAATGTTTTTCATTACTTGTAAAGAAGTGAACTATGTAAACACTTAAGTTACACATAACTCAGCAAATAAGTTGAGGCAGTGGCAGATTAAAGTATGAAGACATTTTCCAAGTTTTTCATCAAACTGATGTTCATTGTCTCAGAACAATGCATGATACTGGGAAAAGGACCTTTCAACATCACAAGGAGACAGTCTTGCATATTTCATCAAAGGAATGACACTTGCACTCAGTATTTCAATTTCACTATTGTCTTCTTGCCCTTCTAAAAATTCAGTGATCTTGCACATAGTGGAATCTGTAATTTTTTCAAACACATTTACATTTGTTTAATAGCTTCCAGTTTAGGACCTCTTAAGTGAATGAATTTCTTCATTGTCATGCATCTCATTGTGTTGGTTAACAAGTTGGTTTATTTGATTTTTTGATGCAAGAAGACAAAAACTCAAATTTGCAGATATATAATTAATCTTTTAATGTACTGTGTAAGTCCAATAGAATTTCAATTACAGCCTCCTCCGGCTCAGGTGGCAGCGCGCCGGCCTCTCACCACTGGGTTCTGTGGTTCAAATCTTGGTCACTTCATGTGAGATTTGTGCTGGACAAAGCAGAGGTGGGACAGATTTTTCTCTGGGTACTCTGCTTTTCCCCGTCATATTTCATTCCAACAGCACTCTCCAGTATTTCATTTCATCTGTCCTTCATTAATCATTGCCCCAGAGGAGCGAGACAGGCTTCAGCAGCCAGCACAATTCCTGTTCTTGCTGCTAGAAGGGGGGTTCATTCATTCTATTCTTGACCTGCTTGAATGACTGGAAACTGGTTGTGGATTTTAATTTTAATTCAGAATTTCAGTTGATGTTGATCGTTGCTTAAAGGGGCCCAACTGCAACAAAATGAAACAATAATTAAATATCCACTAAGTAGAATAAAAAAAAAAATGATCAAAAGATGACCATGAATCCAAAATAATCAGTGGATCAGATTCTCAATACCTTATTTTCAGAGATGATGCTACTTATCCAAAGGGGTCCAAAATTCAGGTCATCGGTCCCTCATAATAGTACTAATCACAGGTAACGTAAACTCATGGTGTTCTCACGTAAGATTAGCACTTGCAACTCAGACCCACGGTGTTCCTCACATAGTGGTATCACAGGCATTGCCCAGACCTGTGATATTCCTCACAGAATGATCCTACTCCTAGGTAACATAGACCCATAGTGTTCTTCACATGGTGGTACTAATTGCAAGTAACATCGACCCATCGTTAGTATTTTAGTTTATCTCGCTGATTTAACATTTTCAAAATGGTTCACATACTGCTTCCAACTATGTCCCCCAGCAAGTAACAATGGGTCTAGCTGGGAGGTGTATCACCTGGAGTTTTTGCTCTGAACAAATTGATTCTTGTTGGCGCTTTCAGAAAAAAGTCAGTTTGAAATCAATTTGTTCAACTTCAGGATACAATGTACATATCTGCTCACACACTCTGTGTAAACCATTCACCACACAAGCCAAGTATATCATGTAGGGGAAGTTCAGAGAGGCTTTTTCATACACAGAGCAGCATCCATAATTAAGAGTAAAACATGATCAAATTGCACCCCATAACTGCTGAGATTCATTGAATAAGCGAGTCATTGTTACATGATTTGATGCTGATATTTTTCTGCATGTTAACAGAAAACACTTCTCCGATCTGCAATGTCAATCTTTACGATATCCATACAGTGGGTTCTTGGTCTTCCCACCATCACTTTTCCTGTCACATGTCTCTCCAAGTTAACATAAGTTGTCCTTGTGGGCTCCATCCATTACATGCCCTAACCGCCTCAGTCTGGACATGCTGACCCGATCTAACAATGTCTCAATCCCAGCTTCCTGTCTAACCATGCCATTCCTTAACTTGTCCAGTTTTGTTTTTTGAATTGTGGACATCAGGAACTTCATCTTGGATGCCTGCAACTGTGAGTGTTTCTTAGTGAGGGTGCAGTTTTTGATACCATAGGTTAAGATCTGTATGAAGTACTGATTGAACATCACCACCTTTGATTTTGTTGGTAAAAGTGAGAACTCTTCTGCACTCTATTTGCCACCTCTTTCGTGGTTAGTGTATCTCTATATTACACTGCCAAAGTATAGAAAGTTTTCCACACTTTCTAGTGGATTGTTTCCTAGCATGATGTTCGCTGGTTGTCCCTGTGTTTATTGCCATCACTACTGTTTTGGGTTCGCTTATCTTGAGATTGAACTCCTGGAATTTAACCTTCCGTATGTATACGTGTGTGTGTGTATATATATGTACTGTACTATATATATATAATACACACTAGCAAGATACCTGTACTTTGCTATGGTTTTAAACTGAAAATTATTCAAAGTTTTACATTTTGGAGAGTCCACTGTCAGCTGAGCCTGTAAAATATGCCCTCAGTTCGTACGTCAAACGGTTTGGGGGGAATGCTTATTTTCTGATCTAACACTCATTTGAACTGCATACATAATTTTAATGTTTAAAACCCTATCTTATTTAAAATCTACGATGTAAAAAACGATCAACCTGTGAAGAATTTGTACGTCGAACAGTAATGGAGGAGTAAATACTTTTTTAAGGGGTGAATGTTTTTAAATATTTATTAAAATCTAAGGTATAGAAGACCACCCTTCATAAGAAAAACATAAGTTAGTGCCTGAAATGGTTTTGGAAGAATGGATATTGTTTTTGAGTCAACCCCCATCTAAACCCTTCAGGGGAGAAATATTTAAGTACCTAGGACATAAAGAAACACCCTTTTCATAAAGCTACAACTTTGTAACCGTCCAGGCTTCTCCAGCCATACTAATTTATTGTACAGTCCAATTAAGTGATATCACTCGATATCGAGATTATCTGTCAACGGCTATTATTCAATCAATTGTAAATAAGGCTTTTGGAATCATATTGTATATATAACATAATTTATTTAAATTATAAGATAGGAATTCATTATGTACTGTAAATATGGTCAATATGTTGAGTCTGAGTTTGTCATTTCATCTCATACTGTGTACACTGAAAAGTTATTCTTGACGCTGGAAATTTCGGATGACTCACTTGGGTTTAACTCATGAGTACTGTACTATACAGCGACCCGCGTGCAAGGCTAGCAAGCTAGACTACGTCATCACCATGCCTACTGGTTACTTGTGAAGAATGAAGAGAGGGAAGATGTGATATGAGATCAACGAATCAGATGCTATGTTGTATAGACTGGGTATGGAGCTTTTACCAAGAGTGGAGAGAGCTCGCGTATATTATCTGGTGCGGAGCAATCCTCAACACAGAACTACTTTAGTATTTTGGAACAGTGAGTGGTCGCTTCGAGAGACAATTATTTTCGGGACGGTGAGTTGTCGCTTCGAGACGCAGTACGTAGCTGCTGTGATGTTGCTGGATCAGGGTGAGACGAAACAAGCATACGGCTTGTGATATATTCTATAATTATTCTGGACGAAGAACTACGTTAATTCAAGTCCATGGTACTTGGTACAAGTCTGTATTGTATCAGTAGAATAGACACTATAATGCAGTAGTCAGACCATCAGTCCTCTATGCAGCAGAATGCCTATCCCTAACTAAAAAAACCTCACTGAGAGCCCTGGAAGTGCAAGAATGGAAATTCCTGAGAAGAATAATAGGGCCAAGGATCATACCAGATTGAAGGTGATGGTACAAACCCAACAATGAGCTCTACCAGCATCAAGAAAACCTCATAGATGCCATCAGGAGAAAACGTTTGACTTTCTATGGACACCTATACAGAATGGATCCTAATAGATTATCCCATAAGATCTTCAAGGTTGCTAACAAAGGCAAAGCTACTGGATTCCCCTGGACCAAACAAGTGGGCAAAGATCTTGCAGAGCTTAATATTAATCAAGCTGCCATTACTGACAGAAATGCATACCGTTTAATGGTCAAAACTAAACCTTTCCTAACATCCCTTACATCAGCTAGCCACAAAGGAGCTGGGAATTGGTCAGAGGAGCGCAGGAAAGAATTCAGTGAGAAAATGAAGGAATACTGGGCCAACAGGAAGGCTCAAGAGGCCACTAAGAACACAATCCAGTACGCTAAAAGGGGCAGACGACAAAAACACAGCTAGAACACAAGCACCGTGGTCCAGATGGCCTAAATGCAAAGAGGAATAGCTAAGTTGGATTAAGATTTCTGATAACATGGAAAAATTTACAACACTGAATTTTCTCCTCATACAATTAATGGTGATCAATTTTCACAAGCATAGGGCCAATGTCTAAAGACTAGGCAGTTAGGGAGTGCTAGTCCAGATAGCCCAAACCATATCTCAGGATGATGTCCATGGAGCCAGTCTGGAATGAGAAAAGAGGTACAAGTAACCATGGAATACAGATGACCTCAATGGAAGTTACAATTGGTGAGCCACAATTAGACAATGCAAGCAACAGTAAATTACAGTAACGTTAAATTCTTAATTCCCTCCAAGCTAAAAGGCACTTTTCCGACTCGTCTCATTATTGTTTAAATTCATTTGACCAGATATTGCATTAATTTTCTTTCTCAAAGAGATACTTAATGGTTAATTATTTAAAATCCTACCCCTGTGATTTAAGTCTTTATGCTAGTAAATATAAATTTTGCTGTACAGTTTTGTTTAAAACTGTAAGGCTGGCACCCAAACATTATATAGAGAAATGGGAAACCATGGAGTGATAATTGATTATATTTGTGGGCAAGCCACATATAGTTTATATTCATATACATGTGTTCCCAGCTATTAACTTTTGTCTCCCCAAGTGTGAAGCAAAGGAGAGTGAACAGTTACAACTTTGTATGTCAAACTGTTTTGGAGGGATGAATAATTTTGTTTAGAGCTAACCTCATTTAAAACTTTAGGGGTATGTTAACAAATATTTCCTATTTCACACCTAGGATTTTTAAAATATATACCACTATTTGGAATTTTGTCTTCATACATTTAACTGTTTTGGATGAGGGAATGAAAATATTTGTTTTTGGATCTTAACCCCCATTTAACTCTCTGAGTGGTTAAATTTGTTTCAAACTTTATTTAATGCCTAGGATAGGCCCTATCATTTGAAATTTTAACTTCATAATTCAAATGGTTTCATATAAATGCATATTTTTGTAGTCATTCCTCACCCCCCTAGTCAAAACCCCCTTAGGGGTGTATTGTTTTAAGTCCACTTATTTGTATCCTTATAAAAATAAACTCCTTCTACACCCCTCTTAAGTTGACTCCACCATCCCCTCCCTCACCACAAAATGTCTTTATTTTTAAAGGAGATTCCCAATACCAATTTTCTTGTAACATCCTTCATTTTTGAGATATTAGTATCGTCAAAGAATTCAACTCACTTTTTAATTAATTTATCCCAGCCTTAACTGGATTTTCCAAAAACAAAGGAATAAGCCTTTATTTTTAAAGGAGATTTCAAATACAAATTTCCAGGTCTGTATCATCTTCAGTTTTTGAGATGTTATCAATTCTCATTATCCAGCTGTAGCTGGGTAGGGGCAAATATGGTTCCTCTCCACTTTCTTCAGTCTCCACCACTGTGTCCCAGTTCAGGTTTCTTTCTCTAATGCTGGCTTGCATTGTGTACTTCCATCTCGATCTCAATCGTGGTTGTCTGCGGCCTCTCCTTGTATTTGCATTTCCATCACCTTTTTTGGCATTCTTTCATCACTCTTTCTCTTCATGTGCCGAAACCATCTTAGTTAGCTCTTCTGTATTCTATCATTCATTTTTTCACTCCAATTTCTTCCCAGATTTTTTCATTCCTTATTTTGTCTCTTCTACTCTTGTGTCATACTCCTCAAGAACTTCATTTTGGCTGCCTGTATTCTACTCTCCTCCTTTGTCATTTCCAAGCTTTTGCTCTGTAAGTTATGGTATGTAATACATCATGTACATAGATTACTTTGTTTCCATTGGCACATCTTTGTCCCATAACATGTTCTTACACTATGATAAAAACAACTTTCAGCTTGAATCCTCTTACTAATTTCAGCATCCAGTCAAGCATTCTCCATTAATTCACTCCCCAGGTATTTTCTCTTCTCCCCAAATCACAATATCGTCTGTAACATGTTCATTTCTCTGCCTCCATATATTGCTTTTGCTGTTCTCATGATGCCATCCATTATTGTAAACAGGATTGGAGATAGAACACTTCCCTGTCTCGGCCCACTAGTTATTTTGAACCAACTTGTCCTGCCAACTTGTTTTCACGCAACTATAACATTCCTTGTACATTTTTATTAATCCCTGTCAATTCCTTTTTACACCAGACTGTCCCAAACTTTTAGTCCTCGCTATAAGACCTATGTTGGCGAGACGTAAAACAAATAGAAAGAAAAAATACATGATCATTATACTGTTATGCCTTTCAACGTTAAGTCTGCAAGCCTCTGTGAATTTACTAAATGTTGCCACAATCCTCTATTTGCAATTAGTGCTGTGGCCTCATTTAGTTTTATACCTCTTATCTTCAAATTGTTAGAAACTGAATCTAACCATTGTTGTCTTTGTCTACCTCTACTTCTCTTACCCTCCATAAGAGTCCATTATTCTCCTAGGTACCCTATCCTCTTCCATTTGTCTTGCATGACCCCACCACTGAAGCTGGTTTATGCGTACAACTTTATCCTTAGAGTTAATTCCTAAATTAGCCTTTATCTCCTCATTCTGAGTACCCTCCAGAAATTGTTTCCACCTGTTAGTACCAGCAATGATTCTCCTTACTTTCATGTCTTTAATGTCAAAAATTTCATTTTTGCTCTATTGATACACAATTTACAATCAAAGATAAAGGTAGGGTTTTCCACCTGTTCAATAATACAAAATAGTGAAATTATTAAAACATCACATTTTTGTTATTTTTGGTTGGTACTGGTTTTGGCAACTTTATTGGCTATCATCAGGCTAAGAGATTGTTGCAGGACATTTGATACCTACATTAAAATATTTATAACACATGTATGTACATAAACAGAACCTTCTAAAATAAGTTTTGTTATTTACAATTGTGTATATACTGTAAAACTATGCAGTTGAAAAACTAGACTAAATCCCTCCTTATGAGGTTCTTAAAAAGCCATACATTTTTTTTCTATATACAATCTTTTAAATGTACATCTTGCATTGTCAACTGTTTGTAACTATACATAAGATTAATTATAACCCCAAGTTTCAGATAAAATTTCCTTTTTAAGTCTGTCTAATTCAGCTGTTAAAGATGTACAACTAGCCTTGAAGAGGTATAAAAACATTGTCATGAGTGATCTTTACAATAATACACTAACAGTTGGTTTCATTCTAGAGTATTGTAAAATGTAAGTAGGTAGACCATTTACAGTGACCATTTTTTCTATAAAACAGTTCCTCACAGAATGTAGTCAATGAACCATCTATATTGCTCAGATTTTCTGGTTAGATTAAAAGATTGAATGGCATATATCTTCTGTGGATTCACTGAATCAGCTTAACTTAATAGTGTGTCTTTAGTTTTGGTCCTATATTTTAATAATATATCCAACACTATTTGGTAAACTTGAGGCTGTGAATTGATAAGATGAGATTTCATTGAAAATGCCTTATTTTCAGGTGGATTTTCGTGGCTCTGGAAAGATCTCGAATCAAACGGACCTCGAGCACCAAGTTCATGATTCCTGCTTGACCATAGGCATCAATTTTTGGTAAGAGTCTCTTATGGTGCTAGTTCCTCTTTAACTCCTAAGTTAACCTTTATCTCCCTCCCAGCCATTGTTCCACTAGTTTGTACCAGCAGTCATTCTTGCTACTTTTATGTCTGTTAATTCTAACTTATGAAAAAGATTTCCTGAGTCCACCCAGCTTTCACTCTCGTAAAGTTGTTCTGAAAACAGACCGATGTAAAGATAGTTTTGTCTGGGAGCTGACTTCCTTCTTACAGAATACTATTGATTACAACTGTGAGCTCACTGCATTAGCTTTGCTGCACCCTGATTAAATCTCTTACTATACTACCACACATATTGCACAGAATTGTTGGAGGAGGGTGTCTTGCTGCATGGAGTTTTTGTGCTTCCCTCCTGGCCTCTTCATGTCTGTTGTTCCCCTTCAGAACACACACCCTAAATACTTGAAATTATCTACCTGTTCCACCCCCTGTGGGTGTGGGATGCAGATGAATACACCCATGGTATCCCCTGCCTGTTGTAAGAGGTGATTAAAAGGGGCAACCAAGGAATGATATTAGAACCATGTGATTAGTACTATTATGTGCAGAACACCATAGGCTGATGTTACTTGAGACTAGTACCAGCTTGTGAGGAAAACCATGGGTATGTTACATAGAACCAGTACTATTATATGAGAAACACTATGGGCCTGGGTGTTTGTGATAAGTGTCATTATGTGCATTCTGCACTGTATGCACAACTCATAGAATTGAAGTTAAGACTGGTTACATAAAATAAAATTCTGTTGAGAGTTCAAGCAATTTAAGACACAGTGCAGTGTCAGTGACATAAAAATATGTACATATCATGTATGGCCTATGAGGGGTCATCTCTTCAAAGAAGAATGAAAACTGTAAAAGAATGAATGAGTTTGTAAAACTATGCCAGTCACTTATGCTAGATGCAATGGTTGTTTCTATGACAACCAAGGAACTGATGATGGAATTCCACTGGAAGAACTTTCTAATGTCATGAGTTATGAATAATTGCATGTTCAGAGTGCTTGCAGTGCCATTTTTACATGGTGGAAGATTGGAAACTAATAATTTCTGTGGCACAATTTGTGAGTGCATTGCTTAATTAGCAGATCCATGAAATTTCTGATTCCTATGATCATCACAGCCTGTGCTGTGTTGTGCTGAATACAGTTAAATTGTGGACACCTGGTATTATACAGACAAGTAAATTTCAGTCAGCACCACATTGTGTGTTAGTTAAACCAGCATGGGCTGCACACTACTTTACTGTTTTGCCACCTTTAGCATTAGCAGTCACTTGTATGCTCCTCATTTAACTAATGGGCACTGTTTAACATCTGAGAAAGATAACTCTTGACAATTTGGAGAATGGGTGCTAACAGTTATTAGGCTTTAATTAAATGTTTAATGTAGTAATAAACTGTGCATGTATAAAAAAACAATTTAAACAATAAATTATCACTCTCCCCATTTTCAGGAATTAGGGGATTGGAGTAACTTATTCTAATAGGTCTTCTGTGCCTCATGCTGGGGGCCTTTGGGTGGTTGATTGGAGAGGTTTTTCACTGGGTAATGGATGTGGTACATCCCTGTACAACAATTAATATTTGAGTGAAAATTCTGTTGATGGATCCCATGACATGTGCCTCTTCACTATAGTTGGGCCTATGAGAGTTGGAGTCTGATGTTTACTGCCACTGGTGAGAAAGTTGACTAACTGCTCAAATGGTCTGTTATGGCAATGATAAGATGCTACATTTAAGGAAGCTATTGCCATGTGGGTTGACTTGCTCTGTTGCTTTTATGATATTATTTAGAGTGGTACTGTTAGCTGTTGCTGGTTTATGTAATTTACATATGCTTCCTGAATATTATTTTTAGTTTCTTTGTAAGTTAATCAGTGGGTTGTTGTACAGTTAGAGAATATAACATGCACATTTGTTGAGGATATTGTCACTTTAGTGATGTAATCTATGTAATTTATTGGCAATGACTTGTTCTGTCTCAAATGCTAGAATTATTAGTACAAGCTTATGAATGGGTCAAAATTTATTGAATTGCATTAGACCTACATATTTGATTAACCTCTTAACCAGGGAGTTTCCACTGAGAAACAAACATTCTTAGTGGGGAATATATTTTGACATTTAACTGAAAACCAGTTAATTTGTCATGCCTGTTATGTACATGCAGAGTTATCTTGTCATGCCCATTATGCTTCTGTGAATGACGAAGGAACTAGTCCTGCACATTATGCTGCATTCCTTTGTGGAAGATGTTATTTATGTCAAAACAGGCAGAAAAAATGTCTTAGGGCTGGTGGTCATCTGAACATGTTATGGAATTTAGTCACAAAAGGAGTGTTGGAAGTGTAAATCTTGCAGGCTTTAATGTAGGGTATAGATTGGTCAGTGTTACCTAGCAATTGTGCTGGCTATTTCTTATGGGTGGTGGTCATCTGAAAGTAGAAGCTGCTGACGGATGACCATGACCGAGAGACATGCTTATGATCATTTGATTTTTGCAGAGGAAAAAGTGGTTTCCTTTGATTTGCATTTAGTTCAAACCATAATTGAGTATTTGATTTGGCTTCTTGCAACTGGTTCAATATTTATTCTATTATCAGACTGAAACTTAAAAGGAGCACGAGGATTACCTTGGCTATGACAGTGTGAAGTATCAGCATAACCCTTAGGCAACCTAATATCTTCATTTTCAGAAGAAAGTTTACTGTCACTTTCACTACTTGTCCTATCATTGCAATCCAAAGAATTGTTGATTTGTCATCTGAATAAGATGAAGCATAGTTTATCATCCAAACGAGTGTGCTTAGCAATTATGTATGGAAGAAAATAAAATGAAATATTGGCTCACTGTGGCGCAGCAAATCTGAAACCTGCGGACATCTCTAAAGCGATCACAGAACTACACTCAATAAGACGAGATAACACGTTCTGCCCAGCAGATAATTTTTGAGGACTCTAGACAGAGTTGACTCATCATTATCTGATTAACAACTATTGGTAGATGAATTAACTTGTCATGCCTGCTTAAAGGTTAAACATTCAGCCTGTATGAAAGGGTGATATGCTGCAGATGAAAGTAACTGACAATGCAGCATACTTTGTAGTTACTGCTTTTGCTGCTCAAGTATCAGACTCCATTGCTTGTGGACCCAACTATAAATGAACCTTGACAGATTTGTTTCTCATTGGTGTGATTGTATATAATTCCATATACATCCAAAGTAATATTCCAGTTTAAGGGATTAATTTTAAAGTGTACTTTCTTTGTTTGCAGTTGCTGAGAGCTGTATTTTCCTTTACTGCATGGATGAGCTGCTATTTCTGTTAGAAAATTGTTCAGCAATCAAGACAAGAAAATAGTGGCTTAATTTTTCATTCATGTTGCAAGAAAGTTTAGGGACACATTGTGTTATTACTGTGGCATAACAGTGCATTTTAACTGTTATCATTGGGAAAATAGTTGTATTTTTTGCCCAAGGTACTTTTTGATGACTTAGTGTGCAGTAAATTTTATAGTTTTTGACAAATGCAAAGTAAATAAAAACTGCTCCACAGTTACTCTTATTTTTTTCTGGATTGTTTGTAATCTATATTTTAAATTGATAAGGATATGTCTCAAAAAAATATTGCAAATGGCTGAACATTTTCAGTTATTTTTATAGATGAGGGTGGATGAAATAGTGGAATAAGTTGCTTGAAATAATTTTCCAGGGGTTAATCAGACTTACAGTACTTTTTTTTTTTTTTTTTTTTTTTTTTTTTTTTTTTTTTTTTTTTTTTGTGGCAATATTTTGAGATAATGGTACTTTTAAAAAATGGAAATACACTGTTTTGTATACAGCCTTAACATTATAAATTTCAGCTCTGTGATTACTTAATTTGTAATATTTGTAGGGGTAAGGCTATGTGTAGTTCCATTTAAGAAAACAGTGCCATTACTGAAAGTGGAAAGAGAATGTTATCTTGAATGGTTCATGAGTTATTTGATGTGGATGACTTAGCTGTATAACTCACATTTTAGCATCCCATCATATTGCTTGTGGGAGAGTCTCTTGAAATGTGATTCATAATGCAGAGTTGCAAATAGGGCATCTGTGGTTTTCCTATTATGTTCAGGTGTTCACTTATTGTGACCTGTTTCTAATAGGAAGCTGGCAACTGTTTCTTTACATTTGCTATTGTAACTGTCAGTTTTCCTATATTTAGAGAACAATTTGGTTGTCTGCAAATTTTCACAAAAAGTAAACTGAATGTTCAGGTGATTTTTGTCAGTCTTAATCATCAATTGTATTACTTATTGTAACAATGAGAAAATTATGTAATAAAGGATGGAAAGAACAAAGGACTTCTTTATATATATATGCTCCTTACACTTTCCTTTTCATGTTATCCTTTTAGTTAATGATCTGTATTGCACCAAGAACAGCTTTAGCTCAGGTTTCTATATTGAAATAATTAAAATTTCAGGTTTTCCATTCTGAATGCATCAAAATCATGGAAATTTGGACTTAGTTTTTTTTTTTCCTTTATTTTTTTTTTTACAATTACATCAAAAATAAAAATATTAATTATAAAAACTTAGAATATTCCACTAAATTTCTGAAATTTTCCTAAAAATAATTAATTTTGATAAAAAAAACTGCATTTTGAGCAGAAAAACAGCTTAAAAATATACCCTAAGTCCAACACCTCATTTCAAGTGTCCAGGTTCAGCGTCGAAACTTTTATGAATCACGGACTTTCCTGTTCAAGAAAAAAAAAAAAAATCGAAAAAAATAATTACAAAGTACACCTAATACTGTACTGCTATTGCACAAGAAGAGCACATTTACTCCCCCACTTGTGCAATAGCAGTACTCTATACATATCATCGAAGCACCTACAAAAACTGTGTGTCAGAATTCTTTGAAGCAACTTTCAGTATCGAACTTTTAGGGTTTTGTTATCTCAAATGGAAAAATTTCACACAGGTGTTTCTGCAGGTGCAACGATAGCTGTTATTAAAACATTAAACATAGCAGTACTGCCAACAATTGGAAGTGTGTATGTAAATATAATGCACAAAATTGCCTACTATGAAAAATCTCAGCCTGTTTCCAGTTACTCGACAGAGTCACGAATGCAATGAATGAAGCCCCCGTCTAGTAGCGAGAGCAGGAACCGTGCCGGCTGCTAAAGCCTGTCGCACTCCTCTGGGGCAATGATTAATGAATGACTGATAGATGAAATGATATTAGTGTGTGCTGCTGGAAGGAAAACCGGAGAGAAACCTATCCAGCATACATCTCGCATGGAGTGACTACGATTTGAACCACCGAACCCAGTGGTGACAGGCTGGCACACTGCCTCCTGAGTCAATGAGGTTTTATAATTGCCTATTACTGAAGAAATAATCTTTCGGAATATTTTAATAACCACCCTAATTTTACCACAGTTTAAAATGGCGCTGTTATTTCTTAGGTTTTGTTGGCACGAGAGATTGAAAGGGCATGTGTTTATCATCTCTTCAACTACTATAATTCTTAAGAGACTTATTATCTCATTAGATTAGGCCTCTTCTTTGCTAGTGGTTTAAGATCGCACAAATACATTGGAGGTTTTCAGCGATGCAAAGATTTGCCTGGTGTGAAAATGGGAAATGCCTGAAAACCATTTTTAGAGGTGCCTCGAACCCGCCATCTCCCAAATGCAAGCTCACAGCTACGCAGTCTTAACCGCATGGCCAACTCGCTTGGTTAGCGTACGTCTCTTGTACTCTTAAATGCTGAAAGACTGCACTATTCAATCAAGCTTCCTGGGAGGTCCAAACACTAACAATTTATTTCGTGTTAGTAGGCCTAAATGTAAAAGTTTTTAATGATGATTTCTCGAAACAGTCCGCCCGGTGGACGTGATCATTAAGGCGTCAAGTCTATATGCTCTGACACCGTGGTTAGCCAGTTCGAGTCACACTGGTCAAAAAATAATTCACCATCCGAATGTCGGCAGGTAGGAGAGGTGGTGGTATACAATTTCTAATCACTAGATTATGTGCTAAAAGCCTGGATTAAATTCTAAACCTATCTGCAGTGCTCGTATGGAGTGAGGGCATGACAATGGTGATTCGTCCGTCAGACGGAGACGTCAAGCAGGCCACTTGGTGCTATTGAACAGAAGTAGTCTATGTGCCAGCACTGCATTTCACCCCTCTCCCTTCCTACTATCATGTCATTCACTTCATCTCATTAGCTCCTCTGATGAGGTTGATGTCAGAAAGAGCACCCACTTGTAAAAACTCTCTTCATACCAGACTCCATAAAGAAACAAGGCAAGGGTTACACATACATGTTAACTGAACCAAGATTGGTAAGTTCTTAAGCTCATTAACTTTAGGTTTAGATTATCTGTACCATTTCCAAGGAAATGAAATGGCGTATGGCTTTCAGTGCCGGGAGTGTCCAAGGACATGTTCGACTTGCCAGTTTCAGGTCTTTTAAGTTGACACCTGTAGGCGACCTGCGCGTCGTGATGAGGATGAAATGATGATGAAGACGACACATACACCCAGCCCCCGTGCCAGCAAAATTAACCAATGATGGTTAAAATTCCCGACCCTGCCGGGAATCAAATCCGGGACCCCTGTGACCAAAGGCCAGCACGCTAACCATTTAGCCATGGAGCCTGACACCATTTCCAATAATAACTGTTCAACACTTCCAAGAGTTGGCAATACTACTACATAAAGAAAATCACACACCATTTCTAACAAGTAAGGACAACTTTCTGATCACTGATAGGTGCGACAAGTTGGCAAGTCCTCATATTATATTTTAGATTTACACTATCAATCAATCATCACTGATCAGCAATAAGGGCAGCCACCCAAGTGGCAGATTCCCTATCTGTTTACCTAGACTTTTCTTTTTAAATATGCAAAGAATTTGAAAAATTATTGAACATATTCCAATCCCTAACTCCCCTTTCTACATTAAGAGTCCAAATAACAAAGGTCAAAGTTCAACAATAAATAGCTCTCTTTAAAAAAAAAAAATAGAAACTTTGAAAAATGATCCTCAAGGGAATGTACAAATAAATTGTTGATAATTACATGACAGCTACAATATCTATAAGGTTTACATGAAATTCTAATATCCTACATGCACTGGCCATACGTCCTTTAGTGGGGAGTCACTTTGACACCAGACCTAATATACATACACGATTTTTTTTCGGTACAAGCCTGCAAAAATTAGACGGGAAAAATGACATGCTTTACTAAACATTTCGAGATAGAAACGTAGTATCTGAGGAACCAGCTTAAACGTGTTATGTTATTTAGGCTACATCCAGCTTTTACAGTACCATATCACTGACAAATCTGAGTTTATGTGTAATTTTGCACCTCGCAACAAAATGACGGTCACCAACTTCAATGCAAGCATGATATTCGCGTACCCTTTCAAATCGCAGGCGACTACAATCCTGGTAATGAATTCCATGTCTTTCCGTTTTGAAAGTTGCGTTACGTTGCACCGACAAAGATAGGTCTTATGGCGACGATGGGATAGGAAATGGCCCTAATTAAGGTACAGTCCCAGCATTTGCCTGGTATCAACGTGAGAAACCATCAGTGGGGTTCGAACCCAGTATCTCACAGCTGCACGCCCATAACTGGACGGCCAACTCGCTCAGTCACTGTGTATGTACCACCTTCAAAAGAAGTACAGTAAAGTATCGAGTTTTCATACACATTTAGTTTGATCAGTCAATGAAATCATGAACTCGATAGATTCAATTCTAAAACGGGATACCTTTACAAGTGCAGTTAGACGAGTGACAATCATTTTACTTAATGTTATTATTACTGTTTTTTGTGAACACCCAATTTTCTGACCATTAGAAATAATATAAAGCTGAATACATGTAAAACGTTGCTGTAAATAATCCAGAAAATAATGATAGACATATTTAACCCCTTCCTCTTCAGACCTTAGGTTTGCTATCTCAAAATGTTCATCAGAGCATCCCCTACTTCCTGTTTAATTTTTGCAAGTATTTAGTAAAATCTAATTGAATGTTGCCAACACTTTTCAACACAGATGCATAAACTGCATTCCCTTCCATCCTGACATATTCTGTAGACTGTTATGATTGGATTCAACATCATCCAGTCGCTTTGGTAATTTTGCAATAAAAAAAAAATA
Organism: Anabrus simplex; assembly: GCF_040414725.1. NCBI lineage: Eukaryota > Metazoa > Arthropoda > Insecta > Orthoptera > Tettigoniidae > Anabrus > Anabrus simplex. The sequence continues at coordinate 71,819,967 of NC_090278.1, read as the reverse complement.
AAATAAAAAAAAACTTTTCTCCACTTCTGAGATATTCATGTAATATGGACACAAGGAGGACTACAGCGAAACAAGTTACATCTGAAGATCAAAACCAGTGATACTGTTGGCCATGATAAGTTTACACCTACGAGTAAACTGAATTACGCTGACCACTTCAAAACCAAGAAGAAATCAATGATCTGCATTTAGGACTGTCGCCCAGGTGGCAGATTACCTATCAATTGTTTATCTATCCTTTTCATTTAACATTTTCCTTGATACATCACTCCAATCCTTACCCCCATCCTATAAACAAATAGCTGTCCCAATTTGTCCTCTTGAATTCGGACTTTATCTTCATATTGTGATCTTACCTACTTTTATTAAGGCTCTGCTAACGGTTTTTAAAATAATAAACCTCAATCCTTGAGACAAGATCAAGGCAATATCATCTGTAAAATAATATACATTCTAACTAAAGAGCTAAATGAGAGAGAAAATAAATAAATTAGCCAAAGACTTTGTTCGTACTTCCTTGAGGATCGAATATAATAAATGTACTTTTGTACCAAAGCAGTCCACAGAAGAACACGGTTAAAATTCTACATCCACACACTGCTTCAAGAAGGTTGTCCATACTTGCTTCAAAATGATAAAATTCTCTTGAATACCTTCGTTACAATGTAGGAACATGAGGAAATGTTAGACATACCATTGTAACAAACAAATAAATCAAGAGAACTTGAAAGACTGGAAGGAAAAAGAACTGAAAGAAAGTCTGAAACCAGTCAGCATAAAGCACAGAAAGAGATTTCTCAAGTTATTCTTCCAACCAGATTTTAACTACTAACTAATCAATTTAAAATTATTCTGTTTCCAAATCAAATTTTTCAAAGCTTAATTCCTTATTATTTGCAGGGCTAACAACAAAACAGATGAATAAAAACAACAACAAAAAATAATGCTTTAAACATTACTTTTAAGTTTCTTTTTTACTACAAGGAATTAAACAGTTTCTTGGTGACCCAGGAATATAATCTATATTCTAGAGGTAGCTCCTTTCCTTTCAAAATTATGATTTGGACAGACCTGTGATATTCTAAAACAGTGCTTTCATTATCATTTGTTGAGTGATCAAATGATGATAATAGGATTGTGCGACATGAGACTCATCCTATCAAATTATACTGCATCACTGTATGAGAGAAATAACAAAATTTGGCTTCCCAGAACTGGTCTCGAAACCAATCACTTCAAAATATTCCTACAGAAAGCTATTTGCCACTTATATCTTCAGTTAAAACATCTAAACATTTTATGTTATTTGAAATCATCGCTCATTTTTTTTCCTTTTCTGAATCCATCTTTCTATCGGCTTTTCTCAGTCATGGTCATTTGGTCTCTTTTTAGATATCCTATCACACACATCATTCAGCAGGTTGATCGATGTGGCTTTATATTTTCACTCAACTAGGATATCCCTTTAAGACTTAGAGTTCCTTGTTCAGCACTAATTTGGACGCCATTACAACCTTGGATATAAATAGAAGACTACGGCTACACGCAGAAGCCTTGTACAATCAACCCGTGTCAATCCGACACACAATCTTACATGCCCATTTTATACGTTCAACAACAGTCTACATGTTCAGCAAACTATTGAAGTTAAAATGAGGATGTCGCTTTATTTTAATTAGACATAAAGATTTTAAGCCAACATATATCTCTTGCTCACTGTATTCTTCCTTACAGGACTTCCACAGTCCCATTTGACCTCTTTAAACAGACATTCCACCGTTATGTGTTTAGAGAGCTATGTTTCATTCTTGGTTGTGTTTTTTGAAATCTTGTTTTGATTTACTGAAGATGGTCATTACAGTGATTGAAATTAGTTCAAAACCTTTGAATGAGTTAATGCTAATTAATGTAGTGATTAGGTGGGATTAAAACGTTTATGCTTTGTAAATACAGTAGACATTACCAAATCTGTTCATCGATTGCAACAGGGCTTAATGACATTGGGTATATTGTTCCTGGGGAACTCCATGGTCTATCTGATAAAAGAAGTACACAGTGTACAGGCATCAATACCTACAAAAGCATTGATGGATCTCCATTCATTATCAATCCAACAATCATATTCGAATCTGATGCCAACCAACATATAGAAATGCACCAAGAGAAAAAAAGAGTGTACAATCCGACTGTCCCCCATGGCTTTGAAAGACATAAAAGCAAGAGGACTGACTTTATCGGATGCGTGGTTGGCACAAGGAGAACCATAACATCCTTCTTTAAAATTATCTTTTGCAAAGGTTACATTTCCCAAACAGTACAGGGTCTCCCTTATAAAGCCAGACCGTCCAGCGGCGTTTCTAGTCTCCGAGACCTAAGCAGCTGTACGGGAGGCATGCGCATAATTGTTGACCTTGTAAGGTGCGTGCACCTGGTCGACCTAGCATCAGTAGCCAGTCTGAATCTCAGCTGTTTACATGGTGAGACAGATATCATTACAACACCATATTTTCGTAAGTAAAAGTTATTTTAAGTACGAGTGAGCTCGACGGGTACACGATGCATTTGTTCAGCAATTTCCTGGTGAAGTGCCACCTTCAAGAGCACAGATTCATGTAATTGTAAATAAATTTGAAACTACTGGCTCAGTACTCAATTGAAAAAAAAATGCACGCACACCAACAGTTCTAACAGAGGAAAAGCTAGATGAAACTGGTACGAATCTTGAACGGTCACTGAATAAATTACTCACAAAATTAGCACATCAAGTAGGTGTTTCGGTTTCTTCTGCACACAGAGCTACAAAACTGTACAGGTTTACATGGGCCCACTGTTTTAAACCTGCTGATCCAGCTACAAGAGTGAGTGGTATCTTGCAGCTTGTGTTCTTTTTGGGTGAGGCCTGGCTTCATCTTACTGGTCGTGTGAATGTCATAACTCTCGCTATTGGTGTGCAGAAAACCCTAATGGTATTTATGAAGTCCCTCAGTATGAAGGATGACGCTTACAGCATCTTTTATAAGATTTCATACATGCTTAAAGCAGGGCGGGCGGCCAAACGCGACAAGTTGGGCTGAGGCAGCTGCTGTAGCGCAGAGTATAAACACTGTGCGCTCAGTCTGGGTTCATAAGAGAGACCCTGAATTATGAAGAAAGTAGCCCTTCCAGCCCTTAAAAGGATATATTGCAATACTCAGGCACCACCTACACCAACGATGTCTTCTTCCATTGCAAGCCACAAGAGGCGATACCTCCACTACCGGATATAAATGCAACACTTTCCGCAGCTTTAGCTATATTTGTTAAAAGGACAGACTGGTGGACGTACTTTTAAACTGCGATATTTCATTTATATTTATAATATATATGCAAACATTACCCTTTGTCGAATATGGCAGCCCTTGCTTTCAGTATATCACCAGAAATCTTATCAATTCCACCTGCTTTTCTAGTTTTTAACTTTTACATCTTTTTGTAAATATCTTTATCATAGATAAATCTACTTCTTCCACCTGGATATTAGATATCCTTACATCCAATTACCTTTACATATGGCTGACTAAATATTTCTGCTTTCTGTGCTTCGCAGATTAACTTCGTTACTATCTGTTGGCCATATTTTCCGTCATTCGCATTTCTTTCCCAGATAACATTTGAGATCATCCGAGACGATCCAGTTCCTTTCTGTGTTGTTCCCCACAAAGCGGATTATTTTATCAAATAACTCTGCATCAGCATCACCCCAAAAGCATAAAGTTGCCTATTAATTTTAGAGATGAGCCTTACATCTAGAATTTCATGTTTCTCATTCTTAACTTTTTGGTAGCTTGCAAATTCATAAAAAGAAAGAAAGGTTCCACCTAATCAATACTTAATTATTATCACATGTATGATGGAATATCACATATATAATAGGACCAGTTTCGACCTCTTACAAGGTCATCCTCAGCTACATTACAATCCTATGTTTGCATTTTGTATTATGCCTCATTCCTAAAAGCTTTGACATATTCTGAAATTTAACAACATTATGTTGATTGCACTTTTGTTAAGAGTTCCAATGTTACAATATAGCTAAAATTATGACAAGTTAAATACTCTTATTACATAATATAATGAACCAATATACACACGTAATTATAATAAAATGGATTCGTCTTTTCTTTCTAATGCATAATGTAAGAATAATTTACCATAGGCTTTTGCCTATTCAGTTAAAACAAGTTCCATTCTTATAAATGTTTAGTCATATATGAGGCGATCTTTGTTGATATTTGTGAATATTACAGTATTAAATTAGCAGTAAAATACGCCAGTCAAGTGTAAGTATGCTAATGGCTCAATAAAACATATTACTTATCTACATTAAAATATTAGCTAACATGGTTGAACGAACTTAAATGTTCTTTTGAAAGTCTAAAACAGTTGATAACAATAAATCTTGCGTTGCTTTGCGTTACGTATTACATTGAAATAATGTGAAAGTTGCCCATTATACAAACATATAAACACATTAAAGTATTTAAAACATTGCAAGGTATGCTTAGATGCAAATGTCTGTTTGTGGTTTAAATTAACAAGTGACAGCACATTCTTATGTTGTTTTAAAAAAGAGAGATGAACATGTGAGTTAAAAGTCTGAATTTGCATAAGCCTTAGCCGATACACTTTCTGTAAAACTCAACCACTTTATCTTCTAATTTTGTTTTCGTGACTTGAACCTGGCTTGTTTGACTTGGCTGATGTTCTGGAAATTGTTCAATTTGAACAATACGCGACAGACAACCAAGCAGCATACATCTCAACCACTCCACAACTACATTGATTAACACCAACATCATAAGAAAGGAAAGAGCCACCAACAATTACGACCTTGTCATTCAAACTGAACAATTTCCAGAACATCAGCCAAGTCAAACAAGCCAGGTTCAAGTCACGAAAACAAAATTAGAAGATAAAGTGGTTGAGTTTTACAGAAAGTGTATCGGCTAAGACTTATGCAAATTCAGACTTTTAACTCGCATGTTCATCAGTCTTTTTTTAAAACAACATAAGAATGTGCTGTCACTTGTTAATTTAAACCACAAACAGACATTTGCATCTAAGCATACCTTGCAATGTTTTAAATACTTTAATGTGTTTATATGTTTGTATAATGGGCAAATTTCACATTATTTCAATGTAATACGTAACGCAAAACAATGCAAGATTTATTGTTATCAACTGTTTAAGACTTTCAAAAGAGCATTTAAGCAAGTTCAACCATGTTAGCTAATATTTTAATGTAGATAAGTAATATATTTTATTGAGCCATTAGCATACTTACACTTGACTGGCGTATTTTACTGCTAATTTACTACTGTAATATTCACAAATATCAACAAAGATCGCCTCATATATGACTAAACATTTATAAGAATGGAACTTGTTTTAACTGAATAGGCAAAAGCCTATGGTAAATTATTCTTACATTATGCATTAGAAAGAAAAGACGAATCCATTTTATTATAATTACATGTGTATATTGCGTCATTATATTATGTAATAAGAGTATTTAACTTGTCATAATTTTAGCTATATTGTAACATTGGAACTCTTAACAAAAGTGTAATCAACATAATGTTGTTAAATTTCAGAATATGTCATAAAGCTTTTAGGAATGAGGCATAATACAAAATGCAAACATAGGATTCTAATGTAGCTAAGGATGACCTTGTAAGAGGTCGAAACCAGTCCTATTATACATGTGATATTCCATCATACATGTGATAATAAATAAGTATTGATTAGGTGGAACCTTCCTTCCTTTTTATGGTATTTGGTGGCTATCAATATGGAACAAAAATGAAATTTATATAATCAAGAGCTTACAAATTCTTCTTTCACCAGCATACATACTCCCGCTCCTACTGAATCTCTCCTGTCTTTATGATAAATAAACTCTCCAGTTTTGGGAGAAAATTTTTTGCATCCAAAATATCCTGGAAGGTTTAATGACGATGACTTTACATTATGAGCCAGTTTTTTACACATTAGCAGTCTTCAAGATATATTTGTGGCATAAATAGTCAACATAATAGCTCTCCGTAAGTCCTGACCAGCTGCAAACTTCAATAACAACGAAGCACTGTCGCAAGAATCACAGGCCGTTAACAGTCAATTTAATAAAATACAATGAACAAGCACTCACCATATTTTTAAAACTCCACCAATCTGGAGGTTCCAAGTCTGTTCTGTCGGCAAATGAGAGAAGACTTGCTGACCTATAACCCAAGAAATATTAGTTAGGCATCTCAGATATGATAAAAAATCCACGTAAGAGTTTTTCACTCTGTACTGAAGATTTAAGTACAGTCGAAACCGTTTATTGCAACATCGCTTTTAAGGACGTATTGGATATAATGGCGAAATCGAATGGTCCTGTCTAATTCCTATATAAGCATTGTATTTCGAAAAATCGCTTAGTTGACATATCTTATAAAATAGCGTATTTTTTAAATATTTTCGGAGAAATGTATTGACTGTAATGTCCAATGTTTTTCTTTGTTATGTGTTTGTGGATTGTTGACAATAAAGTAAAGCTTATTTTCAAACTCTTGTTTTCAGTAGATTGTAGAAAACAAATCAGTCCATCTGTTAAATAGTCAAGGCAAGCATCACTTTGAAAATGTTGCAAAAGAAAGGGAAAGTGTAAACTATAAATTACTTCGTATAATTGCACTTCAATACAGAATAAAAATGAAATTTATAGATAATAAATAAAGTGTAAACTGCTAAAAAGGAACTGTGCCAGTGCTCCACCAAGCTCCTTTCAAGCTAACGGAAAATCCATCTCCACGCCTGCAGACAATGCCTCAGCCTTCAGTGAAAAATGTAAACAGAATTTCTCCCAGATACAATCCGCTGGGGACATGTATATAATGCCCCTCCCTCCAGCCCCTACATCTCGAACGTTTGAAGAGGCTTCGACCCCATGCAACGAGTGGTCCTGACGAAATACCCAGCCGTATACTCTGTGACTATGCTGAGTCAGCGGCACCATATCTCTGCAAACTTCACTGTGGATCACTGCCTCAAGATTGGAAGAGTGCTGATGTAGTTCTGATTTTCAAGAAAGGGGTCAAACCGTTCATTGACAACTATCGGGCGGTATCGCATCCCACGTATGTAAATGTATGGAACGACTGGGAATACTTCCGGGAAGGTAATCTGCTATGTGAAAGATCCTGTAATACTTTAACCCTTTCCCATGCACTCTCTTTGACTCACTGTCTGGCGAAACCTAGGGTAATAATTTGCTTGTCAGATATAGTTGTGGAGTACCTTCACTAAATAATTTATTCTGTGAAAACCACCTAAGATATCGCTTTCAAATTTTGTAACAATGAAAAATACACTATAGTTATTTTAAAACGAGACAATGAGATCACCTAATTACACACAAGAACCCCCCCACCCATTCAGAATGATACATCAAGAAGCATCCAATATGGTGCATAAAGTTAAATTGCTTGTTCTTGAAGTCGTCTGAACTGCTGGAGCTGATGGGGCTCTTATTTTCTTGGTAATGCAAAGTACGCACGAATCTACCCTGGATCTCTTAATTTATTTCATTTTCGGGATCCGTCGGATGAAGATAATTAGGTAGCAAATCATACTTCCTCTCGGACATACAAATTATAAACTATTTTTCACTGAATGGGATTGGAAGATAAACTGACATTAGTTGGAATATTACGTAATTACGTAGAGGCTCACAGTCCAAAGCAGAATTAACTGGAGAATCAAAACTGATAATTACGTTTTGTACAAGTAGGCCTAATATTTTAAAAGGGCATGGTAACTGAATCAACATTTCCTGTCCTGTGCCACAATTCGATTTCTCTCAGATTCATATCCTGTCTTAACTGCTTCCCATACCATTTTTATTATCACACCTACAACGTCAAAATCACTACCATTGCATTTGTCAACATATTGATCTAATTTGTAACTAATAACCTCCGCACTCAACTGATTATGAGCAGCCATGTTGCTGCAATGTGTCAGTCGGCTATCTGTTCTTTCTAAGGAAGCGTGGGGAATTCACCGCCTCCAAAAAGTTATATGTTTGGCAGACAGATGGCAGAGGAAGTCAGTTTGAATGTCGAGGACGTTTTACTATGGAACCCGCGGGAGACAATGTGCGACTCCAGTACGCTTTAGTACGCAACCCGTGGGAAAGAGTTAATAGCAAAGGCAGTTCTCCCAGGAGAAATCTAAATCTAAAACCCCGCATGAATGACTTTTACAAATTGTCCATTTCATGACCGTATCGATGAATATAATTAAGAAGTAAATAAAATAACCACCTAATCGATACTTTATTATTGCCTCAGGCAAAATTGAATATAAATTAGCACTTACAGGACATGTTTCGACCAAATAGTGGTCCTCTTCAGCTGTATAAAGAAAGAATTGAGAAGAAAAAACATTAGGACAATAAGCACAAATAATAAAAGTTCTTTGGAGACTCCTTTGTTAAAAAATGGAGGTCATCACAACAGGACATCTTGCCTCTCGTTCTTGTTTGGAAAAGATGTTTATTCTGCGCTGTCTAGAGGGTTTGTCTTTGAGCGCGACCTGGTGAAGTAACGATTTGACACAGTCTGACAGTTCATGCAAAGCTCTGGAGAGAAGGGAAGTAGAGTTTTGTCGTCACCTAAAATATCATGTGAGGGAGGAGGGAGATTGGGCTGTGCTTCTGCGATGTCGTGTTTGATTATATCTCTTGTCCGTCTTGTCTGTTTTATGTCTACCCATTTCAAGTATTTACTAATATTCTCGTATAAGATGTTTTTTTGCTCGTTGTTTTCGTTAAGATTCTCTTCACCGTTTTCTAATTTATCAAAAACGATGTGGATGTTTTCAAGGTTGTTCATTAGATAAGAAGTTCCTTCCATATTGTCCCACGTAAGTTTTTTTACATTGAGCACAAGTTAGCTTATAAATACCAGATTCCTGGAATTCGTCATCTTTAAGTTTATTCGCTTTATTGTGACTAAAGAACCTAAGAAGGCTACTTTGGTGTTGTGTTTCTTGAATAAGTTGGTGATTTCGTAGATCTTCGGGTTATTAAAGGTGAATTTGACATATCCTTTTTCTTTTTCTGAATGGTGTTTAAGTTTAATTTGTTGTTGGTATTTGCATTTAGTACTGATTTTATTGATGAATTTCAAACTGAAACCGTTATGTAGAGCTTGCTGACGAATGAAAGATAGTTCCTTCTTTCTGTCTGTTTCTATTAACGGAATTTCAAAGGCTCTGTTGACAAAACTATAATAAGCAGATTTCTTTTGTGAGATGGGATGTAAAGAATCACTTTTGATTGTGGTAGGTGTAAAAGTGGGTTTCCTGAATATTTTAAATTGGAAATGGTTGTCTTTCCGAATTGTTTGGATATCTAGAAAATTGAGTATGCCTTTCTCTTCTTCTTCAGCTGAAAATTTTATGTTTGGGTCTAAATTATTCAAAGTATCTAGAATATTGTGACTGTCGTTGATTTCCTTATTAATTATGGCATATGTATCATCAACATATCGAAGCCAGAGATCAAGTCCTTTAATGTGGCCTACTATCTGAGTGTGCTCCAAATAGTCAAGGTATATGTTAGCTAAAATTCCAGAAGCCGGCGCTCCCGTTGGTAGTCCATCTTGCTGATACATTTTATTATTAAAAGAAAAGAAATTGTGGTTCAAAACGAATTCCAAGATAGTTATGAAGTTTTCTATTTCGGGTATACTGATACGTTTGTGAACTAATAGATTTGTCTTTATAATCTCAATGGTGTTTTTAATAAGGATGTTCGTGTACATGTCCTTGATGTCGAAGGAACTTGTTACATGAGATGAAGTTAACTTGAAATCTTTAATGGCCATGCAGAACTCTTTGGAGTTTTTTATCGAAGATTTTGTATAAAATACGTAGTTTTGGGTCAAGAACTTATGAATAAATTGGGTATTTTGTATGTGGGGCTTCACCGAAAATTAATTATAGGCCTCATAGGTGCATCCTTTTTATGTAACTTAGGCATAGATCTTGCTTTAGGAAGTCCTGGATTCATATTAATGAGTTTTTGAATTTCTTGGTCGTTAAAAAGGAAGGAGCTTTGCTTCAGTATCCCTTTCAAATTCTTTTGAATTTTTAGGGTGGGGTCTTTCTCAATTACCTTAAATTTTTTGTTAGTGAAAAAAGTTTCCGTTTTATTGATGTATTCGGTTTCATTTAATATTACTACTGTTCCACCTTTATCAGCTTTCGTTATAACTACGTCACTTTGTCTAATTTTATGCTGAAGATCCTTCTCGAACTTAGTGTTAGTGGAATTGGTCAGTAATCGTTTAATTACGGAGGGAATTTTTTCTTTGCTTCGTACCGCACGTCATTCTGAATGTCGACTGGGAGGGATTGTATGGCCGTCTCTGTTTCTGCTAAAGTTTGTATTAATACTTGTCTATTATCGAAACTATGCCCATTGAGATTAGGCCCTTTGGTTAATAATTGTAAGTCTTGTTCAGTAAATGTCGTGATCGACATGTTCATGATGGGGGGGGGGGGATTTTTCACAATTAAAAGAAGATTTAGGTTGATGCTTATTTAGATTTGTTGGGGCATTGTTTTTTAGGTTTCCTAACTTCTTATTTAAAGTTGTAAGTTTCTTGTTTATTAGATTTTCAACTTTATCTCTGCCATATTTTTGTACGGAATCCCATTCTAACGGGACTAAGTTAATTGAAGCAGAAACACAGAGAACAGTTAAGCGCATATGGCTTAAACGAGAAATTAAATTTATGTATAGGAAGAAATCCTTCCTCAACCGAGAACTTTACCTAGCACACCTTTCTGCTTCAATTAACTTAGTCCCGTTAGAATGCGATTCCGTACAAAAATACTGCAGAGATAAAGTTGAAAATCTAATAAACAAGAAACATACAACTTTAAATAAGAAGTTAGAAAACCTAAAAAACAATGCCCCAACAAATCTAAATAAGCATCAACCTAAATCTTCTTTTAATTGTGAAATATTCCCACCCCCCATCATGAACATGTCGATCACGACATTTACAGAACAAGAACTACAATTATTAACCAAAGAGCCTAATCACAATGGGCATAGTTTCGATAACAGACAAGTATTAATACAAACTTTAGCAGAAACAGAGACGGCCATACAATCCCTTCCAGTCGACATTCAGAATGACGTACGGTACGAAGCAAAGAAAAAGTTCCCTCCGTAAATAAACGATTACTGACCAATTCCGCTAACACTAAGTTCGAGAAGGATCTTCAGCGTAAATTTAGACAAAGTGACATAGTTATAACGAAAGCTGATAAAGGTGGAACAATGGCAATATTAAATGAAACCGAATACATCAATAAAATGGAAACTTTTTTCACTAACAACAAATTAAAGGTAATTGAGAAAGACCCCACCCTAAAAATTCAAAAGAATTTGAAAGGGATACTGAAGCAAAGCTCCTTCCTTTTTAACGACCAAGAAATTCAAAAACTCATTAATATGAATCCAGGACTTCCTAAAGCAAGATCTATGCCTAAGTTACATAAAAAGGATGCACCTATGAGGCCTATAATTAATTTTCGGAGAAGCCCCACATACAAAATATCCCAGTTTATTCATGAGTTCTTGACCCAAAACTACGTATTTTTTACAAAATCTTCGATAAAAAAACTCCAAAGAGTTCTGCATGGCCATTAAAGATTTCAAGTTAACTTCATCTCATGTAACAAGTTCCTTCGACATCAAGGACATGTACACGAACATCCCTATTAAAAACACCACTGAGATTATAAAGACGAATCTATTAGTTCACAAACGTATCAGTATACCCGAAATAGAAAACTTCATAACTATCTTGGAATTCGTTTTGAACCACAATTTCTTTTCTTTTAATAATAAAATATATCAGCAAGATGGACTACCAATGGGAGCGCCGGCTTCTGGAATTTTAGCTAACATATACCTTGACTATTTGGAGCACACTCAGATAGTAGGCCACATTAAAGGACTTGATCTCTGGCTTCGATATGTTGATGATACCTATGCCATAATTAATAAGGAAACCAACGACAGTCACAATATTCTAGATACTTTGAATAATTTAGACCCAAACATAAAATTTACAGCTGAAGAAGAAGAGAAAGGCATACTCAATTTTCTAGATATCCAAACAATTCGGAAAGACAACCATTTCCAATTTAAAATATTCAGGAAACCCACTTTTACACCGACCACAATCAGAAGTGATTCTTTACATCCCATCTCACAAAAGAAATCTGCTTATTATAGTTTTGTCAACAGAGCCTTTGAAATTCCGTTAATAGAAACAGACAGAAAGAAGGAACTATCTTTCATTCGTCAGCAAGCCCTACATAACGGTTTCAGTTTTAAAATTCACCAATAAAATCAGTACTAAATGCAAATACCAACAACAAATTAAACTTAAACACCATTCAGAAAAAGAAAAAGGATATGTCAAATTCACCTTTAATAACCCGAAGATTTACGAAATCACCAACTTATTCAAGAAACACAACACCAAAGTAGCCTTCTCAACCAACAACAACACGAAACATAGGTTCTTTAGTCACAATAAAGCGAATAAACTTAAAGATGACGAATTCCAGGAATCTGGTATTTATAAGCTAACTTGTGCTCAATGTAAAAAAACTTACGTGGGACAATCTGGAAGGAACTTCTTAATTAGATATCAAGAACACGTCAATGCTGAAAAATACAAAAGATTCTCTGCCATGGGATCCCATATGAAAGAGTCCAACCACAAATTCACCAATATCAGACAGGACCTTAAAATTATCTCTATGATAAATAAAGGAAATCTAATGAACAACCTTGAAAACATCCACATCGTTCTTGATAAATTAGAAAACGGTGAAGAGAATCTTAACGAAAACAATGAGCAAAAAAACATCTTATACAAGAATATTAGTAAATACTTGGAATTAGTACACATAAAACAGACAAGACGGACAATCAAACACGACATCGCAGAAGCACAGCCCAATCTCCCTCCTCCCTCACATGACATTTTAGGTGACGACAAAACTCTACTTCCCTTCTCTCCAGAGCTTTGCATGAACTGTCAGACTGTGTCACATCGTTACTTCACCAGGTCGCGCTCAAAGACAAACCCTCTAGACAGCGCAGAATAAACATCTTTTCCAAACAAGAACGAGAGGCAAGATGTCCTGTTGTGATGACCTCCATTTTTTAACAAAGGAGTCTCCAAAGAACTTTTATTATTTGTGCTTATTGTCCTAATGTTTTTTCTTTTCAATTCTTTCTTTATATAGCTGAAGAGGACCACTAAGTGGTCGAAACATGTCCTGTAAGTGCTAATTTAAATTCAATTTTGCCTGAGGCAATAATAAAGTATCGATTAGGTGGTTATTTTACTAACTTCTTAATGAATGACTTTTGTTAAAATTAAGACAGATGAATATCAGGGGAAGTGTACTGGCATGGTTGCAGTCATTTCTCGAGGGTCGAACAAAGAATGTTGTGTTTGATGGAGTTCGATCTTTGACCGTTAAAGTAACCTTAGGAGTATATCAAAGTACCATCTTTGGACCTTTATTATTTAATGCATTCATCTCTGATTTACCTAAATGCGTGACCTCAACCATGGCCCAGTATGCTGATGACACAGTAATGTAACAGGGATATACAATGCAGATGCCTGCCTGAAGTTACAGTCGGAGTTGGACACTATAGCGGTAGTGGTGTTACTTCAACAGTCTCAACATTAATGCTGCAAATGTAAATACATTAGGTTGAGTAAGTCTCGAAACACAATAGAATGTATATATATAACATTAAGGAAGTGAGATACACAGCTGCCAGGGTGCTCGGTTTTATGCACAGAAGTCTCCGTGGGTGCAAGTTGAATGCCATACCTGACACTAACGCATGGTCTACCAGCCTGGTACCATACCATTAGAGCTAGCCTTCACAAACTAGAAGGAATCCAACGTCGCGCTGAATGACTAATTAACACAAACAGCTCCCGTCAATCGCCTCCTTGTGTAAACAAAGCGACGTCACATTCTTACACAAGTTCCTCGTAGGAGCCATTCACCTTTCACCAGACCCTCCATATCCTACAGCTCTGTCCGCAGGCCAAAGGGGTGTGTCTTATAGACCCCATTGCGCGAACTGAGTCTACAAACTAGGTTTCTTTGCTCGTTCAACGTGGCTTTGGAACAACCTCTCCGCCAAAATTAAATTTAAATATAGTTAAATGTTACGTTAGGAAGCACATGCGGTGAGAAAATGTACGTGAATAGTTGGAAGAATGAACCAAGGAATGAAAGAATGTGTGAATGAGAAATATCTATAAATTATACTTTGTTACTTTACCTGTAGATAGTGTATATGATGTTTTAGTGTAGGATTTAGGTGATTATTATAAAAAGGTCAGGGGGCAGTAAGTGTAGCGGGGCCTGTCCTTTTCCCCTGGCCTTCCATAGATACTGTAAAGGTTTACGGTAAATATATAATGAACGTCAGCATTGCGAGGGAATTAGGTGTATCATACTCAACGGTTTCTACAATCTGGAAGAACAGAGAGAACATCTTGTTTATTAGTCAAGACTGTGTATGTGACATTATTGATCAATTCACATTGTCACTACTTCTTCCCTAATTTTATATTCTGCTGACATATTGCTATTGTACGTACCGTGTAAACAGCAGAAGAAAAATCCCTCTCAGTCCCACTCCACAAATGTCAAATAGAGTTCTTATTTTAATTAGGTTTTTTGAATTTTTAACTTTATTCTGTTCATTAAGCATGTAAGTGCGCAGCCTAAATTCTAAAGATATGATATTTTTAGCAACAACAAAAGGTTTGTGCGACTATCGCCTATAACGATTAACAGTCCCTTCGGAGTCGTCATAACCGGTCTCGACTGTACTTCTATTTCTAGGATAGTCTAAAGTACCGTCCTATACTTTCTTAATGTTTAATAAGATACAATTTACAAGTGCTCACCTAAGAATTAAAACTTCACCAATCTGGAGGTTCCAAGTCCAATCTGCTGGCAACTGAGAGAAGACTTCTTGACCTACAATAACCCAAAAAATATTAGTTATTAGGCCTAGATACGATAAGTAATCAATGTATAACAGCTTTACACTATTACCAGACATATGTTCCTTTATTTCTAGGAATGTCTAAACTACCACCCACTCCAAATTTTTTTAATGTTTTCCAGCCCAGCCTACTTAGCTAGGACAACAACAGATCAATAAAGAAAAATCATGTAAGAGGTGTACTATGCAAGATGGAACAAAAGTACAACTAGATTCTCAATGAAAACTCAGTAGGGAACCTTAATTTGATTTCACCGATTAAGAATATCAATTCAACGAGACACTGCTGCTTCATAGGAATACCTACAAAATATCCTGTAGAAAGGATCATGGCCACAACTATAACTAAAGCTTTTGTTTGGAGAAGTAGGAAATAATATTCCATTTTTTGGTTTGAATATCTACAGTGTTCTTGTTAGGATACATGCATCACTTTCTACGTTTACATTCGTGTAGGTGCTAGACATGATATTTCACGTAGCACTTCTGTCACACCGATCACAAAAGAAACAATTTCTTTACATAATTAATATAATACCAGTAGCATTGTACAGCTTCCTAGCTGATTGGTCATGTACTGGCCTTCAATTCAGAGGGCTCTGGGTTTGATTCCCGCTCAGAAATTTCAACTGGTTAAGCCGGTTACTTAATTAAATTAATTCCAGTAAATCAAGGAAAGATAACATATGAATAATAACACAGTAAAGGTTTCCACCTATTCAATACTAATATGTATTTACAATATTATAAATTACATGGAACTAGTTTCGACCCATCTAGGGGTCATCATCAGCCATATTAAAGCATGCATAAGTTTTTTGTCGAATCCTAAACCATGTTATTTTTAACTGTAATAATTTATAAAGTGAAGTGTGGTAATGAGATGAGAAATATTAGTATGGTACAGGTGAGTGGGAATTAATAATAATACGAGAAATATATATACAAAGAAGTTTGGAACAAAGTACAAGTGGGGTAAAAATATATTTTATATATTTTATATTTTATAGTTTATATTTTTACACCACTTGTACTTTGTTCCAAACTTCTTTGTATATATATTTCTCATATTATTATTAATTACCACTCACCTGTACCATACTAACATTTCTCATCTCATTACCACACTTCACTTTATAAATTATTAAATAACATGTTTTAGGATTCGACAAAAAACTTATGTATGCTTTAATATGGCTGATGATGACCCCTAGGTGGGTCGAAACTAGTTCCATGTAATTTATAATATTGTAAATACATATTAGTATTGAATAGGTGGAAACCTTTACTGTGTTACTATTCATATGTTATTCTCAGTTCAATACGGACCAACAACATGAAATTCATAACCCTTGACAAGGAAAGATGTCAACAGTTCCATTTATGGTGTGGCACTTGAACAGGTATCTTCCTATAAATACTTGGGAAGAATGCCAGCTTGACTAGTCGTATTCAGGCACTTCAAATGTGTTAGTGGAGATGCATGCTTAAGATTCCTTGGACACACTGAGTCACAAATGCGTAGGTGCTCAATCGAGTTGGTAAAGGAAGAGCACTGCTTGGGCAACTTTGTGAAAGATGGCTTGTCTGGATTGGGCACACGCTGCAACACAGAGGCTTGCTACAAGAAGCAAAGAGGAAAACAACAGCGAAGCAAGAAGTGGGAGTTTGCACTTTTGGGCCATTAAAATAGGACTGAGAACTGGAGAGTTGTTATTAGAGGTTCAAACCCGCCAGACTGCTGATACGCTACAGGGTCACTCAGTATAAATTTAATTCCGTATTGACGGTTTTTGGCCTTCTGGCTTTTCAATTACACCAATTAAAATGTAAAATATTCTCCTATTCAATACATACATACATATCCCATATCGTTCCATCTATACGGTGGGTCGGCGAATGAAGCTCCTCCACCAACTTCTGTCTTTGTTCTTTTCTCCTCCTTCAATGTTGTCCCACTCCCCTCCTCCTATTCAACACATCGTACCGGTAATAGATTACGTCCATTAAAATAATATATCTACACTAGCTGATGTACCCGTGCTTCGCTACAGGATTCTCAGAAAGACTGACTTGGTGGTTTTCCTAACTGAATTCAACATAGGTCATTACAAAAACGTGAACAGGAATGTAGCGATTGAAAGCAATGTTATCATATAAAATACTCGATCAAATGAAAAACCGCACACTTTCTCACTTTCAACGAACAGTACTACAGTGCCGATCTAAGAGTCCAAAGTTCCAGAGCTGGAATAACCAGGTCGCAGACTGCCATGAACACTCCTCTGTCATTATTCCGTTAAATATGCACACTACTCATTCCAATCAGTGCCTCAGAGTAGGGATTAAATAGCTCGAATACTATGATGAACCAGTGTGTTACGTACCAGATATATCAGAAAATGTATGAACCAGAGGAATGGCATGTTAAAGAAGAAAGTTATCTTACTCCCCAGCTACTTCCCGCCAATATACAGGCAGACTGTTACACTCGGTACGACCAGGCGTGTTGCCCGTGTGGTTAGGGGCGCGCCGCTGTGAGCTTGCATCTGGGAGATAGTGGATTCGAACCCCACTGCCGGCAACCCTGAAGATGGTATTCCGTGGTTTCCCATTTTCACACCAGTCACACCAGGCTGTACCTTAAAGCCAAGGCCGCTTCCTTCACACCACTATTCATTTCCTATCCCATCGTCGCCATAAGACCTATCTATGTCGGTGTGACATCAAGCAAAGTTAAAAAACCTCGATACGCTGCAGTAATCCTATCTATAGGGGATGAGAGGAAACAGAAGACAAACAGCACATCACAACAAACAATGGTCAATGTAACGTTATTGTTGATAAAGTTTATGAGCTTTCTATATTGCAGGCCTTCACATTAGTTTTCTTTCGACTCTGTGATATTAGGGTGTCTTACAAAATTATTTATATCGTAGACTGCAGTTCCTTATTCTCAGACTTTACATACCGATTTTCACTAAATTCTGTTTACCCATTTTCTCGTCACCCGGCACTGATATGGACTTAGTAACAAAAATCCACATTCATGTATACTGTATCTCTGATTATATGCGGTACGGTAACAATGTATAAGACATAAGTGATCGGAAAATTAATAACTTCTTACATAACTACTACTAACTTACAACATAACTAAAGTTATGTTAGTTATGTAGTATTTATCGATACGACCACTAATAACATAAATAACTTATTTGAGAATTACATTTCAGGCCTTCCCCTAAACTACCATTTCACTCAACATGAATAAAATAATTTGTAGCCTAGAGTGCAGGGGTTCATCACCCGACATTACATACCGATTCATTAAATTCTCTTCAGCCGTTTTCTATTGATGCATGTACAGACAGACAGACAGACAGACAGACAGACAGACAGACAGACAGACAGACAGACAGACAGACAGACAGACAGACAGACAGACAGACAGACAGACAGACAGACAGATAGAAATTACGGAAAAGTAAAAAATGCATTTCCTCGTTACTGTGGACATGACAGATACAGAAATATCATTCATTTCAAATTCTCAGCAATGCACAGGCAAAACACTTATTTTATATATAGATTACATTTCAGGCCTTCCCCTAAACTACCATTTCACTCAGTGCGAATAACATTATTGATAGCCTAGATTATAGCGATCTATTCCCCGACATTGCATACCAATTTTCGTGAAGATACGACCACTAATAAAATAAATATTTGACAATTAAATTTTAGGCCTTCCCCTAAACTACCATTTTTCTCAGCGTGTATAGCCTATATTGTAGCGAATTATTTCCCATCTTTGTCTAGCGATTTTCATTAAGACATGGCCACTAGTAACATAAAACATTTGAGAATAAAATTTCAGGCCGTCCCCTAAACTACCATTTCACTCAGCGTGATTAAAATAATTTATAGCCTAGATTGCAGCGGTTCATCACCCGACTTTACATTCCGATTTTCATTAAATACTCTTCAGCCGCTTTCTCGTGATGCGTGTACATACATACATACATACATACATACATACATACATACATACATACATACATACATACATACATACAGACAGAAATTACGGAAAAGTAAAAAGTACATTTTCTTGTTACTATGGACATGACCGATACAGATATACCATTCTTTTCAAATTCTGAGCAATGTACAGACAAAACTCTTATTTTATATATATAGACTAGCTGATGTACCCGTGCTTCGCTACGGAATTCTACACTGTATACAGAATTCTATGTTAAGTAGTGTACACCTTGTGAGCAAGATTGTATTATATTGCACAGGAACGTTACCCTAGAAACGCGACAGGGAAGTCGCCAAACGTCTTTTCTCATATGAAGACTGGGTTAGGGAATTTTCATTGTGATGGTAGGTCTGCTTGCCTACTCTGTCACAATCAGGTTGGGGAGTTTTCATTATAATGGCACACACTCACTCTCCACCTGCTTTTCTACATTCACAGAAAGACTGCCTTAGTGGTTTTCCCAAGTTAAATGAACATAGGTCATTACAATGACGTCAGTAGGAATGGCGCGATTAAAAGCAATATGAAATAATCAAATGAAAAACAACACATTTTCTCACTCTTAACGAACAGTACTATGCAGCCGATCTAACAGTCCAAAGTTCCAGAGCTAGAATGGCCAAGCTGCACAGCCTTGATCCATGAACACTCTTCGTCTTTTTTCGTTCGGGGGGGTTCGAATAGCGGGGTGTCCCAGGAGGACAAATCTATGCCCTTTTACTAAACTCTTTCCTAGGAGTACCCGATGAGTCGGAAAATCTAATTTCACTACACTGATGGCGGAAAAATCTATCTGACTTGGAGGCAAATTTTTCCTCCAAGCCAGAGGAGAAAACCCCTCTTCACTGCTAATTTCGAACAAAATTAATGTAGAATTTAATAAAAGTGAAGAGGAAGACGCTTTTCTTAAGTAACGTCTCTTTTCAGGGTTGAATTTTGAATTATTAATGAATTGTAGCGCTGTAATTTGGAATAGGCTTAGACTGTAATTGTAGACCAGGTCATACTACTATTACCAAGTGAGCCTCTGCCAAATCTGCTGCACACTGCTCATTCAAAACGGCGCGTCAGAGTAGGGAGTGAATAGCTGGAATACTGATGAACCAGTGTGTTACGTACCAGCAGTATCAGACAATGTATGAACCAGAGGAATGGCATGCTAAAGAAAACAGTTTTTTAACTCTCCAGCTCTTTCCCGCCAATACTGAGTCAGGCTGTTATACTCGGTATGCAACAGTAATCCCATCTATCAGAGTTGAGGGCACGATAATAAGCAAAGAACATCACAACAAACAATGGTCAATGTAATGTTATTGTTGATCAATGTTATGCGCTTTCCATATTATAGGCCTTCGCATTTAGTTTTCTTCGCCTCTGAAATACTACTCTTATCACAGTCGGTACGGTAAAACTGAATAAAACATAAATGATCGGAAATTGTATTCTCTATAACTGTTGTTATGTAGTACTTTTCTATAGGAGCAATAACGAAGGAATTTAAAAATTAAATTTTAGGCGCCTACCCCTAAGCTACCATTTCACCCAGGTCCAGTAAAATTGTTTATAGCTTGGACTACAGTTCTTTCTTCCTCAACTCTATATACCGATTTTCATTCAATTCTGTTCACCCATTTTCTCGTGGCTCGGCGTTGATGTGGACTTAGCAACAAAAATCGAAATTCATGAATATCAGTGTTATCATAGCCAGTACGGTAAAATTGTATAATATATAAATGATCGGAAATTTAATTCTATGTAACTTTAGTTATGTAGTATTTATTGACAGGACCACTTAAAATATAAATATTTGAGAAATGAATTTTAGGCCTTCCCCTAAACTACCATTTCATTCAGCGTGAATAAAATTATAGCCTAGATTGTAGTGGCTCACCCCCCGACTTTACATACCAATTTTCATTAAATTCTCTTCAGCCGTTTTCAAGTGATGCGTGTACATACATACATACATACATACATACATACATACATACATACATACAGACAGACAGAAAGAAATTACGGAAAAGAAAAAAGTGAGTTTCCTTGTTACTGTGGACATGAACGATACAGAAATACAATATTTTTCAAATTCTGAGCAATGTACAGACAAAACTCTTATTTTATATACAGTATATAGATGTTTTAACCTATTTTAAAGTCATCTTCAGTGAAAATTAAGCCTTAAAGACATAAGTTTCAATAAAACACTATTTCTGAATAAACTATTTAACATAAAGGCAGTGTTCTGGTAATATATTATTGACACATAATTAAAATTGCTGTCTTTAATCTCTTGTCTTCTATATATAAAAACTGGGTGTGCAGATCAAAATTACTCCTGAGTTGACTTTCATCATAACTTGACATGAAATGAAATGTGGTATGGCTTTTAGTGCCGGGATATCCCAGGACAGGTTCGGCTCGCCAGGTGCAGGTCTTTCTATTTGACACCCATAGGTGACCTGCGCGTCGTGATGAGGATGAAATGATGATGAAGACAACACATACACTCAGCCCCCGTGCCATTGGAATTAACCAATTAAGGTTAAAATCCTCGACCCGGCCGGGAATCGAATCCGGGACCCTCTGAACCGAAGGCCAGTAAACTGACCATTCAGCCAATGAGTCGGACATAACTTGATATTATTGTTGTTGTCAATACTATATTGTATTAGGGAGATAAGTGTTATATTACACATAGCTGCATGCTGTTGATATCAGCTGAGGTATTGTAAGTTAATCCGCAATGGAAATGATCCAGTTCAGTATTCTCCCTAGGACCTTTCTGATGGACGCCGTTTTCACTGACCGCCTGGCTATCATAACGTAGATATGTGCTAGTTACATAATATTTCAAGTTACATTACGTCACACCGACACATATAGGTCTTCTGGCAATGATGGAATAGGAATGGGCTAGGAGTGGGAAGGAAGCGGCCATTGCCTTAAGATACAGCCCCAGCATTTACCTGGTGTGAAAATGGGAAAGCACGGAAAACCATCTTCAGGGCTGCCGACAGTGGGGTTCGAACCCACTATCTCCCGAACGCAAGCTCACAGCTGTGCGCTCCTAACCGCACGGCCAACTCACTCGGTTTACGTAATATTAATACATATTTGAGTCCTTGTGTGTTCAAAATTAAAATGTAAATACTGTAAACTGTTTAAATGAAAAATCTTCATTGTTGTCAGCATAATTGCACGAGTTATATCGGAGTTTAAATGTTTAGCTTATCACACAGTGTTGTGCGCAAGCGGTGTCTGGATTAGTGTGGAATCGCATGCTAGCACTCAATTCTGTGGGACGTAACAAACCCATCTCGCACTCCACAGCAATCGAGTGGTTATGAACGAGCAGTAGAACACTAGAAGTTCAAAATACTCCGTTGCGTCTTCTTCGTGATAACACTAAAATAGTTCAATTTTGTAGGTAATGTTTACCTATCCAATATTATTGTTAATGCCCTGAGGGGAATTGAAATTTTATCATATTCATTTTTTACATAGTATTTCCCGCCTGGCTACTCATTCCTGCCAGTAGCTGATGAAAATTTCTGGGGAGAACACTGCAGTTCAAGTGGACATTGAAAACATGACACGAATTTTGAACAAGCAGTTTCTGGACAGATAAGTCGAACAAATAAGTTCGTTATTCAGTTTCACTCATACATAGGTATTATTACAATAGTTAATGGTCTTTCATTGTTAGTGATTACTGTTGCTTGTCAAACCAAATATTCCTCTATTTCCATTCAGTTCAGTACCGGTAAATCAACTGATTCGTATAATTCTACATTTGTAGTTCAAGTCTCAGGCATAGTTTTGAAAAAAAGTTGTAGTCTCTCTGTTTTAGATGTCTTCCCCTATATTTTCACTGATTCATTTTTGATATTTCAGCAATTAAGGGCAGTTTTAATTTATCTTAACACGTAGGTAGAAAAGGAAATAATAATCCTTCTATGTATCAAGTATTTAATTTTGGCTCCAGGCCTACTGTTTCAGTTAACCTGTGATATTTAGGATACGCCGGACTGAGTGGCTCAGACGGTTGAGGCGCTGGCCTTCTGACACCAACTTCGCAGGTTTGATCCTGGCTCAGTCCGGTGGTATTAGAGGTGCTCAAATATGTCAGCCTCGTGTCGGTAGAGTTACTGCCATCTAAAGATACTCCTGTCAGACTAAATTCCGGCACCTCGGAACCCCCAAAAATCGAAAAAGCGTTAATGGGACGTAAATCCAACAACATTATTATTATAATTAGGATACACCTAAGTTAAGTTGAAAATTGTAGTGAACTTATTTTATTAGATAGTAGTGAGGAGCACCATTTCAATTCGTATTAAGAACACAGATCATATATTGAACATAATACTTCAATTAAGAATTCCTACTGTGTGTACAAAACAATTTTAATAATAATAATAATAATAATAATAATAATAATAATAATAATAATAATAATAATAATAATAATAATAATAATTCAGATATCCATAATGGCCCTACAGGAAACAAGGTACCCAGATGAAGAGATTTTTGAATCCGAAGGCTACCGATTTTTCAAGAGCAAAGCGCAAAGAGGAATCCTCAATGGAGCTGTGATGCTTGGAACCGTGTTTGCTGTTAGAACCAAGATCCTTAAATTGGTTGCAAATTTCGAACCTGTGAATGACAGATTGTCGATACTCATAATGAAATGCGCGAACAAAACCTATGCCCTAGTTAACGCACATGCTCCTACAAACGATAAGAACAAGTCTGATCCAGACGAAGTTGATGATTTCTGGGACCTACTGGATGAAAAATTAAACAAAATCCCCAAACACCATGTCAAGCTTCTTTTGGGTGACTTCAATGCCCAACTAGGTCGTGAACAGAAGTACAAGAAAGTTATAGGAAATTACCCTGCTCACAAAAGAACCAATCCCAACAGCAAAAGACTGGTTCCATTTGCGAAATTCACAACCTGCAGGTCATGTCGACCCACTTTTGCCATCTACCCAGAAAGCAAATGACTTGGCGTTCTCCCGTCCAAGCTCTCGGAGAGTTCCAAATTGATCATGTTGCAATCTCCAGGAGAAACAGCCCTGAGATTATGAATGTCAAGGTAAAGAAAGGCATCAATGTGGCCTCAGATCATTATATGTCTCTTATCAAATTCAAACCAATTCCCGCAAACACAAGGAAGACAACCAAACAGATCACACGCTTTGACAATGATAAACTTCGGCAAAGGGTCGAGGAGTTCCAGGAGAAGGCTAGACCAAATGACTGTGACTTTAACAACGCCAAGAGTCTCCTTGTTGAGGCCGCCAAAGACGTTGCAGAAATCAAGAGAAGCAAAAAGCATGCCTGGTGGAATGGTACCTGCGAATCAGTCCTCCAAGAAAGACTCAATGCGTGGAAACAGTACTACTCTACGAAATCAGAAAATGATTGGGAAACCTGCAAAACCCAACGTGCCCAAGCAGCTAGGGTGTTCAGAACTGAGAAACGTAAATACGAAAAATCCCTCATTCAAACGCAATCTCACTGGCTATAAACCACCATCTCTATGCTTTGAGCGAAAGGACAGCACACTGGCAACGTCAAATGAAGAAAATTGCAGCATTCTGGCAGATTACTTCAAGAATTTACTTAATTGCTCTCAACCGCAAAGCGCCATTGAGACCAAGGAACCCTTATTCAGGTACCCAGATTCCAGACCACCCGACAGAGATGAAATCAAGCGCCACATTGCCCATCTCAAAAATAACAAAGCATCGGGGGAAGACTCAGTAGTAGAAGAACTATGGAAATATACCCCAGAGGAATCAATTGATATCTTGCAAAAGCAAATAGAAGAAATTTGGAACAAGGAGGCCCTACCCGAAGATTGGAAAATAGCTTTGATCCATCCATTACACAAAAAAGGCAGCATGAAGAACATCAACAACTACAGAGGGATATCTTTGCTACCCGTGACTTACAAAATTCTATCACTTGCCATCCTGGAGCGTTTGGAAGCACAAGTCGAACATCAAATAGGTGAATACCAAGGAGGGTTCAGAAAAGGTCGCTCAACAGCTGAACAGATACAAAATCTCAAAACGATCATCAGATATTGTACACTAAGGTCCAAGCAGTATGGGTCTGTCTTTGTGGACTTTAAGAAAGCGTACAACTCCATTGACTGGGAAGTCCTGCTAAACATCTTAAATGAATTTGGAGTTGATTTGAAACTGCTGGCATTAATTAGAGCCACCCTGACCGATACAAAATCCAAGGTGAAGTTCCACGGATGTCTCTCGCATTTCTTTGACATCAAAACAGGAGTCCGACAAGGT
Organism: Anabrus simplex; assembly: GCF_040414725.1. NCBI lineage: Eukaryota > Metazoa > Arthropoda > Insecta > Orthoptera > Tettigoniidae > Anabrus > Anabrus simplex. The sequence goes on along the minus strand of NC_090278.1, from coordinate 71,794,424 downwards.
GATGGGCTATCCCCGATACTCTTCAACTGTGTTCTTGAAAAGATCATCAGAACCTGGGGGGTGAGATTACAGGAAACCAACTACAGTCCATTGAGAATAGGAACCAAATCCAAGGGGATCGCAACAGACTGCTTAGCATTTGCCGATGATATTGCTGTTCTCTCAAACGACATAGAAACCACTAGAACTCAAGTTGAAATTTTAAAGGAAATTGCCGAACAAACTGGTTTGCAGATATCGTTTGAGAAAACAGAAGTAATGACTAACATCAAAGAGGCTCCACCAAAACTCCATACAAAATACGGGGACATCACCCGAGTAGACAAATTCAAATACCTGGGTGAGATCATCATGAAAAATGGACTGGACAAAGAAGCACTTCAGGAGCGAGTACGCAAACTGGAAATAGCCTACCAAACATCACGCACATTCTACAACAAAAAATGCCTTTCCCAAAACACCAAGATACGTCATTATGAAACAGTTATGAAATTCCCTATATGCAGCCGAAACCCTGTCTCTAAATGTCAACAAAGGACTCCTTGAAGAACTGGAGAAAAGAGAACGCAAAATTGTGAGAGGGATCTTGGGATCAAAGTACAGAAATGTAATCCATCAAAAGAGATCCAACAAGGAAGTCTAGAGCAAAATAGATAAAATCACCGACACAATCAGAAAAAGACGGGCACGATTTTACGGTCATCTGAAAAGAATGGACGGAAGAAAGTTAACTACAGAAATCTTTCACTTTTTTGATTCAAACCCCCAAACCACAATTCCCTGGTTTAGAAATACCAAAGAAGACCTGCAAATGCTACATATCTCAGCTGAAGATGCCCTTAACAGAGATCTCTTCTGCAAGAAAATATTGACGAACGGGCTAAACCAAGACGAGCAACCGAAGAGAAGACATGGTGCCCCTTGGACAGAGGAGCGTAAGCAGGCCCACTCACAAAGAATGAGGGAAATTTGGGCTCTAAAGAAGCCAAGTTCAGTGTCAAATGCAACAAGACTTAACGTGGTCCTTGATGGCCTCAGCGAATTATATATATAGTAATAATAATAAAAGTAGCAGGTAAGGACCCTCTTTGGAGGCAGCCCTGCCTATGTAAGCCCCGGTGTGTCTCTCCTGGTAAGGGTTCTATCTCGCCAGATGCAGGTCCTTTGAATTTGACACCCGTATGCGTTGTGATGAGGATGAAATGATGATGAAGACGGCACATACACCCATTCCCCGTGCCACCGGAATTAACCAATTATGGTTAAAATTTAGCCACGGAGCCAGACAAAATGAAAGGTAGTAATAATAATAACTAGAGGACCCGTACTGCTCCGCAGCATTCGTTATTATTACGATAACTCGTCTCGAAATGCCTGTCATAGTCATAGTGTTGCTTGCCCTTTTCAATGGTTTTATGAACATTTAATAAGAAGCGCGTTATGGTATGCCGCAGTTCGTAGTCAGAATTCATTCATTCTGACGTCGTCATGTTGTCTGGTAAAAATCTATCCATTTGCCAGGCAGAGAACATTTTTAAGATACATGGCCTTCACTTTTTCTAGAGTAGCTAGTGGACGGACGTCATGATGGGGTCTGTTTGTACGTAGACATTTTTAAATCTCAGCAGCATGTAAGTTATTCGGAAGATGGGAAAGGTTAGAGAATCAGAGGAAGTGTATACTCTCTGGCTTGGCAAGTAGAAATCAAAGATGGCTGCATACAAATACATTACAAAGAATGGAAATCCCTTACATCACGAAAATGTTAGTCGCTTAGCAACCTGCTAAGTACAGAATTATTGCAGGTTAGGGTAAGCCTCAGCCTGCAATTATAATAATTAATTAATGTTATTGGCTTTACGTCCCACTAACTACTTTTTAGGTTTTCGGAGTCGCCGAGGTGCCGGAATTTAGTCCTGCAGTAGTTCTTTTACGTGCCAGTAAATCTACCGACACGAGGCTGACGTATTTGAGCACCTTCAAATACCACCGGACTGAGCCAGGATCGAACCAAGTTGGGGTCAAAAGGCCATCGCCTCAACCATCTGAGCCATTCAGCCTAGCAGACTGCAATTATTGCAGTATTCATTTAATGATTTGATCTTATGTTTACTCAAACTTGGCTGAACTTAGAGACTTAGCAATGTCTCATGATTGAGCGGCAGGTAATTCCGGAGAGAATAAAACAAGAATGAAGCAAATCGGTCCAGTAGAACAGACAGACGGATTTGCCAAAGCTGTTTTCAGCAAACTCTTTTAATATATAGATGATAATAATAATCATGAGGGGAGCACTACAAAAAATAGTAATAAAAAGGAAAAAGAAACCTAAAAGTAATGTACAGCATGTCATTGTCTTAGCCAGGCGGAGGGTTAACGCACTAACTATCCGGCTGGACTCATGCCAACATCTGAGTACTGCTGTTACACCATCTTGTATTCAATACTAGACTGGAGAGAAGTGAGGACTTCATTAAGATAAGCTCCATATTTGAAGTATTTAACAATTTAAACAGAATTTAAACATACATTTTATACATTTCTAAAAATTTTTCAGTGTGATCTGATAGAATCTGATGATATTCTTTCAAGAACTAAACATGTATTCTACTTTAATTACTTTTTTTTTTTGGTCAGTTGTAATTCTGTTACAATATGTTTTCTTTTACAATAAATAAATAAATAAATAAATAAATAAATAAATAAATAAATAAATAAATAAATAAATAAATAAATAGATAGATAGATAGATAGATAGATAGATAGATAGATAGATAGATAGATAGATAGATAGTTAGTTAGTTAGTTAGTTAGTTTTGGCAGGCTGAAGACCCTAACAGTTAGAAATGATCATATTCTGCCCCAGAATTTGGGTTTCAATTTGTGAACAGTCCTAGCCCTCTTAACTGTTCTCAGGCTCACTGATGATACTGAGCTAACAAGAACGGCAATCTAAAGTTTCAAGGAAGCCGGGCTTCATCTGAATCCCAATTACGGTAAGTCTGTGCTGATAAATATCTCCATCGGGGAACTTGCAAAGGAAATTATTTGATACACTGGTGTTACTACCTTCACTTGTACAATCATTCAGGGAGACCCTGAAATGGAACTTGATGATACACTAGCACAAGCACCAGTCCTTCACCGTAACCGAAAATCCTCCATATTTCAGTGCTTCAATTAGCCCATCTTTCGGCTATGCTTTTCAGACAATTCTTGCAGAAAATCTTAAAGAGATCTTAAGTCTGCCTAACGACTCTCCGGACACCACGATTTACACCCATAGGAAATTTAAGGGTCTTGGTATTTTCAGAGCAAGATGGGAAGCGACCCTTCAACAATGAATGGGCTAAGAGGCTTAAAGAGTAAATAGCCCTTATGTCAACAACACAAGAAAACCTGATCAGGGGAGTATACAATATCTTCAGAATCTTGGCTTCACAGAAGATATGTCAGAAAAATCTAAGAGACAGCCTCCTAAGTACCCAAAAATTAAGCTTAGGAATTCTGAATTTGATAAGTGTTGTAATCTACCAGTAAAGGGCAAAGATATCAAAGAGTACCTACCAACACATAAATGCATTTCTAATCATCATGGTTTAACACACAGTGAGTGGGATAGAAAAATAGTAGCTAATGTGGCAGTAGTACAAGCTGTACCTAGAAAATCCCAAGCCTACAACCATGTTTGTTAAAAGGACAGATTTGTGGATGTAAACTGCAATGTTTCATTATATTTATATTATACTCTCTATGCAGACATTACATTTTGTCCAATGTGGCAGCCTTTGCTTTTAGTATATCCCCAGAAATCTTATCAATTCCAGCTGCTTTTCTAGTTTTTAACTTTTACATATCTTTGTTATCATACATAAATCTACTTCCTCTACCTGGATATTATCCTTACAGCCAACTAGCTTTACATACAGCTTTCTTTCCTTCGCGGATTAACTTAGTTCCCGTTTGTTGGTCACATTCCGTCATTTGCATTACCTTCCCAGTTAATATTTGAGATCATTCGAGGCAATCAAGTACCTTTCTGTGTCGTACCCCACAAAGATGAATATCTTATCAAATAATTGTGTGTCAGCATCCTTCCTTTCAGGTCTGTACACCTCAAAAGCATCAAGTTGCCTATTAATTTTAGAGTAGAACCTTCCATCTAGAATTTCATGTGTCACAACCTCCACTTTTCTGTAGCTTACAAATTCTTCTTTCATCAGCATGCATACTCCCCTTTCTACTGAATCCCTCCTGTCTTTATGATAAACTCTCCAGTTCTGAAAGAAAATTATTTGATCCAAAATAGCCTGGAAGGTTCAATGACAATGACTTTATATTAATAAGCCGGTTTTTCACACGTCACCTGTCTTCAAGATATATTTGTGACATGAATAGTCAACACGATAGCTCTCCGTAATTCCTGACCAACTGCAAACATCAATAACAACCAAGCACTGTTCCTCAACACTGTTACTGTTGCAAGAATCACAGGCCATTAACAGTCAATTTAATAAAACACAATGAACAATTACTCACCATAATTTTACAACTTCACCAATCAGTTCCAAGTCCGTTCTGTTGGCAAATAGGAGAAGTCTTGCTGACCTATAACCCAAGAAATATTAGTTAGGCCTCTCAGATACAATTAAAAAAATCATGTTAGCGTTTTTCAGTCTATACTGCAGATTTAAGTACAGTCGAAACCGTTTATTGCGACATCGCTTTTAAAGACGTACTGGATATAACGGTGAAATCTAACGGTCCTGTCTAGATCCTATATAAGCATTGTATTTTAATAAGTTGCTTAGCACAACATAGCTTATTATCATACAAAACAGCATATTTGTTTCACGTTTTCAGAGAAATATACTGAAGTCACCCCTTCTAATATTGCAGTAGCTGTGTCAAAGATGAAGAACGGCAAAGCAGTTGGCCCTGATGATATTCCAGCTGAACTATGGAAAGTCCTAGGTGCTGAAGGAAATAAGGGGTTGACGAAATTGTTCAATGAAATCCTTGCTGAACTTCCAATGCCAGAACAGTTCCGTCAAAGCTTCCTTATGCCCATCTACAAGCAACAGGGTGATGTCTGAGAATGTCAGACCTACCGAGGCATCAAACTCACTTCACTCTTACTCAAAATCTCGGAGCGTGTCATAGGAGACTGCATCAAGGGTTTGATTAACATCCACTGGAACCAGTGCGGTTTCACATCAGGTCTGTCAACAAGTGACGTAATTCAGACTCTGTGGATCTTGATTGAGAAACATCGTGAGATACGTAAAGACCTCCATATGGTATGCAACGATCTGGAGAAAGCCTTCGATCGCGTCCCTAGAGATATTGTCTGGGCAGCACTACAACATCAAAAAGTGCTTGAGGTGTATGTGAAGATGATCCAAGATATGTACCTACGTCCATCTACTATGGTGAAAACCAATGCAGGTGTTTAAGATAGTTTCCGCATTGATACTGGTGTACATCAAGGGTCGCCACTGAGCCCGATAATGTTCAACATTGTCATCAACTACCTGACGGAGCAACTGATGACAGGCCTGTTGTGGACCATACTTTATGCAGACGATATTGTTTTGGTTGACGAGTCATGTCAGGAGGTTGGGGCAGTCTTGGAACAATGGCGAGTAATACTAGAGGCAAATGGATTAAGAATACGTCGCAAGAAGACAGAGTACATATTCTTCAACTTTGCGCAGCCAGCCAGGGCAAGCGGGCCAACAGAACACTGTCTTCCTTGGTAGAGAACCACTGATGATGACCGACAAGTTCAAATATCTTGGATCAGTCATCAGAACTGATGGTAATATCGATGCAGATGTCAAGCACCGCATGAGTGTTGGCTGGATGAAATGGCGGTCTCTTACAGGTGTTCTGTGTGATAAATGGTTGCCAGTCAAATTAAAGGGCAAAGCGTACAAAAACAAAGCCCTCATGTATGGCTCCGAATGTTGGGTAAGGCAGAAAATGCATGACCACCGAATACATGTCACAGGTGCAGATGTTACGATGGTCGGTAGGAGACACTTTGTGTGACAAAGTGCGCAATGAAAACGTGCAAGGATCCTTTAAAGTTGTGCCCATCAGCGACAAGATGGGGGAGAAACAGCTTTGTTGGTGTGGTCTCGTCAGAAGAACAAATGAACACCATTTAGTACAGAAAGCTCTTGCCATCAAAGAGCAGAAGAGAGGAAGGGGGCATCCTAAGACAACATGGAAACAAACTGCAGAGGCTGCTTTACGGAAAAGTGAAGTGCCATTAGACTTGGTACAAGAACGTCGGACATACTCTCTTCGAGTCAGACGAGCCGACCCTGAGTGAGCTCGGGAGTGCCAGTTTTATGGATGCATATACGGCCAGGAAAGAAGAAGAAGATAAATGTATTGGCTATAACGTCCAATGTTTATTTTTCTTTGTTATGCATTTTGGGATTGCTGACAACAATGCAAAGCTTATTTTCAAACTCTTGTTTACAGTAGATTTAAATCAGTCTCTGTTAAATAGTCAAGGCAAGCATCGCTGTGAAGATGTCACAAAAGAAAGAGAAAGTGTTTAATAGTGAAGATAAGACACAAATAATATAGTGATTACAAATTGGGTAAACAAACGTCAGCATCGCGAACGAATTGTGTGAACCATACACACCGATTTGTACAATCTGGAAGGACAGAGAGAACATTCCATTTGTTAGCCAAGACCGTGTACGTAATGTGAAAACTTTCGAAGAAAAATTCCTCTCAGTCCCACTCCGCAAATACAGTACTTATTTTAGTTATGCTTTCAGGAGTTACACAAGAACCTCGTTTATCCGGCCCTTATTAATCCGGATCGAAAATAATAAACATTTATTTTTACCTGTAAGCGTACAGTATTTCTTTTACGGCATCAACTCTTCCTGAGTGTCTTTTCCGCCAAGGATAGTTAACGACACGAATTGGGAGTAATTCAGCCACGGTCTATCAAACATACCGTCCCGGCGTTCACCTGGAATTGGGAATGGGAAACCGTTGAAAACCATTCCCAGGACGGCCGAGGTGGGATTCGAACCCGTGCTCTTCTGAATGCAACACACTATTAATTCAATGATGGTGAATTCTAAAATGAAACCGGTGTGAAACAATGACTCATGGAGAGGCAACAATGCACCTGGACAAATCGATGGCCTATTTAGAATCCTTGAGTGAAACCACACCGGCAGAACTGTTGTTAGTACAATGTCTTTGTGATCGTGCTGCGCGCAAACCCTATACATATGTAAAACAGAAAAAACTCACACATTATTTTAGTGCAGAAAACAGAGTCGTAAATGAACGAAAAGTGTTCTGATATTTTTTGTACAATTAAAAAAAGGTATCACTGTACAACTTATGTTAATAAATTATATATAACGTGTACTGTATTTGTTTTTTAGTTTTTTCCGGATTATCCGGATTTTCAATAATCCGGATCAGTTCCAGTCCCACTTAATCCAGATAAACGACGTTCTTGTGTATAACTTTATTCTGTTAATAAACATGTAAGTGTGCAGCCCAAAACCTACAAATGACATTTTTAGCAACCAAACAAAAAAAGTCTGTGCGACTATCGCTTACAATGACTGTTAATTAACGGTCCATTCAGAGTTGTCATAAGCGGTTTCGACTGTACTTCTATTTCTAGGAATGTCTAAAGAACTGTCGTCTACTTTCTTATTATATAAAAAGATACAACATACAAGTACTCACCTAAGAATTAAAACTCCACCGATCTGGATGTTCTGACTCCACTCTGCGGGCAACTGAGAGAAGACTGGCTGACCTACATTATCCCAAAAATTATTAGTTATTAGATAAAATACCGTACTTTGTATAAAAAGATACAACTTACAAGTACTCACCTAAGAATTAAAACTCCACCGATCTGGATGTTCTGATTCCACTCTGCGGGCAACTGAGAGAAGACTGGCTGTCCTACATTAACCCAAAAAATATTAGTTATTAGATAAAATACCGTACACTGTATAAAAAGATACAACTTACAAGTACTCACCTAAGAATTAAAACTCCACCGTTCTGGATGTTCTGATTCCACTCTGCGGGCAACTGAAAGAAGACTGGCTGACCTACATTAACCCCAAAAAATATTAGTTATTAGATAAAATACCGTACATTGTATAAAAAGATACAACTTACAAGTACTCACCTAAGAATTAAAACTCCACCGACCGAGCTCGATAGCTGCAGTCGCTTAAGTGCGGCCAGTATCCAGTATTTGGGAGATAGTAGGTTTGAACCCCACTGTCGGCAGCCCTGAAAATGGTTTTCCGTGGTTTCCCATTTTCACACCAGGCAAATGCTGGGGCTGTACGTTAATTAAGGCCACGGCCGAATCCTTCCCACTCCTAGCCCTTTCCTGTCCCATCGTCGCCGTAAGACCTATCTGTGTTGGTGCGACGTAAAACAACTAGCGCAAAAAAAAAAAAAAAAAACAACCTCCACCGATCTGGATGTTCTGATTCCACTCTGCAAGCAACTGAGAGAAGACTGGCTGACCTACATTAACCCAAAAAAATATTAGTTATTAGATAAAGTACCGTACATTGTATAAAAAGATACAACTTACAAGTACTCACCTAAGAATTAAAACTCCACCGATCTGGAAGTTCTGATTCCACTCTGCGGGCAACTGAGGGAAGACTGGCTGACCTACATTATCCCCAAAAATATTAGTTATTAGATAAAATACCGTACATTGTATAAAAAGATACAACTTACAAGTACTCACCTAAGAATTAAAACTCCACCGATCTGGATGTCTGATTCCACTCTGCGGGCAACTGAGAGAAGACTGGCTGACCTACATTATCCCAAAAAATATTAGTTATTAGATAAAATACCGTACTTTGTATAAAAAGATACAACTTACAAGTACTCACGTAAGAATTAAAACTCCACCGATCTGGATGTTCTGATTCCACTCTGCGGGCAACTGAGAGAAGACTGGCTGTCCTATATTAACCCCCCAAAAAATTAGTTATTAGATAAAAAAACCGTACTTTGTACAAAAAGATACAACTTACAAGTACTCACCTAAGAATTAAAACTCCACCGACTGAGCTCGATAGCTGCAGTCGCTTAAGTGTGGCCAGTATCCAGTATTTGGGAGATAGTAGGTTCGAACCCCACTGTCGTCAGCCCTGAAAATGGTTTTCCGTGGTTTCCCATTTTCACACCAGGCAAATGCTGGGGCTGTACCTTAATTAAGGCCATGGCCGAATCCTTCCCATTCCTAGCCCTTTCCTGTCCCATCGTCGCCGTAAGACCTATCTGTGTCGGTGCGACGTAAAACAACTAGCGAAAAAAAAACCTCCACCGATCTGGATGTTCTGATTCCACTCTGCAAGCAACTGAGAGAAGACTGGCTGACCTACATTAACCCAAAAAAATATTAGTTATTAGATAAAGTACCGTACATTGTATAAAAAGATACAACTTACAACTACTCACCTAAGAATTAAAACTCCACCGATCTGGAAGTTCTGATTCCACTCTGCGGGCAACTGAGAGAAGACTGGCTGACCTATATTATCCCCAAAAATATTAGTTATTAGATAAAATACCGTACATTGTATAAAAAGATACAACTTACAAGTACTCACCTAAGAATTAAAACTCCACCGATCTGGATGTCTGATTCCACTCTGCGGGCAACTGAGAGAAGACTGGCTGACCTACATTATCCCAAAAAATATTAGTTATTAGATAAAATACCGTACTTTGTATAAAAAGATACAACTTACAAGTACTCACGTAAGAATTAAAACTCCACCGATCTGGATGTTCTGATTCCACTCTGCGGGCAACTGAGAGAAGACTGGCTGTCCTATATTAACCCCCCAAAAAATTAGTTATTAGATAAAAAAACCGTACTTTGTATAAAAAGATACAACTTACAAGTACTCACCTAAGAATTAAAACTCCACCGACTGAGCTCGATAGCTGCAGTCGCTTAAGTGTGGCCAGTATCCAGTATTTGGGAGATAGTAGGTTCGAACCCCACTGTCGGCAGCCCTGAAAATGGTTTTCCGTGGTTTCCCATTTTCACACCAGGCAAATGCTGGGGCTGTACCTTAATTAAGGCCATGGCCGAATCCTTCCCATTCCTAGCCCTTTCCTGTCCCATCGTCGCCGTAAGACCTATCTGTGTCGGTGCGACGTAAAACAACTAGCGAAAAAAAAAAACCCTCCACCGATCTGGATGTTCTGATTCCACTCTGCAAGCAACTGAGAGAAGACTGGCTGACCTACATTAACCCAAAAAAATATTAGTTATTAGATAAAGTACCGTACATTGTATAAAAAGATACAACTTACAAGTACTCACCTAAGAATTAAAACTCCACCGATCTGGAAGTTCTGATTCCACTCTGCGGGCAACTGAGAGAAGACTGGCTGACCTACATTATCCCCAAAAATATTAGTTATTAGATAAAATACCGTACTTTGTATAAAAAGATACAACTTACAAGTACTCACCTAAGAATTAAAACTCCACCGATCTGGATGTTCTGATTCCACTCTGCGGGTAACTGAGAGAAGACTGGCTGTCCTACATTAACCCAAAAAATATTAGTTATTAGATAAAATACCGTACTTTGTATAAAAAGATACAACTTACAAGTACTCACCTAAGAATTAAAACTCCACCGATCTGGATGTTCTGACTCCACTCTGCGGGCAACTGAGAGAAGACTGGCTGACCTACATTAACCCAAAAAAATATTAGTTATTAGATAAAATACCGTACATTGTATAAAACGATACAACTTACAAGTACTCACCTAAGAATTAAAACTCCACCGATCTGGATGTTCTGATTCCACTCTGCGGGCAACTGAGAGAAGACTGGCTGACCTACATTAACCCAAAAAATATTAGTTATTAGATAAAATACCGTACATTATACTGTAGGAGTTCATAAATACTTCATACAGACATATATTCCTACAGTATGGTACGGTGAGGTTCATTTTCCTTTACACATAGGCATAGCAAAATGAACACAAAGAAAACTGTTCTGATTTACTAAATATCCACATCTGGCTGGAAGGGGTGACTAGTCTTAAGGAAAATAACTGATAGGAGCAGCATTGTCAGATACGTGGTATTAGAACTAGGACGTTGATATGATAAATAATAATGTTATCATTTTTACGTCCCACTAACTACTTCTGTGGTTTTCGGAGATGCTGAGATGCTGGAATTTTGTCCTGCGAGAGTTCTTTAACATCCCAGTAAAATCTACCGACATGAGGCTGATGTATTTGAGCACCTTCAAATACCATTGGACTGAACCAGGATAGAACCTGCCAATTTGGAGTCAGGAGGCCAGCGCCTCACCATGTGAGCCACTCAGCCTGGCAATATGATAAATAATCCATGTACAAGAGTGTTACACTATTATTGACATATGTTCTCATACTTCAAGGAATGTCTAAAGTACCACCCACTCTGAAAGTTCATAATACTTTCCATTTCTTTTTTTTTTTTTTTTTTTTGCTAGTTGCTTTACGCCGCACCGACACAGATAGGTCTTATGGCGACGATGGGACAGGGAAGGGCTAGGAGTGGGAAGGAAGCGGCCGTGGCCTTAATTAAGGTACAGCCCCAGCATTTGCCTAGTGTGAAAATGGGAAACCACGGAAAACCATTTTCAGGGCTGCCGACAGTGGGGTTCGAACCTACTATCTCCCGAATACTGTTTCCATTTCTTCTTAAAGACCAGCCTACTTGCCATTCTTAGAACAATTAAGGTAGGACAACAACAGATCGATAAAGAAAAATGACATAAGAGGAGTAGTACGCAAGACGAACAACAGTACAACTAGATTCTCAATCAAAACTCAGTTGGAAACTTTAATTGATTTCACCGATTGTTGAGAATATCAATTTGACATGACACTGTTTCACAGAAACACCTGTAGAAAGGTGAAGAAGCTCGTGACCACAACTGGTAGGAGGATCTGTAGGAAAAAAAACCCCAGCATACTAGTGTTTGTTTGTAGTAATTAATATTAGTGATATTTATTTTATTTTACATACAGTTGTTCCATAGATTGTGTATTATATTTCACATAGGTTAGTTTTTCATTTTAGCCAGCCTCGCAGTGTACGGGTAGCTTGCCTGCCTTTTACCAGTAGGCCCTGCATTTGATTCCCGGCCAGGCCAGGGAATTTTACTCGGAACTAAGGGCTGGTTCGAGGTCAACTCAGCCCACTTGATTATAATTGAGGAGCTACCTGACGGTGAGATGGCAGCCCCAGTCTAGAAAGCCAAGAAAAACGGCTGGAAGGATTCGTCGTGCCGACCACAAGACACCTCGTAATCTGCAGGCCTTTGGGCTGAGCAGCGGCCGGTTGGTGGGCTGTAGCCCTTCGGGGCTGTTGTGCTATTAAAAAAAAAGTAATTAACTTTGTTTCGTATCTGGGTTTGGAGAAACAGAAAAAAAAAAAAATGCATTTTTTGGTTTGAATATCTGATAGAATACCTGCAGCATCTTCTTACATTTACATTCGAATACGTAATAGACACGATATTTCGCATAGCACTTCCCTTTCACCTGTCACAAAAATATCCACAGCCTGTTTCCAGTCAGGAATCATGAGTTATTAATATCATTATAGCTCCATCTTGATGGTCACAATTATAGATTGAATTTTCCCACTTGATCAATACTTTTAATTAAGTATTGATTAGGTGAGAAATCTCAATTTATAATTATGACTGGGTCAGGAATGGAATGAATGAAGCCTCCATCTAGTGGCGAGGATAGGAATTGTGCCGGCTGCTGAAGACTGTTGGACTCATCTCGGGCAATGATTAATGACTGACAGATGAAATGAAATGATACTGGAGTGTGTTGCTGGAATGAAATAAGACAGGGACAACTGGAATACCCAGAGAAAAAATTGCCCCGCCTTCACTTTGGCCAGCGCAAATCTCACATGGAGTGACTAGGATTTGAACCACGGAACACAGTGATGAGGGGTTGGCTCGCTGCCGCCTGAGCCAAGTAGGCCCCTACACCTATCACCAGAGAAACAATTTCTTTAAATAATGAATACAATGCCGGTAGCATTGTCCAGCTCCCTGGCTGATAGGTCAGCACATCGGCCTTCAATTCTGAGGGCTATCAGTTCCATTCCCGGCCAGAGTTTTCAACTGGTTAAGTCACTTAATTAATTAAATTAATTCAAGTAAATCAATGGAAAGATGCCAACAGTTCCATTCATGGTGTGGCACTCGAACAGGTATCTTCGGAAGAATAATATCCGAGGGTGACTACTGTCACCAAGATATCAAGGGTGCGATTTGGAATGGCAAGAGCAGGGTCTACACAGTGCCTTGAGCCTAGAGCTGAGGAACCGATTTCTTAAGATATTAATTTTGTCAGTGGTGTTATACTGTGGAGAAATGTGGATGCTGAATATCAGTTTCACTAGTCCTATTCACATATTTGAAATTTGGTGTTGGAGACATCTGCTTAAGATTCCTTAGACAGACTGAGGTACACAATCGAGTTGGTGAAGGAAGTGTACTGCTTGGAGAACTTTGTGAAAGACGAATTGCCAGGATTGGGCACACAGCGACACACAGGCTTACTACAAGACATAACAGAAACAAAGGAAGAAGACGGCATATTTTCATTGTAATACCAATATAGTTGGTCCGTTATTGGACATTATAATTTTCCAGCTAACTCATTCTTGGTTGCCAGCGTTTCGCTCCAGTGTGCTAAGTTAGGCTCATCAGTTGGTAAATAGCACACCTACCAAGACGCATGGCTAGTGCATACCGTGGAGGCCACTGCGTAGGCTACTTTGAGCCACCGACCCAATGCTATAAGAGCACTATGAGACACTTTGTCTCATATTTGATGGCAGGCACTGCCGGTGGCTCCAAGCAGCCTATACAGTGGCCTCCACGGTATGCAATAGCCATGCGTTTGGTAGGTGTGCTAAAATTTACCAACTGGTGAGCCCAACTTAGCACACTGGGGCGAAACGCTGGCAATCAGAAATGAGTTAGCGGGAAAATTTATAATGCCCAATAATGGACCGACTATACTTGTATTATTTTACTCATTCAGACCAAATATTTCGGAACTCCTATGGGAATCAACCTCTATATCATTTTCATTGACCAACAGAAGCAAGAAGTGGGAGTTCACACTTTTGGGACATTACAATAGAAGGCCCACTGCCATGACAACTGTTATTAGAGGAGCAAACCAGCCACACGGCTGATACACTACAGGGTGGTGCACAAATAGTGACACATTTAATTTTAGAATAACAACCTCATTTTTCACAGAACAATCATTAAATTACAAGTAATGTATGGCGTGTTCAGTCCATATTGTCAACTTTGAACAGTTTAAACATATTAACATTAAAAGTTCCACCTTTATATGACTTACAAAGGTTTTTATTCTTAAAGCGAAGTTAAAGGTACATGTTTCGCTTCTCTTGGCGACATCTTCAGCCTAACGAAGCACGAAAGTTAAATTAGCATAACAAAAAAAGGTGTTATATAACTTACATGTCCACAGCAACTTAAATTTAACTGGTCTTAATGTGCCATTTGTCAGCAAAGTGGTGACGTGAAATCCACTTGAAACGTCGCCACAATCCTCTATTTGCAACTAGTGTTGTGGCCTCATTTAGTTCTATACCTCTTATCTTTAAATCGTTAGAAACTGAGTCTAACCATCGTCGTCTTGGCCTGCCTCTACTTCTCATACCCTCCATAAGAGTCCATTATTCTCCTAGGTACCGTAACCTATCCTCCTCCATTCGCATCACATGACCCCACCACCAAAGCCAGTTCATGCGTACAGCTTCATCCATCGAGTTCATTCCTAAATTAGCCTTTATCTCCTCATTCCGAGTAGGGTAGGGAGGGGTAAATATGAGACACACAGAAGGTGGGGCAAATAAAAGACAAGCTTATTATGAGCACCATTTACTAGGGAGAAAAAATGTATTTGATTCACAGCATTCTTTAATATGCATAGAAGCATATCCTACAGTGAAATCATATAAAATAGATTTAATAGATCTGCATCAAATTAAATTTTGTATGCATGAAAATTTTGGCAGGAAAACTTTCAAATGTGCTTGCCAAACTTCTCCTGTTATTTTGTATTTGAATAGTTGGCTGCTCTGTTTTTATGCTGAAAGGCATCTAGATTGGTTTATCTTTGGAGTGCTACCAAATTAATAGTGAAAAGTGCGGTTTCCAGATTTCCTATTCAGTTTAAAAAGTAAATAATCAAGAGGAGGAAAAAAAGATAGTTCAGAATTAGCCTAGGCCTATATTGATACTAGTGAAACTATTAAAGAGAAATATTGTTTTCCACAGCCTGTTGATGAAAATTCTCAGCCTGTTTACAGTCATTTGACTGCGTCAGGAATGGATCTAGCGATGAGGATAGGAATTGTGCCAGCTGCCGATGTCGCACTCCTCTGGGACGATGATTAATGAATGACAGAGAAATGAAATTATATTGGAGAGTGTTACTGGAATGAAATATGACAGGGAAAACACAGGGTACCCGGAGAAAAACCTGTCCCACCTCCGCTTTGTCCAGTACAAATCTCATATACAGTGACCAGGATTTGAACCACGGAACCCAGCGGTGAGAGGCAGGCACGCTGCAGCCTGAGCCACGGAGGCTCTCACAGCCTATTGATGTATTTGAAGAATGTTTGCAGGTTAACTACAATGTTTGTTTTCAGTATTTTCTTGAACTGTTAATTGTCATAAATTAGTGCCTGAATCACATCCCCCATTATTTACTTCTTGTAAAAACTGACTTTTGTTGGAGAAAATCATAATTTTTTTCAGCACATTATACTAAAAGAAAACATGCTGTGTCTCAATTTTTGCACTCATATTGCTCTAGGCCTTTTTTGTATGGAGATATAATGCTGTCTTTTATTTGCCCCCACACTGCCTTCTTTTTACCCCAATTGTCGGGTAAAAATAAGACACAGTTTTACTTTTTTAAACAGAGAAGTATATATACTGGAGCAAAATTGCTTTTAAAATTGAATTCAGCATGCCATTTAACATCATTTTAATCACTTACAATAATTTAAATATATTTCTTCATATTCCAAAAAGTGAAAGTTTTCTTTTTGTCTCATATTTACCCCTCCCTACCCTACCCTCCTGCCATTGTTCCCACCTGTTTGTACCAGCAGTCATTCTTGCTACTTTCATGTCTGTTACTTCTAACTTATGAATAAGATATCCTGAGTCCACCCAGCTTTTGCTCCTGTAAAGCAAAGTTGGTCTGAAAACAGACCAATGTAAAGATAGTTTCGTCTGGAAGCTGACTTCCTTCTTACAGAATACTGCTGATCGCAGCTGCGAGCTCACTGCATTAGCTTTACGACACCTTGATTCAATCTCACCATATTACCATCCTGGGAGAACACATAACCTAAATACTTGAAATTATCGACCTGTTCTAGCTTTGTATCACCAATATGACATTCAATTCTGTTGAATTTCTTACCTACTGACATCAATTTAGTCTTCGAGAGGCTAATTTTCATACCATACTCATTGCACCTATTTTCAAGTTCCAAGATATTAGACTGCAGGTTTTCGGCACAATCTGCCATTAAGACCAAGTCGTCAGCGCCAAACTGCTTACTACATTTCCACCTAACTGAATCCCTCCCTGCCATTTTATACCCTTCAGCAGATGATCCATGTAAACTACGAACGACCAAGATGAAAGATTGCAGCCTTCTCTAACCCCTGTAAGTACCCTGAACCAAGAACTCATTCTACCATCAATTCTCACTGAAGCCCAATTGTCAACATAAATGCCTTTGATTGGAACATGGTTCTTGAATGAGGTTGATAATTTGTGATGGCACTCCATATCGCTTCACTTCCTTCCACATAGCTTCTCTGTTGATCAAATCAATCGAAGTCGATGAACGATGCATAGAGGTGTCCACTCACCACACTGCTCCAGAATTATCCTTAAGGAGCGATTCGATCAAAAGCCTGCCTGTTCCCGTCGGAGCCTCAAGTTGATATACTCCTTAATTCTGTTCAGCAGAACTCTGATGAAGACTTCGGTAGGGATTGAAAGAAGCGTAATGCCCCTCCAGTTGTTACAGTTTGACGTATCACCCTTTTTTGGCAACTTCACCAGCAACTCACATCTCCAATCTGTTGGCATTTCTCCATTAACCCATATCTTCTCAAATAGCGGCTGCAACATATTGGCAGTGGTATCCATAACAACCTTCATGACTTCTGCTGGAATATTGGCAACTGCTGCTGCCTTACCAATATGCAACTCTCTCAGTGCCCGCCTGATTTCCTCCACTGTTGGAATGCAGACTTTAATCCTTGCTCTAGGTGGGTTTCTTCTTCTTCTTCTTCGCCTGCATCTACTTGCTCCTCCAAGGAGTGGTTTAACACAGCAGAAAAATGTTCCTGCCATTGCTTCAGTTGATCCTCAGAGTTTGTTAGGAGGACACCATCTTTGTTTCTGA
The DNA here is from genome assembly GCF_040414725.1 of Anabrus simplex. Taxonomy (NCBI): domain Eukaryota; kingdom Metazoa; phylum Arthropoda; class Insecta; order Orthoptera; family Tettigoniidae; genus Anabrus; species Anabrus simplex. Next base: position 71,776,841 of record NC_090278.1, on the reverse strand, counting down.
CTGGATGGTTTTTCTGCATCTGTTTCCTTGCCAGAATTCTGGTGATGGTATAGAGTTCTCCAAGATTTCCCTTTCTGGCTGCCTCCTCTGCTTGTTGAGATAGGTCATCTATCCATTTCCTTTGATCTCTCCTCGCACTTCTCTTCACTTCCTTATCCTTCGCAGCATAATATTTTTATTGCAATTCTGCCTTCCTTGCTCGTGCCTTGCATGCGTTCATTACTTCCTTTATCTGTTTCCTTTGTCTGATAATTTCCCATGTCTGGTCAGTCATCCAGTCTTTTTTCCTCCTGTCCTTAAAACCCAGGATATTTTCACTTATTTCAGTAAATGCAGATCTAGTCTTCACCAATTTTTCCTCAATAGTTTCATCCTCCAGCTCAGCGAGTGCTTGAAATCGGTTCTTTAGTTCTATCCTGAAGGCTTCTTTCACATTTCTGTCATCCCTTAGATTTCCAACATCATATCGCTTCCTTATCTGCTCTGTCCTTCTCTTTTGTGCCTGGATCTTCATTCTAAAGGTAGCCACAACAAGATGGTGATCACTACCAATGTCCGCACCTCTCCTGTTTCTCACATCCAACAACGAACTCCTCCACCTTTGTCTAATAGTCACATGATCTGTCTGGTTTTCTGTCCTATGATCCGGTGATACCCATGTCACTTTATGGCACTCTTTATGTGAAAATACAGTACCACCAATAACCAAATTGTGGCTTGCACAGAAGTTCACAAACAGCTGTCCATTCTCATTTTGTTCTCCTAAACCATGCCTTCCTATAATATGTTCAAGTCCTTTGTTGTCCTGTCCCACTTTTGCATTCAAGTCTCCTCCAACTAGGATGATATCCTTCCTTTTGTGTATCTTAACCATATTATTAAGAAGTCCATAGAACGCCTATTTGTCTTCCTCCTCTGCCGACTCTGTAGGTGCATAGCATACTATCAACACAACGTTTCTAATATTGGTCTTAAAACGTGCCACTAATGTCCTCTCCGTCACTGGGTACCACTCCACAAGGCTCCTCTTGGTCTCCTTGTCCAGTAATATATCCACACCTCCATAACTCGCTCTGTCGCCCTCGGGTCTTCCAGAGTATACAAATGTAGCTCCATCATGGGTTGCCAATTCCCCAAACTCACTCCATCTCACCTCACTCAAACCTAGGATGTTCAGACCATAACTAACCAGCCGGGCTGAGTGGCTCAGACGGTTAAGGCGCTGACCTTCTAACCCCAACTTGGCAGGGTCGATCCTGGCTCAGTCCGGTGGCATTTGAAGGTGCTCAAATACGACAGCCTCATGTCGGTAGATTTACTGGCATGTAAAAGAACTCCTGCGGGACTAAATTCCGGCACCTCGGCGTCTCCGAAGACCACAAAAGTAGTTAGTGGGACGTAAAGCAAATAACATTATTATTATCAGACCATAACTCTTCATACATGCCACTGCCTGTTGTACCCTTCCACTTTCCCGCAGAGTCCTCACATTCTATAACCCAATTTTCGTTAGCCTTTTCAAGCCAAGTCCGGTTCTTCATTGTTGATGTTTCTGTAATAAGGTAATTCAAGGTTGTGCAAATAATTGGCCCACAGCACCCGAGCTTGGTGGTGAGGCTGCCACCTACGCCTCCAAGCCTTCTGTTTTCTGTTGGGGTAGTCTCCCTTAGCCTTTGAAGATCCCTCTTCACCACAAGGCAGTGGTTTTCCTCTTTAGTTTAGCCCAAGAGAAAGGGTGCAAGAAGGGAATTAGAAAGAGAAGTTGAGGGAAAGAGACCAGTTGGAAGACCGAGAAGAAGATGGATGGATCAGATTTGGAAGGACATTAGAGAAGCTGGATTGGATGTGGTGGAAGTAATGGAGCAGGAAAAGTGGAAGGACAGAAAGGAGTGGAGGAGGCTTGTTAACCACATCCGGGTGACTGGAATGGGACATTGTTGATGATGATGATGATGAGGAAGGGTTGGCTCCTCCGCCAACTTTGCCATACCAAAGGTCTCCATCTCCGCCTCAGTTGCTGTTAAGGACTTCACCAGAGCCCCGTTAGCCGTTACTTTTCGGGGTTCTTGTAAGGCCTTCACAGCTACCGTAGCACTCCTGGGGCGCACAAGGTCCCCACTGTACTTCACCCTTACAGGATGACCCTACTTCGTACCGCTGCCCGTCCCCCATGACGTGGACAAGAGGTTGGACTTATGGGGAAAGGCTCTGTATATACACAGAGTATATTTTAAGACTTCAGAGCGGAGTACTGAGGCATAGGAGTCCAGAGAAGCAGCGACAGTGAGCGCAGTCCCACAATGGTGAGCGTTCATACTCATTTCAAATAGGCAGCATAATTACGCCTATAGAAACCAAATGAAACTGAACTTGCCAGCTATATACATGCGTAGGACAAATAAATAAATAAATGAAGGAAACAAATAAACTAGTTAATGAAACTGAGCTCACCAGTATTTACAGATGATGTTGAAAGTTATCTTGTTAAGCTGCAATGCAAGCTTCAAATTTTATGAGATTCAGAAACAGACTTTGCAGTTTCAGAATTATTCTTCTAAACTTTTCCTTTGAGAGTTCCCTATAGATAAAATTCACATGTGCTTAAATCAGGCGAACGAGGGGACCATAGGCCTTTAATGAAGATCTCATCATCATCAAACGCTTCCTGCAACTGCCGCATAGAGCTACACGCCATACGGCTCTCACACCATCCTACTAGAAATAGCCATAGGCTACCTTTTTTTCTTCTTCAGTCAGTTCAGCAAAAAATGGTGTGAATGCTGTGAATATAGTGGTTGAAAGTAATCATGTCCTGAAAAAATATCTGATCGATAATTCGTTGGGCACTAATACCGCACCATACACCCACACCTTCAGATCATGGAGAGGTCTTGGCTATAAAATGTGTGGGTTCCCTGTATCCCAGATCCTATTGTTCTGTGAAGTGACATAGCCACTCAAATGAAATCATGCTTCATCACTCATAAAAAGAAAGTCTGGATCCACTATACCATCGTGGACACTGTTCATCAAACAAAACTCCCATGGCACTACAGCCCTAACAGTCCTTGGCCTACCAAGTGACCACTGCTCAACCCGGAGGCCTGCAGATTATGAGACATATTGTCAATGTGACAAATCCTCTCGGTGATTATTATTGGCTTTCTAGATGGGTCGCCATAGCTTGATTCTGTGCTGAACCACTAGTCCTGATTTTTCTCTCTTAACCTGTGTGTCATGGTTCATGGTGTGGGTTACTGTAGTCACGTCCTCGTTCGTGAACCATGGGCAACGGCTGAGTGGCCTAGAAAGTGGTCCTGAGAGTCGGGATACCAGTTGCTAAGGAATGGGAATGGGCATCTCGGACATATTCTGAGTCATGGCCCTCCTTGTGCTCAGGCGGCTAGGACTATACAATTCACCGGTGGTCCATAACCTGTTAGAGGGGAGATCCTCACTTGTCCTATGTGCAAGTAGGGTAGCATCCTGCTTCATAAACTTACCAAGTTCAGAACATTTTAGGCAGGCCTCGGATGTATGGGAGTAACGGAGTCCCACTCCCATTTGACAGGCGAGGGACTCCTTGGAAACAATTTGGTGAACGAAATGGAATTCGATGGGGAGCTATCAATATTAAAGAGGCTTATGGAAGAAAGAAAGTAGAACTGGCTGAGTCAGCAAAGGGGATGCATCTGGATGTGCTAGGAGTAAGTGATATTCGGGTAAGGGGAGATAACGAGGAAGAGATAGGAGGTTATAAAGTGTATCTGATGGTTGTTAGAAAGGGAAGGGCAGAGTCTGGGGTAGGGCTCTTTATCAGGAATACCATTGCACGCAACATAGTTTCTGTTAGGCACATAAATGAGCGAATGATGTGGGTAGATCTGTCAGTTGGAGGAATTAGGACAAGAATTGTCCCGTGTATTCACCATGTGAGGGTGCAGTATGAAGCACTGAGTGACATCGTGGTCAGGGTCAACGGCAAGGATAGAATAGTGCCAATGGATGATTTCAATGCGAGAGTTGGGAAAAGAACTGAAGGATACGAAAGGGTGATTGGTAAAAGTGGGGAAGATATGGAAGCTAATGGGAATGGGAAGCGTTTGCTGGAGTTCTGTGCTAGTATGGGTTTAGCAGTTACGAATACATTCTTCAAGCATAAGGCTATTCACCGCTACATATGGGAGGCTAGGGGTAACAGATCCATAATAGACTATATCTTAACCGACTTTGAATTCAGGAAATCTGTTAGGAATGTACAAGTTTTCCAGGGATTTTTCGATGATACAGACCACTATCTGAACTGTAGTGAACTAAGTATCTCTAGGCCTAGGGTAGAGAAAGTGAAATCTGTCTGCAAACGAATAAGGGTAGAAAATCTCCAGGACGAGGAAAATAGACAGAAGTACATGGATATGATTAGTGAGAAGTTTCAAACAGTAGACAGTAAGCAGGTTCAGGATATAGAAAGTGAATGGGTGGCATACAGGGATGCTGTAGTAGAAACAGCAAGGGAATGCCTAGAAACAAGTGTGTGTAAAGATGGGAAAAGGCGAACATCTTGGTGGAATGATGAAGTGAGAGCAGCTTGTAAACATAAAAAGAAGGCCTATCAGAAATGGCTCGAAACAAGGACCGAGGCAGACAGGGATTTGTACGTAGATGAAAGAAACAGAGCAAAACAAACAGCTGTTGAATCCAAAAAGAAGTCATGGGAAGATTTTGGTAATAATCTGGAAAGGCTAGGACAAGCAGAGGGGAAACCTTTCTGGACAGTAATAAAGAATCTTAGGAAGGGAGGGAAAAAGGAAATGAACAGTGTTTTGAGTAATTCAGGTGAACTCATAATAGATCCCAGAGAATCACTGGAGAGGTGGAGGGAATATTTTGAACATCTTCTCAATGTAAAAGGAAATCATCCTGGTGGTATTGCGAACAGCCAAGCTTATGGGAAGGAGGAAAATGATGTTGCTGAAATTACGGTTGAGGAAGTGGAAAGGATGGTAAATAAACTCCATTGTCATAAAGCAGCAGGAATAGATAAAATTAGACCTGAAATGGTGAAGTACAGTGCGAAGGCAGGGATGAAATGGCTTCATAGAATAGTAAAATTAGCATGGAGTGTTGGTAAGGTACCTTCAGATTGGACAAAAGCAGTAATTGCACCTATCTATAAGCAAGGTAACAGAAAGGATTGCAACAACTATCGAGGTATCTCATTGATTAGTATACCAGGCAAAGTATTCACTGGCATCTTGGAAGGGAGGGTGTGATCAGTCGTTGAGAGGAAGTTGGATGAAAACCAGTGTGGTTTCAGACCACAGAGAGGCTGTCAGGATCAGATTTTCAGTATGTGCCAGGTAACTGAAAAATACTACGAGAGGAATGGACAGTTGTATTTATGTTTCGTAGATCTAGAGAAAGCGTATGACAGGGTGTTCGCTATACTGGGGGACTATGGAATTAAAGGTGATTGATGCGGTCATGCGGAACGTAACGCGAAATGTGAAAAGTGGTATCCAGTGGGGATTGGCTAATAGGTTGGAAGACCTAGACTTCGCTGATGATGTGTGTCTCCTGTCTGAGGCACATGGTGAAATGCAATCAAAGTTTGAAGACTTGGTAAAAGAAGGGAAAACGGTGGGACTAACGATCAACTCAAAGAAGACCAAGGCCCTAAGGACTAACACCAACAAACTAGATCCATTTGTCTTCAGCGATGAACCTATAGAGTATGTGGATAGTTTCACCTATTTGGGCAGTGTAGTTACCAAAGATGGAGGAGCAGTACAGGATGTCTCTCAACGTATACGAAAAGCAAATGGTGCCTTTGTTCGACTCTACCCGGTATGGAAGAACAACAAAATATCTATCAGGACCAAACTTCGCATTTTCCGAAGTAATGTCAAGGCTGTTCTATTATATGCGTCCGAGACCTGGAAAGTGACTAAAGTGATTACCTCCAAGTTGCAGACCTTTGTGAACCGTTGCTTAAGGAAGACTCTAAACATCTACTGGCCGGAAGTACGGTAATCTCCAATCATGAACTATGAAGAAGGACGGGTGAAACCGAGATGGCCATACAGATAAAGTGGCGGAAATGGAAATGGATAGGACATACGTTGAGGAAAGGGAATGAAACCATCGAGAGAGAGGCACTGGATTGGAACCCGCAGGGTAAAAGGAGGAGAGGAAGGCCCAAACAAACGTGGCGAAGATCTGTACACATGGAGGCAATGGAAGAAGGCAGGACCTGGAGAGAGGTGAAGAGGTTGGCTGGCAACAGGATCAGATGGAGATGCTTTGTTGATGCCCTATGTTCCACAAGGAACAACAGGAATTAAGTCAAGTAAGTCATATACAGAGCCATGAAACTACACCCAAGCTTCTGCAGGGATATGTAGTATGTTTCACAGCTCTCGGCCTCATCACCACCTCTGTTCGTTCTTGCAATATACCCACAATCAACCAACACCCTGGACCTATCTTGATGTTCATGTCATGCTAACTACGGTACCAAAAACAGGCATGATGGCCAACACCAACCCCACAAAAATGTAATGATCCATTAGCACTACATAAGCTGTGAATTAACAACAAATGCATGTACCTAAAATAAATTGCAAGAAACTGGGTAAAGCTTCTGTTGAGCCTTCGTGAAAGGCAAGTTACAGATCTAACATGGCGTGGCTTGGACGATGTCACAACATGCTACACAAGGCTGCCAGCTTTAGGCCAGCAGGTGACAAGACCACTGGAACGGGGGCAAGTAAAGAGTATCTGGGAGCATAAATTCCCATGTTAGGGCCGCAAACAGGTTAAGAGGTCTTCAGCATCCCCTGGAGTCTTGCTAAATGTGACAAAAAGTGACAAAGTGGCAAAAAGTAAAGTTGCAAACAATAAACTTCATGACACCCACGTTTCTGCATTGATGTTCATTGATCAGAAGCTGTCTATACAATTTCAAGGTCCACTTCAATTAATTAATTAATTAATTAATTAATAAGTGCATACAAACGTTCATAGAGAATTGTGGGTGGTTAGTCTCTGCTATAATCTAGTAAGGTTCTCTTGCAATTCTTGCACCAGGAGAAGTGATATTTGTCACAGAACTGATCACACAAACTACATCAACAGTCTTTGTTGGGTTCATGGTATTTCGTATTCTTGCATATTCTGTGGTACAATCCATGTATTGCCTGCCTTGTCAGTGCAGAACGCATGTCGTGGTTTTCTTTTGTCCATCCTCCATCATTCATGGCGTCTGTAGAGTAGAAATTTTCTTCTATTTTCATCCGCTTGTCTCGTTGGAGGGTCAGTAGTTTCCTCTTTTGACTGGTTGATGGCAGCATTAAGTGACATCTCAAGTCCTCAATGAAGAAGGTTTCTCTTGCAAGTTCCTATGCAAGCCTTGAGGGCGCGTTTTTTGCTATTCCGAGGGCTCTTTTTAGGAAGCGGGCTATTACTTTTTCTATTGTCTCTAGATGTTTGATAGTTAGGAATTCCCAGATCAGTCCTATTTTAGCGCTGAACAGAGTCAGTGTCAGGGATGGCTTCATTATATTCTTCAGATCGTACATGGCTCTTATTGCAGCAGTTACTCTTTCCCTGATGTGGATTCTGTATGATGTTCCTGATGCTTGTAGAGTTAGTCCTAAGTATCTGAATGAATTTACCAGATCTATTTGTTCTGTTTCTAGTAATATCTTGTCTTCTGCTGGTACCCTGCCCCCTTTTTGGAAAACTATATAACTTGTACGTTTTTTCCTGGTTTATGACAAATTTATTGTTTTCATTCCAAATGTTCAGTTTATTCAAGGCTTCTTGAAGGTCACCTTTGGTCTGCAAACCTAGGACCATGTCATCAGCGTACATACAGAATAAAGAAATTTTCCCAAAGACGACTTGTTAATCAACAAGAGGAGTTTAAACAGTTATACTGTGAATTTTAATACAGACAGAAGCAAGAAGATTTTATGACAGACAATTTACTGAGTTTCTTAAATAATGTTTTCACCCAATCATGATACCCATCATTTTACTTATCCATTAATAGATTTTTAATTGTTATTCCTTGGGGTGACATAATACTAATGAATGATATAGATGAAAAACTGGAAAATATTAATTCTCATATTCATGGACTTTACAATAAGCATGCTCCTAAGCGCTGTGTGAAAGTAACATGCCCGCCCTGTCCGTGGCTGACAACTGAAATTAAATCTCTGATGGCTCAGTGTGATTCGTTACATAGACATTACAAACGAAATTTATCAGCTGACACATTTGAACAATACCATGTACTGCAAAATCGAATTAAACAAATTATCCGCAATAAGAAATTCGATTACTTCCGGCGTCTATCCAATAACAATAAATGCTGGTAGTACTTGGTGACAACTTCGTCCATTAGGTATTGGAAGGCCTCCTGTGAACCATGCTAAACCAGAAATACCGCTTGATGAGATTAATAGACACTTTTCAAAACATACTTTTACTCCTGAACACAGGCCACCATCAAGTCTATAATACGACAACAATCATCTGATCGCCCACGTTTCGAATTTTGAACTGTTTCACAGTCTGAAGTGAGACGAGTACTGATTTCAATTAAATCTCATGCAACGGGGGCTGATGAAATCCCTATTTTCTTTATTACTAACATTCATCATCATCATCATCATTTCCCTTTATCCAGCTGTAGCCAGGTAGGGGCAAATATGGTTCCTCTCCACTTTCTTCGGTCTTTCCACCACTCCTCTTCCAACACTGCGTCCCAGTCCAGGTTTCTTTCTATAATGCTGCGTTGGATGGTATCCTTCCATCTCAATCGTGGTCGTCCACGGCCTCTCCTTCATTGGATTTGCATTTCCATCACCTTTTTTGGCATTCTTTCGTCGCTCATTCGCTTTATGTGCCCAAACCATCTTAGTCGGCTCTTCTCTATTCTATCATTCATTTTTTCCACTCCAATTTCTTCCCGGATTTTCTCATTCCTTATTTTGTCTCTTCTACTCTTCTGTATCATACTCCTCAAGAATTTCATTTCGGCTGCCTGTATTCGACTCTCATCCTTCTTTGTCATTGTCCAAGTTTCTGCTCCGTAAGTTGTTATGGGTATGTAATACATCTTGTACATAGTATCCTTTGCTTCCATTGGCACATCTTTGTCCCATAACATATTTCTTACACTATGATAGAAACAACTTCCAGCTTGAATCCTTTTACTAATCTCAGCATCCAGTCGAGCATTCTCCATTAATTCACTCCCCAGGTATTTAAACGTTTCCACTACTTCCAGGGACTTGTCTGCAAGTCTAATCTGACCTTTCCCTTCTTTCTCCCCTCTAGTCATAACAAGAGTTTTACTCTTTTCTACACTTATTTTCAATCCACATTCTCCAATCTTCCCATTCACCACATTCAACTGTTCTTGAACCTTCCTGTCGTCTTCTCCCCAAATCACAATATCATCTGCAAATAACATCATGTTCATTTCTCTTCCTCCATATGCTGCTTTTGCCATTCTCATGATGTCATCCATTACTATTGTAAACAGGATTGGTGATAGAACACTTCCCTGTCTCAGCCCACTAGTTATTTTGAACAAACTTGTCCTGCCAACTTGTGTTTGCATGCAACTACACCATTCCTTATACAATGCCATGATCATTTTTATTAATTCCTGTCCAATTCCTTTTTGCACCAGACTGTCCCAAACTTTCGTCCTAGGGACACTGTCATATGCCTTTTCAATATCAATGAATGTCATCACCATATCATTCCCGTACTCCCAATGCTTTTCCATTAGTTGTCTCATAATAAAAATGGGCTCTATTGTTGACCTTCCACTTCTGAAACCAAACTGATTTTCCTGTATCTGCTTCTCAACCCTCAACCTTATTCTACTTTCCAGTATCCTTTCCATTATCTTAGCAACATGGGATATTAGAGTAATTCCCCTGTAGTTCTTCAAAACTTTCTTATCACCTTTTTTGAAAATTGGGATGATTATTCCTTTTTGCCAATCCTCAGGGACCTCCTTATTCTCCCAGACATTCCTGAGAACCCTAACATTATGGATATAATATTGCCGGTTATTACTGACTTATTTAATGCATGCCTCTCCCGTAGTTATTTTCCGACAAAGTGGAAAGATGCACAAGTTGTCCCAGTTCCAAAAAGGTCGCCAGCTAATGTAGCATCTGACTTTCGTCTTGTGGAAGACGAAGCATACAGGTGTCCCACAGGGATCTGTGCTTGGACCTCTTCTGTTTACTCTATATATCAATGATATATCTTCTCAGTTCAGTAACTGTAAGTATCATTTATATGCAGATGATCTACAAATATATTATCACTGTAAAGCTATTGATATTGAGTTTGGAATTCATCCGATGAATTCTATTTTAAATCTGATTAGCTCCTATTCTAATAAGAACTGTTTATTAATTAATCCTTAAAAGACACAAGCTATTATAATAGGGCAACAAAGGCAGTTAAATAACCTTAATAAGAAGTTATTGCCTTCACTTTTGCTTTGTGGTGTAGCTATACCATTTCAGAAGTCGGTAAAAAATCTTGTGATTATCATAAGTGACACACTAGATTGGAGTGAGCACATAATAAGCATCTGTAGGAAAATTCACTCGTCACTTCACCCTCTCAAAACCCCCCAATCACTTCTTCCACTAAGCTTGAAAATTAAACTTATCCAGACCCTCATATTTCCCATACTTAATTATTGTGATATTGTAATGATAGATGCCACCATGGAACAGACATTAAAATTACGGAGGGCAATGAACTCATACATTAGGTTTATATTTTCAATTAAATTTTCAACTCATATCTCCCCCTATTATGAAAATCTCTCCTGATTAAAAATTGATAAACTACGACATCTTCACATTGCAACTCTCGTATTTTGTCTGTTGAATGAATCTAAACCCCAGTATTTATTCTCAAAGTTTAATTTCATCTCCTCCTGTCATGAACACAACACACGATCGACTACTACACTCTCAATTCCTGTGCATCGCTCATCTTCATTTAACCACTCCTTTCAAGTGTCTGGTGCAAGGCTATGGAATTCCCTACCAGTTAGTGTTAGGAATTGCACTTACTTAGCTTCTTTCAAGCGGTCTTGCCGAGATTACCTATTAAATGTATAACCAGCTTGTATGATTGGCAGTATGAATGAGGTTAGGATTTATATTTTGTTATATTATTTCATTATTCTGTTATATGAAGTTTATTAGATATGTGGTTAAGTGTAAGAGAGGGCCGTGAGCCTTAACTTCGCCACAAATGAAGGCATGAAAATAAAATAAATAAATGATCACAAAAGGTCAAAACATGTACCAAAGAAAATATGACTAAATTTATCTCTTAAATTGCAAGTAGGCCTATTAATGTATCAAGCATTGAAAGGTGGACCTAAAATTAAAATTTGTAAGAACTGAAATGGGCGTACACCATGACAACTTGAAACTGAATGGTTTTCTTATTTTCAACTAAGGTGCAGGCAGCCTTGTGGGCGCACATGATGTGAGCTCTATCGGAGGCAATAGAAAACCCAAGCTTTCCTTTACCATTAAGCATACAGCAACACAGAAAAAGGTTGCAAATCTGAGATTTACAATGCACCCATTTTAATTCTCCCATGTGCTTCTAGGGGAAGGTTGGTGGGTCCCTAGCAAGCAAAAAAAAGTAGGATCCCTCTTCTACGCTACTTCAGGTATCGTTTTACGTAATTTTTATATGCTTTTTCACCCACTTAACCTACAAAGGCTCTTGGGAAGTAACGATTGAAGTCGATGACAAGGACCTGCAGCTCAATTAAAAGCAACAAGTCACTGACCTACACTCTCTTATTTTCTCACATACTGTATTTAGATACTACAGTAAAACTCTTGAACAGTTGGTACCACTACCATTCTCATTCACTGGAAACTACTCATCTCGACCAATTGTGAAATTTCAATGTAGTCCTATATAAAAGCCTGAATGAAGACTAATCCCTTATCTCTCTTTCTTAGCATTAATCCCGACTTGCAGGGTCTGCTGCTTTGCTACATCTCCTCCATTTCTGTCTGTCGTTGACATCTTCTGGTGTTAAGCCAACACTGTGCATGTCTGCCCTGATGTTGTCAGTCCATTTCTTTGCCGGTCTTCCTCGTGGTCTTGTTCCCTCTGGGTTGATGTGGAGCGCTGTTTTGGCAACTGAGTCGTCCTGTTTTCTCATGACGTGGCCGTACCAGCGGAGAGGGGCTTCCCTCACTTTGTCTATGATGGGCGCAACACCAAACCATTGCCGGACGTCCGTGTTCCTTATGTGATCACATCTGGTCAGCCCCATGGACCATCGAAGCATCTTCATCTCCATGGTTGTCAACATTTGCTCCTGTTGTTTCGTCATGGGGCGACATTCAGTCCCATAGATCGCTGCTGGCCGTACCACACTCTTATAAACTTTTGCCTTTAGATATTGAGGCATCTTTTTATCGCAGAGAACTCCAGTGACCTGTCTCCACTTGAGCCAAGCTGCATTTACCCTCATCCGAGTATCAGGAGTGGTGTCACAGTTTGAGGTGACGACGGATCCCAAGTACTTAAATTGCATGGTCTTCTGCAGGTCTTCTTCGCTGATACTTATGGTACCTCTGTTTTTTTTTTTTTTGCTAGGGGCTTTACGTCGCACCGACACAGATAGGTCTTATGGCGACGATGGGATAGGAAAGGCCTAGGAGTTGGAAGGAAGCGGCCGTGGCCTTAATTAAGGCACAGCCCCAGCATTTGCCTGGTGTGAAAATGGGAAACCACGGAAAACCATTTTCAGGGCTGCCGATAGTGGGATTCGAACCTACTATCTCCCGGATGCAAGCTCACAGCCGCGCGCCTCTACACGCACGGCCAACTCGCCCGGTACCTCTGGTTTGGGGGCCACATTCCAGGTATTCTGTCTTGTGGATATTGAGGTGCAGTCCATTTTCAGCCAGTCTGTCCTTCCACGTTTGAACCTGACGCTGGAGTTCAGGACGGGTTTCTTGTGCAAGTACCACATCATCGGCATAAAGAAGGGTCCAGGGATGTGAAGTCTGTATGTCAGCTGTTGCCGTATCCATGCAGAGGATGAATAGCAATGGTGAAAGGGCAGAACCTTGATGAACACCCACAGTGATATCGAAACGCGGAGAGATTCCAGCATGACTCCGGACGACACTAGTGGAATTGCGATACAGAAGTTGCACCCAGCTTACATACTCTTCAGGGACGCCATGACAGCGAAGAGCTCGCCAAATAAGTTCGTGTGGGATACGGTCAAAAGCCTTTTCTAGGTCTAGAAATGCCATGTGTACACTCTTCTGTCTCTCTCTGTGCTTTTCCATCAAGAGGCGTGTGGCATGGATAGCATCGATGGTACTGCATCCCTTAACAAATCCACACTGGTTTGGTGTTACAGAGACAATACATCTGAGTCTGCTGTCAAGTACACGTTCAAAGATCTTGAAAGTATGACAGAGGAGTCGTATAGGGCGATAGGTCGAGCAATCACTCACATCTCCTTTACCCTTCCAGACTGGAAACCGTTGTGCTAGTTGTCCATGAGTCTGGAAGCTGTTTCTCGGCGATGATTTGGTTGAAGAGTGAGACAAGGAACTCTGAAGTAGGCTTTCCGAGCATTTTCCAGATTTCCGCTGGTAAGTCATCTGGACCAGTTGGTTTTCCATTTTTCATTTTGCTAATGGCAAGCATTACTTCCTCGGATGTAATTGAGGGAACAGGGCCTATGATAGGATCAGGACTAGAAATTGGTGGATGCGTAAATTCTTTGTTGCTGATGTTATTAAAGTAATCTGCCCAACGCTGGAGAATGGATTGTTGATCTCGTAGCAGTTTGGCGTCGGCTCCCTTGATGTGCATAACGTGTCCAATGTCCTGAGTTGAACGGTGACGGGGCTTAGCAAGACGATATATACTGTTTTCTCCTGATGGTGTGTCGAGCTGGTCGTATAGTGACTGGTAATAATGGTCCTTTGCTGCAGCTACAGCTCTTTTTGCTGCAGATTTCAGGTCGCGATATTGCTTAAGATCAGTATCAAGACGTGAGTTCCACCAAGTCTTGTAGGCTATCTTTTTCTCCTTGATTGCTTGCTTGACTTCGTCTGTCCACCACCAGGTTTGTTTATCAATATATTTTCGTCCGGGTATGGTTTTTTCCAACGTTTTTGTCGCCGCCTGATGTATCGGTTCCACAGCATCTTTCCACATGTCTTGAACCGATTGATCGGACTTCACGGAGAAGTTTGCCAAGGCTGTCATCAACTCGTTTCGTTGGGCATTCATCCGCCACCACTTAATTCGGTCAGGTCCAGTCTTAGGTTTAGGTTTGGGTTGTGTAACATTGCTACGAATATCGAGGACAAGCAATCGGTGTTGAGGGTCAATGCTGTCATACGGAATTACTTTAGTGTCCGTTAACAGCTTAAAATCTTGTTGACGGATTAGCCAATAATAAATCTGAGTAGCATGACCACCGCTTGTATAAGTAGCCAGATGTGTTGGCCTCTTTTTAAAATATGTGTTGGTAACAATCAGATCATGAGCCTCTGCGCAATCGAGTATCCGACATCCGTCATCGTTTCGCACACCAAACCCATGTCCTCCATGGCATCGCATATATCCTTCTTTGTGAGACCCGACATGTCCATTTAAATCTCCTCCAAGAATAATGGACTCATCACCCTCGGAATTGCTCGAAGGAGGGCATCCAGACTGTTCCAAAATTCATCCTTCTCATCCTCAGTGCATCCAGTTTGAGGTGCATAGCAAGATACAATGTGGGCAGTGATGGAAGTTGAGTCAATCTTGATAGACATAAGCCTATCTGACATCCTGTTGACACTGGTGACATTGTTGCGATAGTTCTGGTCGACGACTATTGCTACACCATTTCGTGTACTGGTACCATGATAGATGAGTTTGTAGCCATCTCCGATTTCTTTTGCCTTTGAACCTTTCCACTTGGTTTCCTGGATGCAGGCAATGTTGACATATCTGTTTTTAAGCATTTCTGCTAGTTCACGATGTCGGCCTGTCAACGTACCAATATTGAGAGTAGCAAATCTCAGTAGTTGTTTGGGTTGAACTAGCTTCTTTAGCCTACCCCGTCCATGAGTAGGTAACCCTTGCTCATTTATCACGTCACTCGAGCGTAAGTGGCGCGCGTCGCTTTGAGGGGACGCCCTAGTATGTTCCGAATTTAGAAGAGACGTAGCCATAGATGCGACAAATGATTCCTCAACCGACGGGTCGCTTCGTCTGTCGTTGAGGGCATTTTATAGCTGCTGCCAGCATATAATTAGGCCGCCCCTAACCTGGAGAACAGACGCCTTTTGTAGCCGCCCCTCTGGGGTACAGACGCTGCAGCTCAATGGTATTTCAGCAGCATTTCCTCTGCTGAGGGCCCATTACCCTCCCACAAGAGCTCATCCGCCCGAAGCCGTTGGCTCTTGTGGGGAGTCAGGTTATTTTCCGCCGCCCAACACTCGGCGTCGAGTCCCTGGCTGTACGGTCTACTCGGTTACCGTAGCATGGCAAGCATGGCCAGACAGTAGAAGACTAATCCCTTATGCTCTACCATAATTACAGCAATATTATGGCAGAGTATGCCGAATCCATAGAGCTACCTCAATTGAGAGGCAATAGTAAAATAAATTATATGCGATCTTTATATCAAAGGCCTCTTTCCTTTACCATTAAGCTTAACAGTGATTTCATACTTTTTCTTACATAAACATCGTCAATGACGCACTCTTAACGGTAATGCCTGATAAACCGTAATATAGTACTTACAGCAGCAATTATTATTCAGTGCAAATCCATAGTTGATGTTGATATTTCTTGAATGCGCAAAGCCATATCTCGACACTCAAACAGGAGTATTTCAGGTTAACAATACTACACACACATTCATTACTGAATAATCATATCAACGATATTAACACTATATTATTTACTATAACACACGTGTGTAAACAGATTAAAAATTTGCAGTATCCTCAGAATGCATGTAAATATGACTTCTTCTTCTCCTTCGTCTTCTTCTTCTTGTTGTTTACAACTCGCAGCCAGTAGTGAACGGGCTTGTTATATCACCCAGTTCCAATACTTGTAATAAATCACACTGTAACCAGGACGAATAGGCACCATGCAGATAGATCGAAATGCTACTACTAGCGTACATAGTGGCCCGTTCTGAAACAAGAGGTGTGGCGCAGTGCGAGAGTCTCATTACAACGTGTGTAACATCCGAACAAGTTGCGGGTTTAAAGCGATTCAATTCGGGGATCTAAGTGAATCATCATGCACTAAAGGAAGAAACCTTGTTGTCAGTGGCCACGTGAACGGCGTTGAAGAGTTAATTTCGAATAGTTTCGGATACATCACAGGAAAAGTCACCCGACAAACGCCTGGCAATTTGCCGCCTTATATCGTGAAACTAGAGGCAGGCAAGGTGTAGTTAGGTAAAAATTTATATAGTTTATTTAGTAAGGATTAATTGATGCATGTTTGCTAAGTTGTACGCATTTTTATTTTGTGTTCAGGTTGACCAGAATCGTAATATCTCTACCAGCGAATGTTCCTGTCCTGCCGGCGCCAGAAGAACTTGCAAACGCGTAGCTGCGGTAGTGTATTGTATAAATAATGGAAGTGTTGTCTCCAAAACAGACCGCCCGCAACAGTGGGGAAAACCGAGCCCGAAAACAATGTCAACAGAAAAATATAGAAAAGGCAAACGCGTAGAAGAACTGTTCGGTAAAAAGACTTTGAGGACATCTCTTCCCCTCCTTCGAATTATCTGAGGATATTTTAAAACACATCCCTTGCAGTCTTCGTACAAAGCATCGAGCAGAAGCAAGTACTGAAATCGAACAATCGTGCAGGGCCGTAGTCACCTTATTGATAGACAGGGTATTGAATGATGTGGAGAGAGAAGAATGAGAGGAAATTGTGACACAGCTATCACATTTACAAGTCTCTAACGACGTGCGCTTGCCAGACAAATACACCTTTCGCACAGTGAGTGACGAAATGTTTTTTACCAGCAAAGTGCAGGTTGATACAGATCATATAATTAAAATCTCCCTGGACACTCTATCTCAATCAGGAAGCCCTCGATGGTTTCAAGAAAAAAGATAAGAATATCTGCTAGCACGAAAGCAAATCGGATCAAAACTAGGCGACATAACTTTGATACTTTTGCTCTCGCATTTGTAAATGAATCTCCAATTGGGGGAGCTGCTTTGAACATTCTTACGGAAGTGAAATGGAAAGTGAAGCAATAGAATGCTATGGAAGTTCATTTGTTGTTCGTATTATTCGATGAGGTTGCAAATTCGTTAACACGCAACACATAGACGATGTCATCCACGTGTGGAAAAAGTTCTGTTCGCAATTTCTGTAAAATATTGTATATTTTGATTCTTTGAATACACCTTTCTACGTGAATTCTAACACTCGCAATATTGTAAGTACTCTCAACTTCCTCAGCTGTTAATCTCCCGTCGTGTAAGAACGGTGGTGTCACGATTATGATACCGCAGCCAGATAAGTTATTTCTGATGCCTAAATCCTTTATCAGCCATGACCTCATCGCCAGGTTGAAGGAAAGTAAATGAATGAGTCACTAGCTCTTCCACCGTAACATTTAGATTTTAGCGATCATACCATTAGGCGTGACTGCAATTAAAACTTTTGCAGTGTAGCAACCCTTGTATTGAGAATAGAAATACAATCTCTTGATCTACTTGGGGAGGCTGTTCAACCCTAAATTCCGTGCAGTCAATAATGACTCGACAATTACTGTAATTTCTTTTAAATGCTGGAGACATTGTTTCTTGAACATTTTCCTTACTAGGCCAGAATATGAAATGTTTCGTACGCAGTGCCAGTTGCATAAGCACGGTCGTAAAAATACGTGGAATTGTTGTCCTGTGAACACACTCAAAGCAGAATAGGACAGTCCGATTTTCATTTTCATTAGGAAAATGAATAATCTGGTTTCTTTACATAATTTAGAAACGTTACAGTTTGGTAATAACGCAAGACAAAGACGTTGAAGTTCACATGTGTTAAATCACGCATTTGTGTATTGTTCCTTATGGAACTGTAGCCTTGGAAACCTAGACCCTTGATGTCTGAATGATGGTCTTCCGTTCCACACATTTTATCATGTTTCGTAATGTCCCCTCCCAGACCGAAATTAAGTGGAATACATGCTTGTGTATTTACGTCGTTTTCACTTATTGAACAAGAAAACATGGAGTCTGAACAATGAAATTCAGATGCATCTGTTCCCACGAATCCATCCTTGGTTATGTTTCTTGGGCAAACTGTACTTGAAAATTTTCCGTCTGATTCTTCCTTTTCTAATCGCTTGAGTTGTCAGTACTGGATCCCGGCGACACATTCCTCTTCTTGGATTCATCCGGAAATATTGTCGGAACTTAGGCTGGACTTAGTGGGCAGAGTTACCAACTTAGCGGATTTTCCGCTAAATTTGGCGGAATTAGAAGACTGTCGGCGGAGAAATATATCATTTAGCGGACAGCGGAGTTTTTGGAGGAATTCTAGATTTATTATAGCGGAATTTAGTGTTTTATCCATTTTACGTTCTTTTTTAATTTGTACTCCGGTCTGTCTCCGAGCTATTCCGTATTTCTTGACAGGAGCTAGCAGTCACATGAGGAAAACATGTTATTTGTATTATTTTGATGTTATGAGATTATGGTATCATAAATTTGTAATGCGTGGGGAAAGGGTACTTATCTCTTAGCTGACGAATTATGGCAGATAATGAAACTGTGAGAGTGTAGCATTTATATTTATGCTATGAAGGAAGACCGTTTAATGAACTGGCCTGTTCTGTGTGTGGCCCTTGGGGTAGGGAATTCACCTAGTTTGCACCCGGCACTAAAACGCCTACAAGTTTTAGCTGGCCGGCTCGCAGGCAGGGGGTTAATCCCAGTGAAACTCACAGATCAGGTGAGTGCAGATATTTACTTTTTTAAAAATTATTATTATTATTATTATTATTATTATTATTATTATTATTATTATTATTGTTACGGAGTTTTGTGGATTTGCAGAGGATAAAGAAGGTGCTGGCTGGAATAGGTCTCAACTACCGAAGCATGAAAGCTGAATTAAAATTTTAACAAGGTTATATTTTCAAAACTTAACAATGGTAGTATAGAATTTTGACAGCAAATAACAACAAGTTACATCAGAAACACAATTTACTGGGCTACGGCCCGAATTCATTAACTCTCGAGCTCTCAGCTCACAATCACAGAGCTACAGGGAAGAAAACCCCTAAGTACAAGGAGCACTTGCTCCTAATTACAATGTTAAAGAAAAGAGCAGAACCGCTCTCGATATTACAAGCCTATCAAAGGCTACAACAACCTTCACTTAAGACTGCCCTCAAGGCACACCCAAAAACAGGGGTATTTAATACCCAACCTACAGGGCCTTTACATGAGGAAAACAAAATGTCGGGTTAATTAAATGGCCCAGAAAACCAAATTGACTGGAGGCGTAGTTTGCACTACTACATGAAATTGCCTAAAACCTAGGTGGCACTCGGCCAGTTATACAGGGGCTAATCCCATACTAGGGAGGTGACACGTATGAGAAAATTTTACCACATAAAAGAAGAGAAGAACGGTTATGAAAACGTAGTCACCTCCTTTTTACAAAAATGAAGGGGAGTTCGAGAGGGATAAGCACTCTCTATCCCCGCTTTACAGACTTGTACTTTATAGATAGACAGAAAAGAATTTACATTTTAAAAGGTCGGTTACATATTAAAGGTTTCGAACCTTCCCCGAGAGTTAAACTGCTGAGCTAGCTAGAAATGAAGATGTTAACAGGCCATTACCTTGTAGAAGAACTGCTGCTTGAAGGAAGAGGCGCTTCCCGCCCCCTGCTACATATCCATACACAAAGAAAGATGTTACTGAAGTGGCCCCGACCCCAGAAAATCAGCAGTTTATATACCCTCGTGGAACATTCGAGACCTTTCATGAATGGTAACACCCGCCCACAAGCATTTATTGGTCAGCCAAAGATTACATGTCAAAACTGAAGAAGAAAACTAGGATTGGTGGAAAATTAATTTAGAAAATTCATGATTGGTTACATTCAAAACGGGCGGAAAGAACTGATTTATATTGCCAACCCCCCAAACCACAGAACAAAATTTAGTAAAAATAAAACTTAGGAATACAATATTTCTTCAAGAAGGTTCATTCCATAGCACCAGAGTGCACAGGTATAGTTTTTATGTAGTGACATCTAGAAGAGAATGTCCACACTTCTTGCTACAGAGCAAACAAAAACACCTCGAAACTCACATAGAGCCATCTACGGAGAAACAGTAGAATTAATACAGTTTTTCAAAGTTCGGGCTTTCTCCTGTAGAGTAGATTAAATTAGCGCAATATTTGAACTAGCAACGTGGAGGTGTACCGCCCGGTACAGACCTCCCCCCCCCCCCCCCCCCAAAAGTCCTTCCAAGGGATGACACCGAAGAAAACAAAATTTTTGCTTTAAAACAAAGTCCAAGTTTTGCAAAAGAAAAATTTAACAGAGTAAATACCCATTTTTTCAGAAGTTAGAGATCACTTGATAGGTTTGATATCAATTTTTTAAAATTTTGTAGTAGATTTTGATGAAAGGTCGCTAGGTTCGTAGGAGTTGAATTCAAAAAAAACTTTAATTCTTGAAGAGGGAAAAAAACTGTTTAAAGTCCACCAAAAGTTGATCGAATCAGTAACCTCAATCTTATATTCGATAAGGTCAGTAACGCCAAGAGTATCGGAGAAAACATCTGGAAACGACTGACACAGCTTACGAATACTCTCTGCCTGCTCCTCAGGTAGATGTCTAAGATCTAAGAACATCTCATCCTGGGTAGGCGAAATAGATGAACATGACACAGAACTACATTTCAATAAGGGGATTTTACAATTAGCAGCAAATTTGAATGTGCACGACTTACTCTGAAGGTCGAGCAATAGACCAGAGTGAGACATGAAGTCTGCTCCCAATATAATGGGGCAAGACAAGTGCTTTGCCACAAACAGTTTAACCTTCCAAGTAAAGTTAGAAATACGAATTTTGGCATTTAAAGAACCTAAAATTTCTAAAGGAGAAGAATTAGCCGAAACATATTGAACCAAAGTCGAACAAAAATTAGGAAGTTTGCAAACAGTTTTCAATTTAGAGTACCATTCAGCCGAAATAATAGAACAAACACTGCCAGAATCTAATAGAGCAGTTACAGGCTCATTATTCAATTCAATCTTAAGAAATGGAACAGGTGCGGGGGTATCCGCGCAATCTAAGACATTCTTTAGGGCCTTCAAAAGATGAATGCGAAGACTGAGTTTTCCTTGGGACTTCGGCGGTTTTACTTGGGGCTGAGCCTCGGAAAGAGGGGTTAGTCGACTCAGCCGAAGCCATTAGTCACTTGTTATTTTTGGCATTGGTGGAAATTGCACCAGAAGTTGAGCAGGAGGGGGTGCTATTCGAATTTGGGCAATTCTTGGCCATATGGGAAAACGCGCCGCATCTAAAACAGCCTTGAGATGACCCTGCTCCATTCCTCGTCCCACTAGATTTAATCAAGGGACATTTATTGCGAAGATGTTCAGGAGACCCACAAGCATAACATTTACGGGGAGTGACAGGTAGGCGAGGTGAAGGCCGAAAACTACTAGAGGATGGAGGGGGTTCCATCGCGACACGCAAGGTATCGGCATATCTAACTCCTTCGGCTGAAACAGCCATAGCCTCTAACTCGGCAAAAGTTTGCGGACGCGACGCAAAACACAAGTATGATATGTAAGGGGGTGAAATTCCTTCCACAATGGCTTGAACGATTTGATCTTCGGGAAAATGAAGGGCGAATACCCTAGTATAGAATTTGATATCTTGAATGAAGTCCACCAGATTTTCATCCAGACGCTGTACTCTATAATAGTACTTCTGAATTAGAGATGACCTAGCTCGAGCCGGAATAAAATTTGCCAATAAATGGGCGTGGAAGTCTTCTATGGATGACTGTTCAGCAATTGCCCTAACTATCTTGTCTGAGAGAACACCAATTGCATAGGGATAAATGATCTGCAGAATTTGACACGGAGAAAGAGAAAAAACAAGGGCATGATCCTGAAACTCAACTAAAATCCTTAAGAATGAAATTACGTCACTGGTGGAGTTAACCGAAAACTTAGAAATACCCCTGAGCAACATTGCTAATGGATGAGGCAAATTGCTGAACCCTGGTGACATAGTAGGTAAAGGTTTAAGTGGCGAAGAAGCTAATTCAGAACGTGCATTATTCAAAGAGGTACGTCGTTCCGATTCGTTGTCTAATGGAGCAGAGGTTTGTTGAGCTCCAACAGATTTAGTACTTTCTTCCCCGGTGGGAGAACGCTCCTCGCTGACAACGTTTACCAGAGTGGGATTATCGGTTTTGGGAGGCACTGCCCCCGTTAACAGTAGGCCAACCTTACTGGATAAATCGGAAAGATTTTCAAGGACGGCACTAGCCTCCTTCTCTTGAGTATCATTCAATTTAAGAGACAATAGATCACTCACCCTATTGGAAAAATGGTACAATCTAGCTTGTACACGTTTAAGTTGATTAGGTGATGGATCACCCCCTTCAAAAAAACTAACTACTGATGCTAGCTCAGTAGCATTATCAGTGATCGTGGAGAGAGCGTCATCGATCTCCTTTTCTCCCAAGGTCGGGATGGTAATAGGCAAATCAAGGCAGTCTTTTAGCTTATTAGTATCTAACGCAACCGTGCCTCCAGATTGAACATTTCTAATGGTTAATTCGTAAATTAACTCCTCCTTGCGCAAATAGCCGGGATGGAGGACATCGCGAGGACCGGGCATGATGACAGAAGAATACCAATTTGGAAAAATCGAAAAATGCCAGCGACAGAGAAAATTGTTAGAGTTCAAACCAAAGCAATCTTTAGCCGTCAAAAGGGGCTAAATTGAGACCCATTCAACCACGCTCTGCTACCACTTGTTACGGAGTTTTGTGGATTTGCAGAGGATAAAGAAGGTGCTGGCTGGAATAGGTCTCAACTACCGAAGCATGAAAGCTGAATTAAAATTTTAACAAGGTTATATTTTCAAAACTTAACAATGGTAGTATAGAATTTTGACAGCAAATAACAACAAGTTACATCAGGTACACAATTTACTGGGCTACGGCCCGAATTCATTAACTCTCGAGCTCTCAGCTCACAATCACAGAGCTACAGGGAAGAAAACCCCTAAGTACAAGGAGCACTTGCTCCTAATTACAATGTTAAAGAAAAGAGCAGAACCGCTCTCGATATTACATTAAATTTCTACTCACCATGTAGAATATCTAGCGTTGTTGTTAGATTCAATTTCCCATAAGGAAGGAAATAATCCTACAAAGGGAACACACCACTCATTTCTGAGTCACTATTGGCATTTTCATCGTCTGTTGATGTTTCACTCTAGCCTGACCCTAAAGAGATAATAGTCTTCACCATAATCATCTGTGAGACTCTCTTTCTCCCAAGCTTTAATCATGACCGAGGACGACGGCGGCGCTCTCGAGCGCAGCGACGGCGCGACCCCAGTTGGAAAGCGGTACTTTACGAAGTACACGCAGACCAACAAGGCCGCCAACCAGGATCGTCGACCACCTACCAAGGCGAAGTGGTCGCAGACGCAGGCCTACCAGGAGGGGCCTGTAACCCGGGCGCAAACCAGGAGACCGCCAGTGATGGTGGATGGCAGCACGGCAGTGGGCAAGGACGCCCCTTGGCGTGCTGAGGCCGCCGTCCAGGCCCTGCCAGCCAACATGTCGTTCGAGATGCAGACCTCGATGTGCGCCCCACAGGACAGGGAACGCAGTCGAGTGTTAGCACTGACCGACGCCGCCGCCAGCCAGGAGGAAGAAGCAGATGGCAACGCAGCGGAACCACCAGCCACCCCGGGGTCACCAGGTCGGGAGGAGGGCCACCAGGACGAGGCCTCCTCCCCAGCCGAGAAGCAGCCCCAGGGAAGAAGAAGAAGACGACGACGCCGCACCAGGAAGCAGAAGGCGATGCTGGCTCATCAGGAGAGGACCGCCCAGCCGCAACCCAAGACTGCTCCCAGGACAGCAGCCGAACGAGGAACCAACCAGGAGAGGACCTCAGCGGGTAGCGGCAGTCAGGTGAGAGTAAAACGTAACCCTCAGCAGCTCTTGCAGTGTTTCCGCTGTCTGAGGTGGGGCCACCGTCAGGTCAGCTGTGGGCTCGAGGTGAGGTGCAACCGCTGTGGTGGTGATCACCACTACACGGCCTGCGCAACACTTAGGGAGGAGCCGGTGTGCGCCAACTGCTCGGCGGGCTTGGCCTCATTCTCCGGGATCGGAGACTGGGTACGAGGTACCCCAAGGAGGTGGAGCCGTGCGACAGGCCCTAGTGGTACTCGACGCATGGCTCCACAGCCGGCAAGGACCGAGCTAGTCACAGCAGTGCCCAGACGGACTGATCCCCAGATGATGGAATGGCGAGGAATAGGTTTATGTTTTGTGCATGTTACCTGTTCCTAACTAACACAACATCTGGTCTTTTTCCAGCCCACATCCTTGCATGTGCTATCAAAAGATGTCAGGTTTTACATGTAGGCTCTTTCTTCTTTCTGCCATGTGGTTTTTCCCTGACCCTTCAATACCATACTTCAACACCATATACCTAACACAATCTCGCCTGGTAACGTGTCTGACATGGAAACAGGCAGATACTCCCACCAAGGTAGCTAGAGTAGGGTACGGCCACACTTGCGGGAAGAAGACGCTGCGGGACAACGGACAAGGCGCGTCTTCAAAGTCTCCCGCTCGAGAATGGGCCGGAGTCCATTTTCTTTGCGTGTTTCCCGCTCTCCCGCTCAGCAGTGCTTGGCCACACTTGCGGGAAGAAGACGCTGCGGTTTTATTCGTGTTTAACACGTAGGAGAATGTTAGACAGTGAACTGATAATTTTGGACGTACAAAGGTACCCATGCCTTTACGACACCTTAATGTCAATGCGAGTTTTTCTTCCTCAGGAATACATTCCCGCAGCTTTGTGTTTCATTTGCTGATAGCATTTTTCAACATACAGAAAAGCAGTTCAATTGAGATCACGGGCATTCTGTAATACTCAAAAAAAATATCTTGGTTGTCTTTTAGTTTATTGTGTAAGAGCACAAATTGTCCATTTGATGACCTCTCACTTAATACAGGATGGATCCAATGTTTTCTTTGACGCTGACGCTGACGACGAAGAACAACCAAGCACATAACACAACAACGGAATTATTATTTAAAAATGGAATGCCTTCCATATGAAGAGCAATGGCGATGTTTTGCTACTCACAATATACAACCAAACCCAAACCCCATTGCACTACAGCCCTTGAAGTGCCTTGGCCTAGCAAGCGACCGCTGCTCAGCGCGAAGGCCTGCAGATTACGAGGTGTCGTGTGGTCAGTACGACGACTCCTCTCGGCCGTTATTCTGGCTTTCAAGACCGGGGCCGCTATCTCACCGTCAGATAGCTCCTCAATTCTAATCACGTAGGCTGACTGGACCTAGTACCAGCCCTCAGGTCCAGGTAAAATTCCCTGACCTGGCCGGGAATCGAACCCGGAGCCTCCAGGTAAGAGGCAGGCACGCTACTCCTACATCACAATGTAAAACACACTAATATAATCACGCCGTACAAATACGCAAGTGTGGCCACGTGTTGTCGTCAAGCTGGGTGAAAAACACGCAGTCCCGCTGCGGGAAAACACGCAAGTGTGGCCGTAAAGAGGTAGGGATCACGCGCAGGTCTCCCCCACCACGCTTGGCCGTCGGTGACGTCAACGTGAACCCTCAGCGGCTTGTATGAGGTAGGCTAATACCCTGCTGTACGCTATTCTGTTTTAGCCACAAATTAGAGATAAGAGAACTTCATTGGTATTTTAACATCACCTCAGGAAAGGCATTGCACTTCACTATTGCAGTAGAGTAATAATAGGAGATCGAATACCAGTGGCGGTGGGCTCTCAAGAGCACATGAGCACGTTAACACCCAGTTCTAACGCATATTCACGCATTCATGGATACCGGTAATTCAAAATTTTATCCTTCTTTTTTGCGACCTGATTTAGTCAATCGATCGAAAGCATTCGACTTATATCGAAGCTCCGTTACACTGACAGCTGTTAGTTTCGACTGACAATGCCACGGAGCACACTGGATAATTTGCTACAAGCCTTAATTCTATACGCATGCGCATGGAGATTACGTCATGGTTTATGCACATATATCTCCATAAGCGAGGAGCACGGTACGGAATGTGCCTTTCCTTCTACAACCACACCAAATACAGTAGAGACAATACACGACACTGAGCGAGATATCGAGGGACAGCTATTGGAGCTCACTCTAGCGGATAGACCTGAACGGTACTGATTCTGTCATAAGAGCACGTGTATTTTTGTGTGAGGTTTTTGGTGTTATTTATGCGTTTTCAGTGAGTTGACATAATTAAATAGTAGCATGTGTCATTTCTTGATATCTCCTCTCAACATGAGGGGAAAGGTATGTGCTGTGTTTGGCTGCAGTAATTAAAAAGTAGAGAAAAATGCGCGCTCGTTCTTCAGGTTCCCTCGTGACAAGAACATGTAAGTAATATTGTGTTTGCATATATATTCTTCCAGTGACAGATTTTTATAGTACTTCATAATCCTCTAACCTGCTCGACCCATGTTTTAACGGGCTTAAAATATAATACGCATATTTTATTGTATAGTGCAGCAGTTAACCTTCAATACCGATGTGTTGTTGTAGGTGTGATCTGTGGGTTTTGAAATGTCACAGAAGCGATTTGGGTAAAGTGTACAAGAAAGAAGGGACGTTACGCTTGTATAAGAATTATAAGATCTGTTCAGATCATTTCCAGGCCAGCGACTTTAAAAATCCTCGACTATACAGCCAAGGGTATGTTACATTTTTAATCTAATTGTACGTAAATATTCCTCAAAGCATCACTATCGACAACATTTTCAAACTTTTCTTTCTTTTATCCCTCTTCTCAGATTAAAGCCGGGATTTTATAGATTTTCTTTCTGTTAGTAGGCTTCATGTTAAGAGGAAAATTGTCCAGCTATTAAATGTTAATTCATTGCATCATATGTGTAAGGAATGTGCCGATATTTTTATTGACAAATGTCTTAATGTGATGATACATTGTTTTTAAATGAGGAAAAAAGACAAATCCAACCGTAAGATTTCAGGCAGGTATGCTAAAGCTAAAAAAGTAATGCATAAATGAAAGCTCAAGCCATTTCACAGCAGTCCATTTCACACCTTGTTTATATGTCTAATTTCAGTCTTTGAATAATAACCTTTTAAATAATTCTTTATTCATTTATCCAGAATTGCTTTAGCAACTTCGAAGTTAATATCTCAATACCACTGTCTTTCTAGACGTAATTTATTTATCCATTTCCGTATATACATTTCCATTGATATTTGAATTTAGCGCGATTTGTTCAGGTCAAGTCACTAGGAGCGCCACCGTCGAATTGTCTCCCATTTTAGCAAGGCGAAATCCGTAAGTGTCGTGTATTGTCTCTACTGTATTTGACCACACTCAAACCAGAGATAGTATTACAATTGACCACAAGGGTACGCCACCTCCTCTGTTACTGTTGGCCACAGCTCCCAGAAGTTACTATTGCATTACATCGCCGGAAGATTTCGCCAGTAGGTAATTCTGAACAGGTGCTCGTAATCACGGGATCAGAAAGCCAGAGCCTTAACCTCAGCCAAAGCCTGAACGACTCAGGCCGGCAGTCGTAATTTTAATCTTCTTGTACACTCAGAAATTAGTCTCGGAAAAATGTATCCTCGGTTATAGTATGAGTAGAGAAGCTACCGTACAAGGAACTTTTAGTGAAATGATTTTGTTCGTATTTGCATTCTACTTTGGTATATTTGAGACGTGAACACAAATTTTGTTGTGAACCCCTTGAAAATTTCGTCACGAGCCGTCACTGTCGAATACAGTGTGAATCCAGCAGCGTTTCTGAAGTATTTCGATCTGTATAAAAGGTTGTAACAATGCTAAGACTGTGATCGCAGTCCATATGTTCATGTTCATGTTCTCAACACCCCTATGATAACAATAACAAGGGGCTCTAATTGTTACAGACTCGAACATTAAAGCTTGATGACTGCAAGAAATATGTCCGTTGTTACAAACAATATTGGGAAACTATATACACTGTCGTCCGCCTCTGAGGCCCGGGTTCGATTCCCGGCTCTGCCACGAAATTTGAAAAGTGATACGAGGGCTGGAACGGGGTCCACTCAGCCTCGGGAGGTCAACTGAGTAGAGGTGGGTTCCATTCCCACCTCAGCCATCCTGGAAGTGGTTTTCCGTGGTTTCCCACTTCTCCTCCAGGCGAATGCCGGGATGGTACCTAAATTAAGGCCACGGCCGCTTCCTTCCCTCTTCCTTGCCTATCCCTTCCAAACTTCCCATTCCTCCACAAGGCCCCTGTTCAGCATAGCAGGTGAGGCCACCTGGGCGAGGTACTGGTCATACTCCCCAGTTGTATCCCCGGCCAAGAGTCTGAAGCTCCAGGACACTGCCCTTGAGGCGGTAGAGGTGGGATCCCTCGCTCAGTCCGAGGGAAAAACCGAACCTGGAGGGTAAACAGATGATGATGATGATGATGATGATGATGATGATGATATACACTGTCAACAACACAAACAGTAAGTGGCAGGAAATGACAAATTCCACGTTAACATTACATAGGCCATATAAATTAATGAGCCTGTATATTAACATTAGCCAACGGCCGTAGCCGTGTTGAAACACCGGATCCCGTGAGATCTCCGAAGTTAAGCAACATTGGGCGTGGTGCTTTTGGTGGGGGGGGGGTAAGGGAATGGAGGAGCGGAAAGGAACTGGCCACCCTACCGCACGTAAACTCCGGCTTCGGACCTGCCTTCGGGCAGAATAACCCTTACCTTACCTTACTATATTAACATTCTTAGCAGTGGTTTCATATTCAACATAAAATTGCCTTTCATATAAAAATAACAGGTATGTTATACACAAAGAATAAATACATACATACATTATCATTATAGACTGGTATACCTTTCAGCGTGAATTTACTAAACGTCGCCACAATCCTCGATTTGCAACTAGTATTGTGGCATCATTTAGTTCTATAGCTCTTATCTTTAAATCGTTAGAAACCGAGTCTAACCATCGTCGTCTTGGTCTACCTCTACTTCTCTTACCCTCCATAGCAGAGTCCATTATTCTCGTAGGTAACCTATCCTGATATAATGCTGATATAAAAAAAGATATCAAACACACTTATCCATAGCATCAGTGGTATTTCTTTGCTTTTCTTCTTTCTTTATCGGTATCGTATTAACTGAAACTCGGTCTCTAGAATGTCTTACTTTTGTTTAAAGCATCCATTCGAATAAAAGAACGGCTTCTCACGAAGCAACTTGCAAGCCCATAAATTTCGAGGAATTTCTTCTTCAGGATATCCGTAAGGTTTGTGATGATGTTAGAACCCTCTTTCACTTCTTTCCCGTGGTAAAACAAACTGCCGAGCTCGATAGCTGCAGTCGCTTAAGTGCGGCCAGTGTCCAGTATTCGGGAGATAGTGGATTCGACCCCCACTGTCGGCAGTCCTGAGGATGGTTTTCCGTGGTTGCCCCATTTTCACACCAAGCAAATGCTGGGGCTGTACCTTAATTAAGGCCACGGACACTTCCTTCCTACTCCTAGCCCTTTCCTGTCCCATCGTCGCCATAAGACCTATCTGTGTCGGTGCGACGCACAGCAACTTGCAGAAAAATGGAACTCTTTTTGAAATCTAATTTCCATCCCTTGTAGTTTGACCTGTTTTCTCTCCGTAATTGCTTTCTGTATCAAGGTTCTTCTTCTTTACCCTAAAAGTTACAATATAGCCTGTGAAGTCTTCAAACAGCTCATCACGATCCTTGGTTTCGCGGATGTCATCAAGCTGTTCCATTAGCTCTTCAAGGGCTTTAACAAACCCTTGCTCATCCTCCGGTAAAGAATAGGATGTTGTGGGCTCAACGCTGGCCTCAGACTGGCACACGATATCCGAGTTTTGATCGAGTTCATCAAGTAGCATGTAACATATTTGGGCGTAATGTTTCATAATCATCCGGAGAACAGTTGGAATTTCTTATCGCCTCGGAAGCATTGAGGCTAAGAAGCAATGATTTCACCTTTCGCTTCACAGCTGTCTAAAGAGGATGGTCATAAGCCTTCCGAACCATCGAAGCTGATAAGGATAGCTTTCGATAATGTATTGATTACTTCTGTCACCATTTATTTAGGTCAGTGGCTTTAGGAAATACATGAAAGTGTATGTTTCGTTCCTTTGCGTGCCCGCTATGATTTGTGCAGCCTGCAATGGCATGACAAAGCATGGTACTGGAAAGTGTACACTATTACTGATTTTTACATTTTATCACATAAAATAAACACACACGGTTTCTTATACATCACAAATATGTTACTATCGTGTATTATTAGCACCTAGCTTCTGCGTGCACAGCTATTCTTATTCGAACTACCTCTACCTCGTTCAGAGCAGATTCAACGCGAGGGTCCTGCGTGACGTCACAGCTCTGCTTTGCTACTGCGCACTAGTGTTGGCTACTGAATGCATGATTCGAAGCAGTGTATCGATTCATTCAAGTGTCCGAGTGAATCGATTCACAGGAACGGCGAGCTCACGGCACACGATTCAGCTTACTCCCAGCGGACAATGCTGAGTGGCGCACTCACTGGACGTTGACGGAGAGCCGAGCTTCCGCTGCAGCGAGACAGTGAATCATGGCACACCGAAAGAATCGTAAACGAGCGCGGCTCAGTGAGACACATGATACACACGGCTCCTTATCGGCTCACTGGATACGCGGCTCAGTGAGACACATGATACACACGGCTCCTTATCGGCTCACTGGACACGCGGAGAGCCGAGCTACCGCTGCAGCGAGACAGTGAATCATGGCACATCGAAAGAATCGTGAACGAGCCGGCTCAGTGAGACACAAGATACACACGGCTCCTTATCGGCTCAATGCAGCGAGACATACAGTGAGCCATGCTACACTGAAAGAATCGTGTGCTATAATGGACTCTCGAGCTCAGCTCATTTGAAAATAATACCCATTTGCATTCACTGTCCTCTTCTTACAGGTAGGTTTAAATAATAGATGGATTTATTTGCAGTGTTAAAAGGGTAGTATTACCGGGCGAGTTGGTCGTGCGTGTAGAGGCGCGCGGCTGT
This sequence comes from Anabrus simplex, assembly GCF_040414725.1. Taxonomy (NCBI): domain Eukaryota; kingdom Metazoa; phylum Arthropoda; class Insecta; order Orthoptera; family Tettigoniidae; genus Anabrus; species Anabrus simplex. The sequence continues at coordinate 71,745,389 of NC_090278.1, read as the reverse complement.
AAGCTTGCATCCGGGAGATAGTAGGTTCGAATCCCACTATCGGCAGCTCTGAAGATGGTTTTCCGTGGTTTCCCATTTTCACACCAGGCAAATGCTGGGGCTGTACCTTAATTAAGGCCACGGCCGCTTCCTTCCAATTCGTAGGCCTTTCCTATCCCATCGTCGCCATAAGACCTATCTGTGTCGGTGCGACGTAAAGCCCCTAGCAAAAAGAAAAAAAGGTAGTCACAACATAATTCTGAAGTAGCTAGTAAGTAGGTAGGCTATTAGGTTATACTATTTATTAGTTTAATGAATCTTAGTATTATAACTTAGTTGACTTTTGACAATTAAACTCGACTCTAGCCTGCCCTATGACTATGAGTCATGCTCATGACCACTCAAAAGTACCCGTTTTATATTGGGAAGAACGGCTCAGTATTCTCTCAGTTCATATGTCACATCGTTGCACAAGACTTCAATCATATGTGGACAGACGCAATAACAGTATGTTGAATCAGAAAATCAGCGGGCTACTGTACATCTCGGGTAGCCTATACAAAATATGACGATTTAAAAAATCCTCAGCTGATAGAAAAATACATATTTTCAAAAATGAATGAGCGAGTTGTCATGCGGTTAATATCGCGTGGCTATGCGCTTGCATTCGGGGGATGGTGGGTTCGAATCCGACCGTCGGCAGCCGTTAAGATGGTTTTCCGTAGTTTTCCCCTTTGTCACACCAGGAAATGCTGGGACTGTACCTTAATTCAGGCCATGGCTGCTACCTTCCTAATCCTAACATTTCCCACCCTGCGTCGCCGGCAACCTTCGATGTATTAGAGTAACTAGCATTTTTTCTAAGAAAGGAGTTCATAGTATGAAGACCAGATGGCAGCTGCGAGCACTGAATGCTGTTGCTGCTGTCCTACCAGCACATACTACACAGATGCAGTAGGAGCGGTGACCAATGAGCCGTGAATCGGATCACTGTATCGATTCAGTAACGTGAACGGAATCAAATGAATCGATTCAGTTAAATGAATCGAATGTCCCATCACTACTGCGCACCTCTCTCGTGACCCTACCTTGTATTCTATGTACCTTGGGAGTAAACCTGCCGAGTCGTTGGAAACAGTACCAAAGCACAGTGGGGCAGAAGGCATCAAATTTGATATTAAAATATTTTAAGGGAAATGAAGAACAGTATTGAACTGAGTTAATAACAAAGGATAAAGATACTGCAACATAAATAACACAATATTTGCTTATTGATCTTCAAATTGCAATGCATTATAGCTTCTTGGATCACTTTATATGACGGAAATCTATTTCTGTCTTTAGATCTCACAACTTCATACTGTTTTCTTGAAAGTTTCGCTTTTGTAATCATGGAAAGACTTTCCTCTCCAGTCAGGGTAAAGTTCTTCTGTTGTGTAGGATCCCGAATAGCTTTTCTGTATCACCTTGATTGGGAAGGAGATGCATTAACAGTAATTTCCTACACTAACTTTGAAGCCTCTATGTCACCAATAGCTCGCGAACTCGTTTGAGTGGCATATACCTATTTCTTCTCATGAATACGTCTACCGCAGTTCTTGGGTCCTCTTGCGTTTAGTGCAGTCAGAAGCTTCCGAGAAAAAGACACTGACGAGTGACCTCTTTTCTTCTCTCCACTGCCTTTATATATAGAAAAGCACAGTGATGTCTCAAGTCATCTTTAATTTATATTAATAAATCTCTAGTACATTCTATGTGATTCGAACCATTTCTGCTTATATTGCGACACAAATTGAGAAATAAGCTGAGTTCATTTCCAGCGGATTCGGGACAATTCATTAATACTCTAATGTGTTCTTTCAAGAAACAGAACTGTTTTTGAATATTCTTGTACCCTGTTCCCCTCATGAGAATATCTAAGTTCATTCTGGTTATGTCTAACGTCTCTTCCTGAGATTCTGAAAGAAAAAGACAGAAGAACACACGAATTTAGAACAATTTATTTATTGTCGAAAGGGGGCAAAAACGGGCAAAGTTTCTCATTGTACTGTATACTTAAAGTAGAATATATGTTCGATGCAACGCTACAAAAAGTTTGCTTGGACATATTTGGAAGGTATTTAAATCTTCACCAATCCACGAATTCATGGCAATTGTGTCAACAGTTGACAAATATATCTTTGTACGACTACAGACACAACATTTTCGCAATATTATGACGATACACCAGTCACGTTAATTTCGTCCCTGAATTCCTTCGCGTGTACCCAAGCTCAAACCAAGGCCAACTAGATATACAGGCCATAAGGCTCCCCCTCCACTTCCGGCGCTACGTCACACCAAGAGCCATCCGCTTCATTTTTCGCCAGTGACTTGTAGGCTGATATGAACCTCGCAGCAGTAAGGTATCAATGGTGTTGAATGACTTAAACGTGTGTGGACATTGTGAATTATGCCCACGTCGTGTTGTGTACCTGGTTGTAGAAGCAACTATAGTTCAGAAGAGCCCAGTGTTTCAGTGTTTAAATTTCCTACTGATTTGGTTCGGAAACAAAAGTGGATCTTAGGCATCCATCGAAGAGAATTTGTCCCTTCAGCAAGCTCAGTTGTGTGCATAAAACACTTCGACGAACGTTTCGTAATTAGGGAGGATTCTGTTAAAAGAAGTGATGGGTCTATTTTAACAGTAAAACGTAACCGTTTAAAACTCTCAAACAACGCTGTTCCTACTAAGTTTGAAAATGTGCCTGCCTATCTGTCTAAAAATTTTCCAAGACCGAGGAAAACTCCTATTCAAAGACAAGAAGAAATTGAAAAACGGGAAGAAGAAAGAAAGAAAGCTGAGGAAGAAGATGACAGGATCAAGGACTTCGATGACGTTAAAGGTAATTTCACTACTAAATGCAAATTAGATTTTGACAAAGTTTTTGTCAATTTCGACGGCCAAAGTCTATGTATTTTCAATATTTATATGACTGAGGAAAATATTCCGAAAATTGGTACTTGTTTAACATTAAACGAGGCTCTTGATTTTAAAGCCATAAAACATGGTATTTTCATGAATGATAACCCTGATATACGTGCATTAGGTAACGGGGGCAAGATATTAAAATGGTCAAATTTGGAAAGTATCTGTAACTTCCTGTTTAGTCTTGCTTGTGAATCAAAAGTGACTGTCCACGACAAAATAGAAACTGTGAACAAAATAATCGATGAAATTGAAAGTGAAGTCGATGACTGTATCATTATTGATAAATTAGAATTTTGCAAGGAACAGTTAAATTTAGCCTTTGCAAAGAAAGTGTCTTACTCCTGTATATTAATAACATGGTTCGCTTCAATATTTTTCGCATTTCCTGGGGCGTATAAGAAGATAAGACAGTCAACGTTCCTTACAATGCCTCACCCTGTGTATTTGCAGTCTTTTACCTCAAAACTAGGCACGGGAAATTCGGGTATAGATGATTCACATTGGAATTACTTGAAAAAGAAAGTAAAATTGTTAAATGAACATGAACGATTTTGTAACTTGTTGTTGGATGAAGTCTATGTAAAACCTGAGCTTAACTATAAAGGAGGAAAGGTAGAGGGAGTTGCTTTTAGTAGTAAAAGTGGAGAAAAATAACGCAACATTAGCTACAACTGTACAAACCTTTATGTTGTCATCCATTCTTAAAAAAATAAAGACGTTGTTGGTTTGTTTCCATGTAAAAACCTAACGTCACATTTCTTAGAAGAACTAACTTTGCAAGTCCTTAAAGTATTAACAGATATAGGTTATAAGGTAGTATGCATAATTTCTGATAATAACAGTGTTAATAGAAAAATGTTTGAAAAGCTGTGCAAAAGCAATTTACAAACCACTTTTCAAAATCCATTTGATGAAACACAAAAGATTTTTGTAATGTTCGATACTGTTCATTTATTTAAAAGCTTAAGAAATAACTGGCTTAATCAGGCCGATAACTTACAAACTTTCGTGTTTCCTGACTTTGACAACCCTGAGTCAGACAAAAAATGTTTTGCTAGTGTTGGTCACCTTAAACAGGTCCACAGAGGAGAAGAGAATGATGTAGTTAAGCTTGCTCCTGCCCTGAACCAAAAAGTGTTGTACCCAACTTCTTTAGAGTGACAAAATGTAAACCTTTGTTCTAAGCTCTTCGATAAGAAAAATGTCGCCGCTTTAAAACACTTTGATAAACTAAAAAATGGAGATGGTTTTAAAAGCACAGCTGTATTCTTAGAAATAATTCTTCAGTGGTGGAAGATTGTTAATGTTAAGCATGCTTTCAAAGGCGACAGATTTAACGACCCTCAATGTAACGCAATATTTTCAATTCATGACGACAATGTTTTATTTCTGCGCAAGTTTTTAACATGGTTAATTAGATGGGATAATCTGTCTGTTCAAGGGGAGATTACACAAAAAACAGAGAGTCGTCATGGAAAACTTACTAATGAAACTCAAACAGCCTTAGTTCACACTACAAAAACGATTTTAGAGTTAATAAATTTCTTGAAAACAAGTTTAGGATTTAAGTATGTATTGTTAGGGAAATTTCAAACTGACGAACTGGAAGCACGATTTGGGCAGTACAGGGAAATGAGTGGTGCCTGCTACCATATTTCAGTGAAGCAAATCCTTGAGTCAGAACGAAAATTGAAAGCCCTGACGGTAATTAATGCATACTCTGCTAAACATGCAGATAGTGATAGATATTAGTGATATTTCATTAAGTAAGTATGTGGATTGCAAGAGCTCAGATTGTAAAAGCTTCAAACCAACAGATATTTCACATTTTGAAAATGTGGTAGTTGAGTTAAATTATGTTATTGTATCTGAAAACATTTTGTTAGGTCTAGTTTATATTGGTGGATATATTTGTAAAATAATTATGAAAAATTGTACATGTATAAATTGTCAAGATGTTTTATTGTTAAACAATGATAATGTAACGTCAGATGTGTTAAAGCCGGAGGACAATTTTTATTTCAATATAATTGACAGGGGAGCTTTGAAATATCCATCAGATTATATTGTTAACATTTTGATCACACGGTTTAAATTATTTAGTGTACTTATAAGAGATAAATTTGAATCGAGGTTTTTACATGGTGATTCTCAAAGAAACATTCTGATTTTGCTTGTCAACAAAGTTCTGGAAAATGAAAACGTCATGTTTGAAACATGCAGTGATTGTAGAAGTAGTTTTAAAGATTACGTTGACAAATGTATATACATCTTTTGTAATATATTATTGAATAACTATAGAAAAGTTATCGCAGACAAACTCATTGCTAAGAAGAAGAAATCCTCAAGTAAGGATAGCCATAAATCGGCAAAGAAAAGGAAAATTGATAAACTGAAACCTTAAGAATTGTTAGATAAGTTTTAAGTTGAAGCCTAATTTCTAAGAAAGGTTCCAGACTATTGTTGTGAATTGCTATCATGTATTTGCATAGTAACATTAAAACTATTTTTATACGTATTATGGGTTTTAATCTTTTGCATGAAACCGTGTTCCGTTACAAATGACAGATGTCAGCTTAATTTTACGCAAATAAATGTACATAAACTGTTCCGCTAGTTTTCCCCCGCATAAAACTGATGTAGTGCACAAGCCTAAATAAAACCACAATTAAAGGCGTGTTCAATTTTATCGTTAAGGTTCAATAAATTAATAATATCATGGAGACAGTGAGAGCGGACCGTATACTACCATGCTGAACGCCAGCCACTGGCATGACGTCACGGTCCGAGCCTTGTGGCCTGTCTATCTAGTGCGGCCTTGCTCAAACACACTATACTCCGCACGGCCTTACTTCTAAATTGAAGTTTCGCAAAACAAATGAGCATCGCCTTTCCTCTGTTGCCAGCGCGCTACGCCCGCGAGAACAGCTGATGCAATATGACCGCGGTAAACAGCACTTGTAAAATGTAATACCGTACTCAGAAAAAACTAATGAATATGGATTGAAAACAAATTCACAAAAACTACACTTACTAACAACATCTGACACTAATAAGAGAATATATTAATAAGAATAAATGAGAATGAGGAAATAAAACATCACTCACCGCTAATGGCTGGCACAGAAAGGAGGTTATGGCCTACAAAGGGAACACTCCACTGATCTCGGTCACTAGAACCCTCCAGCAATATGAAAAACACACTAATTACTGAAGGAAAATGCAAAAGATCGCGAAGCATACCAAATACCATACACGCTGAGCGAGATAAGTTGCCTTGTCTTGATCATTTGATGGGCTTTGCGTGAGATAGGTTAACCACGTGGCGAATGTAAATATTAGAATTGGCAACTGGGTTTCGAGATCGTGCTCTGCCGATATAAATCGATATGAATGGCAGATTGGGATTGGTTGGATGCCTATGCTTCAGTGCATAATCACCGGACGGAGCCAAAATCTGCCAAAACGTCAATTTAGAAGTAGAGCCGTGCGGAGTATAGCATACACGCAGAGCGTACTGTATGAGATCATTAACTGAGCAGATTAAGATGTTGCAACACTTCTGTCCGAACACGCAAGGGGAAAAGTCGGTGCATATTTCAGATAGAGCACTTTTCATTGTACGCAGACACGATCAGGAATCATGAATCGGCCGAGTTTTCATTTTGAATATTTATCACTAGAGCCCGGAAGTTACGCAAAATGCTTTTTATACTTCATATATCATAATTATAGACAGTTTTGCCTTTCAGCGTTCAGTCTGCAAGTCTCTGCGAATGTACTAAACGTCGCTACGAACCTCTATTTGCAACTAGTGCTGTGACCTCATTTAGTTCTATACCTATTATCTTTAAATCGTCAGAAACTGAGTCTAACCATCGTCGTCTTGGTCTCCCTCTACTTCTCTTATCCTCCATAACAGAGTCTATTATTCTCCTAGAAAACCTATCTTCCTCCATTCGCCTCACATGATTCCACCACCGAAGCCGGTTTATGCGTACAGCTTCATCCATCGAGTTCACTCCTAACTTAGCCCGTATCACCTCATTCCGAGTACCTTCCTGCCATTGATCCCACCTGTTTGTACCAGCAAACATTCTCGCTCCTTTCATATCTGTTATTTCTAACTTATGAATAAGATATCCTGAGTTCACCCAGCAATGTTGGTCTGAGAACAGACCTATGTAAAGATAGTTTCGTCCTGGAGCTGATTTCCTTCTTACAGAACACTGTTGATAGCAACTGCGAGCTGCACCTTGATTCAATCTCACTTTTATTTGCTTGTTTGTATCGAAGTGTTAAAATAAACCAATGTATTTTCGTACATTTGGGAACGATAGGACGAGTTATTAGGGGCTGCCAGGCCCGGAAGGACGTGGGTTCGAATCCCTGTCAGGAAGTCGTAAAATTAAAAAAAAACGAGATTTCCACTTCCGGAGGTGCATGTGGCCCCGAGGTTCACTCAGCCTACACCAAGAATGAGTACCAGGTTAATTCATGGGGGCAAAGGCGGCCGGGCGTAGAGCTAACCACTCTACCCCATCACGTGCCGCGGTTAACAATGGTGGAAGCCTTTACGTTCCACTCCCCCAAGGGCTTCATGGCCTGTACGGAGGGGTATTTGTCTTTTTAGGACGAGTTATTATCTTGCTTTTCTTTTTACCTGTTTTAGCTTCGATAGTTTAATACCTTTGTTTGCCTTTCTTTGAGTTGTTTTGGATGTTTTCTGCCGGCCCCGTGGTGTAGGGGTAGGGTTCCCACCTCTTTACCGATGGCCCCGGATTCGATTCCCGGCCAAGTCAGGGATATTTACCTGCATCTGAGGGCTGGTTCGAGGTCCACTCAGCCTACGTGATTAGAATTGAGCAGCTATCTGACAGCGAGGTAGCGGCCAAGAATAACGGCCGAGAGGATTCGTCGTGCTGACCACACGACACCTCATAATCTGCAGAGGTCGCTTGGTAGGCCAAGGCCCTTCAAGGGCTGTAGTGCCATGGGGTTTGAAAAGTGACATTTACACGAACGATATATTACTTTTAATATTACACAAATCTCTACTGAAAACTCACTCCGCACGCCAAATGGTCGAGAGGGATGCCAGGTCCCGTCCCTGCTACATAAGATTAAGTGGTGGTAGTGATTATTGTTTTAAGAAGAAAAGCAACTTGGTAACCATCCATGGAAAAGGTCTGCCACTTCGAAAAATGAAGATATCGGCAAAAAAGACAAAGGCCACGAAGGCATGAACATGAAAAACTCCCTAATCCTCGAAAACCTCATACCGTCGGGGTCGGGAAAGAACAAGAGTTGACCAAGGGAGGTCAGAGAGGAAAGGTAAGAACTAGCAACTGACACAAGTAAGTGGAAGCAATGCCAGAGTCAGCTAGAGGAACCGTGATAGTCAAAGAACCCCTGATCCCTCTTTTAGTCGCCTCTTACGACGGACAGGGGATACCGTTGATGTTATTCTATCACCCCCACCCACAGGGGGATGTAAGATTATTAAAATGTGATGCAGATATGTGTTACGTAGCTTACATTAAACCACCTTTATCATTTTAGTGCCTATTTAAATTACCCCCTGTGGGTGGGGTACGCAGATGAAGAATACACCCACGGTATCCCCTGACTGTCGAAGAAGGCGACTAAAAGGATCCCCAGGGGCTCTCAAGTTGGTAGCGTGGGTTGGCGACCACGGGATCCTTAGCTGAGTCCTGGCGTTGCTTCCCCTTACTTATGTAAGGCTCCTCACTTTCATCTACCCTGTTTGACCTCTCTTGTCAACACCTGTTCTTTTCCGGCCGCGACGGTATTAGAGCGCTCGAGGCCTAGGTAGTCCTTCATTTTCACGACCTTCGTGGTCCTTGTCTTTCTTCGTCCGATACTTCATTTTTCGAAGTGACGGATCCCATCCTTTTTTCTCTCTCTCTACCCTCTGTGGGTGGGGGACGCAAATGAAGAATACTCCCACAATATCCTCTGCCTGTCGTAAGAGGCGACTAAAAGGGGTGACCAAAGGATGATTGTATTAGAAGCATGAAACAACTTGCGATTAGTACCACTATGTTAGATACACAACAGGTTTGTGATTAGTAGCAGCAAAGAGTGGGTTCACTGCGGGCTTACAGTAGGGCCTACCTGTGATAAGTACCACTATGAGCGACGCCGTGGGTCTGCGTTGCCTGCGATTAGTACTCACTATGCGAGGAACATCACTGGGATACCGGCGCCCGTGATTAGTACACTTATGTGGGAAACACCATTGGTTAGCGTTGCCTATGAGTCGAACCAATATGTTAGAAACACCATTGGTTAGCGTTGCCTATGAGTCGAACCAATATGTTAGAAACACCATTGGTTAGCGTTGCCTATGAGTCGAACCAATATGTTAGAAACAGCATTGGTTTGCGTTGCCTATGAGTCGAACCAATGTGTTAGAAACAGCATTGGTTTGCGTTGCCTATGAGTGGAACCAATATGTTAGAAACAGCATTGGTTTGCATTGCCTATGAGTGGAACCAATATGTTAGAAACAGCATTGGTTTGCGTTGCCTATGAGTGGAACCAATATGTTAGAAACAGCATTGGTTTGCGTTGCCTATGAGTGGAACCAATATGTTAGAAACAGCATTGGTTTGCGTTGCCTATGAGTGGAACCAATATGTTAGAAACACCATTGGTTAGCGTTGCCTATGAGTCGAACCAATATGTTAGAAACAGCATTGGTTTGCGTTGCCTATGAGTGGAACCAATATGTTAGAAACAGCATTGGTTTGCGTTGCCTATGAGTGGCGCCATTATGTGAGAAACGGCATAGGTATGCGTTGCCTGTGTGACGTACGATGCTTGTGAGTAGTACCAGAATGTGTGGAACACCGTGAATCTACGCTACTTTTGATCTGTTTTCTCGAACCTTTGTTTGAACTTTTAGCACCAACAGTATTGACAGACGGTTGCCCATACGTCTCTCGACGTGGACATTAGTACGGCCTTCTTTAAATGCTATAACCCATTTTCTTACCATTCCTTAAGTCATAGTGTGTTCTCCATTCATTTCACTAATTTGCCGATGAATTTCAACAGCTTTCACGCCTTTTCCATTTAAAAATCGAATCATGGCACACTCGGCGGGACCGTTAATTGTCAGAGGGATTTTCAATACGCTCAAACAAACGTAAGTACGGGCGAATGCTTCCGCAATGGCGTTTGTAGCTAGACTACAGATGTACGTACTGAGGACGCATCTCTGAACGACGATCGCAGCCCTGCAGGGGCCATATTTAAAAACGGTACTCACTTTAAAACATGCTTCGTATATCCGGAATAATTTTGGGTCCTGGCGGAACCACAAACTACCATGCTGTAATGGCTGAGTCCTCACACTTGACTCAACTGTACTTTCCGAGAACAGACGGACGATTGATGACCGGTGTGTCTGAAAACACTCATACAATCACGTGCACCACTGTAGGCCTGCTACCGTCCGGCAACCGGATCCTCCAGAGATTGTGTCCGGCTGCTACCCTGCGCGTTACCGGACACCGGCATGTGTGAAAGTTGTAATGATTTTACATAATCCACTACTTCGTCTGACATGAACCGGCCGGTCAAAACCGGTGTGTGTGAAGCGAGCCGAATAGCATATCTTCGATCACAACATGGAGTCAAACATTGATCAAATTATTTGGTCAAAGTTGTTATTCAAGTTCTTTGACAGTGTAATACCGGCCTAATACACCTCGATATGCGCAACATACTGAGAGTATCAATAAGAATTCGCCGGAAGTTATTAATAACGACATGGCCGTTGCTCTTAGGAATATTTCGATATTATCCTAGAACTCCTCATCGAAATAAATTGTTTGACCTCCTCCACTATTTCATAAAGATTACAATAACCTTGTCAGGACATTATTTGCATGAATGGTTGAGAAGTTTTGACCATTTTAGACTGTAGTGGTAATTCGTTCCCTGTTGTCTGCTAGCAAGCTGCCTCTACCTCGCCGCTTGGAGCACTGTAGTCGCCTCGGATGAAAAATATCATCAGAGCTTCGTGACTGTATATATTAGACTGTGATTGCACTTCTCCCCGCGTCGGCGGCGTCGGCGTTCATGGTGTTGTGACCCAATAGCGAAAGCGATCTACCCGTTTCCCGAAGGTGTCTGTGCCATTTCCTGACTGATATGTACTTGGGGAACATCGTCACTTACAAGGAAACCTTTCCAAATGTGAGTCTCCGATCTGATTGAGATCTGGTACATCGACTTTTATTCAGCCATATCCAAATTAGTACCTGTTTTGGTGTGTCAAATTTTGCTCATTTAATCAGTGCAAATTTAGATTTTGGAACTAGGAAGAAATTTGTGATTTCTTTTGTAAGGAGTGTGCTATTGTATGGCTGTGCATCTTGGACAGTCAGAGACAAGGATTGCAAACGACTGGAAGCGTTTGAGATGTGGGTCTGGAGACGAATGCTAAGGATTAAATGGATCGAAAAGAGAACAAAGAAAAGCATTCTGCAAGAAAATAAAGGGAAGAAGAACTGATGCTAACGATACAGAGAAGAAGAGCTAAATTCACTGGCCGCATCTTGCGACATAATACCTTTCTGACCAATATGCTGGAAGGGAAAATCACGGGGAAAAAAGGCCGAGGATGACCGAGGAAAAAATTCCTTCAAGACTTGGCACACAGTCTTCATTATTGTTCTTATTATGAAATGAAACGAGGAGTTGAGGACAGCGAATATTGGCCCTCAGACACTGATGATGATGATGATGATGATGATGATGATGATGATGATGATGATGATGATGATAGACAGATGTAAGCGGTGGGAAGCAGGTAGAGGTGGCGCGTGGTGGTGGTGGTGGTGGTGATTATTGTTTTAAGGGGAAGTACAACTAGGCAACCATCCCCTATATAACACTAAACAGAGAGAAAAAATGGAAGGGATCCGACACTTCGAAAAATGAAGGTATCGGCCAAAGGAATACAAGGCCCTCGAAGGGCTTGAAAGTGAAAGACTACCTAGGCCTCGAGTGCTCTAATACCGTCGGGGTCGGAAAAGAACAAGTGTTGACAAAGGGAAGTCGGATAGGATAGATGAAAGTGAGGACCTTGGCACAAGTAAGTGGAAGCAATGCCAGAACTCAGCTAAGGGTCCCGTGGTCGCCAACCCACGCTGCCAAGTTAAGATCCCCATGGCCTAGAGGTGGGGCGGCCGGCGAGTTCATGTGTCACTCTCTCCCTCTCGCTCATACTTTACTTTCTTATGGCGACGATGGGATAGGAAAGGGCTAGAAAGGAAAGGAAACGGCCGTAGCCTTAATTGAGGTAAAGCCCCAGCATTTGCCTGGTATGAAAATGGGAAACCACGGAAAACCATCTTCAGTGCTGCCGACAGTGGGGTTCGATCCCTCTACCTCCCGAATGCAAGTTCCCAGCTGCGCGCCCCTAACCACGCGGCCAACTCGTTCGGTCAGATAATTCCTGTAACAGCGTTTGTATGTCTTAGTCCTTCACGACCTTCGTCCTGTAATAAAAATCGAGATTTACTTTTATTTTATTTATTTCATTTCTTCTTTCTTTCTTTCTTTCTTTCTTTCTTTCTTTCTTTCTTTCTTTCTTTCTTCGTTATGCCCGTTTACAGAGCGCGTTGGAACTTGTTAGCTTGATGATGGTTTTCCTTTCTTCTCCTGCTCCCAAAATCTTTTCATGAACTCGCTATGCTGTTTCTTGCGCTCTTCCGTCCATTGTTTCCCTGTGGTTCTTTTAGCCTTTTCCGTGAACGTGTGCTTTGCAACCAGAGTTTCAAAAGCCTTGCGATCCCTGATAGTATCTTCTGTGATGTTCATTTCTTTTAATTCCTGCTTTATTTCCCATAATCAGCTGATTTTGACCTTCTTTGAATTAATTGTACCAAGCATTTTTTTTTTTTTTTTGCAGATCTAGTGTCGTTCATTCTACAGAGGTCTCCTGCGTACGGTATCGGTGAACTTGTCGACTGCTTCGTACAAATCTACAGTTTTTCTTTTCAGCCATATACCATTTACATGAACGGGGCCATATATTTTCCTAAGAATTTTTCGTTCTTGTTTCTCAGTTTAATCGAGTTTAGAGTGGCCTCCTAGAGATGTGGTTTCTGAGGAATACAAAGTTTTCGGAAGAACAACCGTCTTGTAATGCCGAAGTTTTGCATTTCGTGACATCACTCTTTTATTGTAGTGATTCCATGTTATTCGCTATGCTTCCAGGAGTTTGGTGGCTCTTTTTAAATTAACTTTCCTGTCCAATCCGGATGGTACAATTATTTCTCTAGATATTTGAAGGAAGGGACCTATGTGATTATTCCATAATTTGTCTGTACTGGGGATCTTTGGATATTCTGCTGCCCATTAGCCATAATATGAGTTTTCTCATACGATATTTCTAGGCCTGTCTTTGATGCTATCTCATGTAACTTCTCTATGGCATACCTGGTTTCTTCACTAGTCTTGGTAGAGATAGCTAGAGCATCAGCAAAAGCTAGGCACTTCATGTTTATTCTTTTTCGCCGAGTACCAATGTTTATACCTTCAATTTCTTTTCCCCATTCCCTGACGACTTTGTCTAACACTAAGTTAAAAAGGATAGGGGAGAAGCCATCTCCATGTCCAACACTTGTATGCACTTCAAAAGGCCTGGATAATTCACCTAGAAACTTCACTTTATATGTTGTGTCTGTGAGAGTCTGGCGGACTAATTCTGTGGTCTTCTTGTCCAGACTTAGCTCTCCTAGGGTGTCCGAACAGTTTGTCTGTCGATAGTCCACAAAGTCCACAAAGGTGACAAATGTGGTGGTAATGCGGCGTGTCCTTAATATCGTCTTCAGACTCCAAATTTGCTCAGAACGCGATCTAACCTTTTCTGAAGCCTGCTTGATCTTCACTAACCAAGTCATCTGTTTGTTGTTTTATTTACTTTTATTTCAGTTGTATAGATCCCCTTTGCGGCAGTCACAAGGAACCGGTCGTGACAAATTAGCATTCAAAAGAAAGAGAACAGACATTAGCGGTGACGAATTGCACTCTCATTTCATAAATATCTATAATTTCTTTAAAAAAATGTGTTTAAAAATTGTACGAAGTGTGCGATTTGCAAATACTGTTGCTGTAGGAAAATACGCGCCATCATTGCCGTCCACGTCATATTTTGGCCGCTGGGACGCCTGTTTTATGTCTTTGTAATATGCTGTAATTATCAATTAGGAAAAGAATGATAGTAAAACCTTCCGGAACATTCGTCAGTATAATAATGCACTTGCATTTGCTTTCGTTCAAGTGGATACCATAAATGTTACAAAATCAAAGATTACATTAAGTGGTAAGTAAGACTGTTTGACGTTGTACTATGTACCATAGTGTTTTAAAATTATGAAACTTCAAGTGCGTCACAAAGTGCAATTTTACATACATTTCCGAGCACGCGATGAAGAAGTTCACTAATTAGCGAGACATGCAAATCTAGGTCGAAAAACATGACGTATGAACAGATAAGGCTATACTGAGAGTATCGATAAGACTTCATCGGAACATATTAAAAGCGACGTGGCTGTTGCTCTTAGGAACAAGGCGCTAGGAAATAGGCACGACCGGTTTAGAATTCACCATGAGTGTCGGCAGTGTGTTACGTCGTATATTATATACAAGTAGTATTATGTCTTTGGTGATATGGGAGCTGTCCCTAGGCCACAACGTAAGTACTTTTTCTAAACTAACTAGCTTTGGAAGGAACGGTGCGGATTTCGTTATTTTTTTTTTTACCAGAGTACTTTTATACGGAAGGTCGCAGACTAAGGCTAGGGCCCTGTATTACTGAGTGATATCTCGCCTCAAAAATGCATAACACTGCAGAGGTGGCCACATTATTATGATAAAGCTGAAACATCACAACATATTTTGAAATTCTAGGTTTTATGGGCATTTTCATGTGATTAGACAACGTAAAATTGTAGACATGATAAAGGCTTTTGGGCTTATGCCGTGTCAAGGAAATAAGGTTTACGTTTCGCAGAGAACTTTTCTCTGCATCTTCAGAAGAAAATCTCGACTATTCACGAGGAAGACTTCTCCAAGAATGAAATTTTAATTTAGAGGTTAAGAATAGAAGTGGAAGTGGTACGTTCATCCGTCACCAGATGGTTCACCGTACAATATACAGCGCTAGCGTTCGAAGCGGAAGCTGACGGAACCATCAGTCGGAGAGGGTGTACACACATATGAAAGTATGCCATTGACACAAGCCTGGAATGAAACATCTGGCGATGAAGAACGTACGAATTTGGAAAACACCGGAACGAAATAACAATAGTGAAGGGACAGGTAGGGAACTACATACGTAAATCCTTAATGGCTGGAAACCACGTATTACATAATTGATAGCCAGTGTCCCTGTTGAAATTGTTAGGATTTCTACGTATTTCCACGGCTTCCCGTGTTATCCTGCGCCTGTAGTGTTTAGTGTGGGTAAGAGCTCGAGCTTCTTGGAACACGGCATCATGACTCGACGATAGATGCTCAACTATTGCTGATTTGTCTGGCTGGTTGGGACGAATATTTCGCTCATGTTCCTTGATACGAGAACCAATGGACCGGCATGTTTGGCCACTGTACACCTTACCGCAAGTGCAGGGAATTTCGTATAACCCAGGATGTAAAAGTGGGGACAATTTGTCCTTGGTTTTACCCAGACTGTGAGAAATTTTCGTGACGGCCAAACAAGCTTTTTATATTGTGTTTGCGGAGGACCCTGGCAATTCGATCTGTGGTGTTGTGAATGTAAGGCAGGTAGTCAGTTCCCTTCACTTCTTCCTTCTGTGAGCTTTGCTTGGTCGTTTCTTTGAGGGGAATTTGGGACGTCTGAAGGTAAATTTGAGCATTGTCAGAGAACATTGAATTGTATGGGTTGGCTACAATGACTGGATAAATTGAAATTGATAATCGGGTGTGAAGTTACCTATATGTCTGTGTCTGTTAAGTCATCAGCCCAGAGGCTGGTTGGATCCTCAAATAGCACCAACAGAAGCTATTCAGCCATAGGAAATCAACAAAAACCAAACGCAGCACCAAAATGAGGAGTACTATAGTTCATTCCATGTTAAGTAAACAGTATCGCTCGTATGACAACAGGGTTGCCGTATCGAACGCTGTGCTCAAAACCATGACTGGAAAATAGCAGCAGAGAAATTTGTGAATTTCAGTATTTAAGTTCAAGATAAAAAACGGAAGAAACTAAACAGCAAATTATTTTTATGAATTAAAGACTACGGGGGCTTTACAAGACTATTTTTGGTTTGTACAGAATCAGAGGTAAACTGCGGCACGTAAGAAACCTCACCACTGAAGTGTAAGGCAAATTGGGGAGAAAATAGAAAAATAATATTTTTATGGGCTCGAAGGGTGAGGGTTGCATTTAATTGCATTTAATAAATGTTCCCAGCCTACGCGGGGTGCTACTGTGCAGTCGTATCGCTCACAATAGTAAAAATTGAATGTGGTCGTGAAAAAAGTGTTAAAATTAAAATGCTCTGAAGAAAGAACAGTTAAATTACAAAACCAAGCACAAATTAAATACAAGGCACAAGTAATGCCATGACGTATCGCTGCGCACCGCAACAGTAAAAACTTCTGTACAGTAAGAAAATAATAGAACACATAAATACTATGCAATATACGACCAGCTCTCACTCAACACAAGACAAGTACGCACCGGTTTAAAGCCTAAATACACACACGCAACAAATAAATACTGTAAATGAAGCGATCTGCCGGCGGGACTACACGATGCTTGTACCAGAGCAACACAACAGAAGGGAAATGAAAGAAGGCAACGAAGCGATGGCTGTTCCTGCCATTGTGCGTCCTCCCTACGAATATGTTTGTGAAAAAGAATTCAAGAGGACAAACTGGGGCAAATATTCATTTATAGGAAAGGGAGTTAGGGATTGGAATAACTTACCAAGGGAGATGTTCAATAAATTTCCAATTTCTTTGAAATCATTTCGGAAAAGGCTAGGAAAGCAACAGATAGGGAATCTGCCACCTGGGCGACTGCCCTAAATGCAGATCAGTATTGATTGATTGATGTTATGTAGTTATTTTAATAACTCACGGCAAAAAATGTTTCATCCTTTTTATCTTTCACTATACTGTACATTACAAAGTACAGTATAATATCCCTTAATCACGAGGAATTATGGGCGCCGCAGAGGGGGGCGTTCACTCCTTTAAGGTCCGTAAGAGCAATACTGATTTTTTTGACGTGGAATGAGCTATAGGCAAGACGAGGAGTGAGGTAGTTTGCCATTCTTCAATCAATCAATCCTGATCTGCATTTAGGGCAGTCGCTCAGGTGGCAGATCCCCTATCTGTTGTCATCCTAGACTTTTCTTAAATGATTTCAAAGAAAATGGAAATTCATTGTTTAGGTTGCACTTGCTGATATGCCTCTGTAGTGTGTTGTTCGTTCTAAAGGCTACTTTTAAACCTTGTTTCTTGAAAATATTAGCTACGTTATAGTTAACGTAGTTGAGAACCATGTATTTTCCATTGTCATGTGTGGTGGTTTCCCGGTGATTTTTCTTGTGTTTATTTAATAGTTTATCTACTGTGCCTGGAAGGTGGTTGTTTTCTTTCGCGATTTGTTTAATGATTTGTATCTCTTCATTGAAATCCGTTGTGCTCACTGGTATGGAAATAGCTCTGTGTATCATTGTATTCAGTCCTGCTATTTCGTGTGTGTATGGGTGGTTCGACTCGTCAATAGCGTGCGACGTCTGAGTGGGCTTTCTGTATACTTTGTCATTATTCCTGTTGATTGTGATGTATAAATAGTTTATTTTCTTGTTAGTTTCTGGCTCCAATATGAAACTGATGGACTTGTGTAAAGAATTTAGTGTGCATTACTGATGTCATTATCATGTATGCATATGGCGCCATCCACGTATCTGCTCCAGTGTAAGATTCCTTTTGAATGCTGGCCCATAAGAAGATGTTTTCGAAGTTATTCAGAAAAATGTTTACTATTATCCCTGATAATGCTAAGTCCATGGCTAACCCTTGTTTTTGGGAACAGATTTTGTAAATGAATGCAAAGCAATTTTGGTGTAGTGTTGTTCTAAGAAGGCTAATAATTTCTTTGGTTTTTTGTAGAGGAGTGTTTTCTTTAAGAAGATTTTTGATAATTTTAATGGATTAATTTATTGGTATGTTGGTGTACATGTGAGTGATGTCAAAGGATATCACACGTGTGCCCTCTGTTATTTATTAAGCTTATTTAGTTCTTTAATTAGTTCTAGGCTGTTTTAATTGATCTGTCTTCTTTAAGTGAAATTTTCTCTTTTAGGTTAAGTTGTTTGCTTAAATTGTAACTTGGCGTATCTTTAAAATTTACTACTGGTCTAATGGGACACGACTGTTTGTGTATTTTGGGGAGGGCTCTTAGTGTGGGGAGTTCGGGATTTTTGATGGTAAGGCTTTCTTTTTCTTGTTTTGCAAAAATAAAGTCCGCTTCCTTGATAGCTTGTTTAATTTCGTTTTGAAATTTATTTGTAGGGTCGCATTGTAATTCTTTAATAACGTTGTTGTTGATAAATTATATTGTTTTTTCTATGTACCGTACTCGCCTTTCTTCATTATGACTATTGTGTTACCTTTGCTTTCCTCACTGGGCCAGACACTGGTATTATAGCTCTGAATGTCATTACTCAGCACCACACATACCTCAGCAGCTTCCATATTGTCACAGTAGTGAATGAGACTGGCACTTTAGTGGAAACTACACTTCCTGTGCCAAGAGACGGATACAAAAGCATGCATCCTTCAAGAAATGGCAGCAGGCAGAGTTAACTACATAAGAATCCTTTTTAGTGCTCTATTGATTAGTTACCCTCATTTGATTATTGGGCGATTAAGACCTTCACTGAAGTGTTTGGAGGTTTTATTTATTTAGCGTACATTACATATCAATACAGTAGTAATACATAATGTTTACAGTGTGAAGTATTTACAGGTTCCAGTTACATAGTCAACACACAAAGGTGAGAGCAGGAAAAAGTCTCTAGTGTTTCCCTGGTAGGCGGTGAGAGGACACTGCTCCACAATGTGCCGAAATGTTTGCTTCAGCGCACCACTATTGCACGCTGCCAAATTAAGTATTCCCCATTTATGGAGGGAGTCAGCACATCTGCCATGGCCAGTACGAATCCTGTTGATGGTTGTCCAGGTCTTTCGTGGAAGATCAAAACCCTCTGGTTTGTTTTTCAGCCATGGTAGATTGTGATATTCTGATGGAGCACTGGATATACATACTTGCTTCCAGGCCTGAAGCAGATTAAAGCAGATTTGGAGGTAATATCAAGTAATAGGTCTACTGCCAAGGGAGTGGTTTCGTCCCATAGATTCATACACTAATATTTTGGGATTATACAGGGTTATTCACCTAAGATGTTACACGAAAATAAAAGCTAAACCATTACAGATATCGGTATTCTGTTTTCCTATTAGTAAATGATACCCCTGGTAAAATAATGTGCTACGTATTCTCATGGGGTGATAAATAACCGAGATATTGATATTTTTTATGGTTCATGCTGTGGGTTACTATAGCCACGTTCTAGTTCGTGAACCATGGGACTGCTGAGTGGCCTAGTAAGGGGTCCTGAGAGTCGGCATACCATTTTCTGGAAAGAAGAGTGGCATCTCGGAGATATTCTGAGTCATGGCCCTCCTTGCGGCTAGGGCTATACAATCCACAGGTGGTCCTAACCCGTTAGAGGACAGATCCTCACTTGGACTATGCTTAAGTAGGGTAGCATCCTGCTTCGTCAATTTATCGAGCTCAGAACATTTTAAGCAAGCCTCGGACCTATGGGAGTAACGGGGTCCCACTCCCATTTGACAGGCGAGGGACTCCGTGGAAACAACTTAACGAACGAAATGGAATTCGATGGGGAGCTATCAATATTAATGTGGATTATGGAAGAAAGAAAGTAGAACTGGCTGAGCCAGCAAAGAGGATGCATCTGGATGTGCTAGAAGTAAGTGATATTTGGGTAAGGGGAGATAACGAGGAAGAGATAGGAGATTATAAAGTGTACTTGACGGGTGTTAAAAAGGGAAGGGCAGAGTATGGTTTAGGGATGTTCATCAGGAATACTATGCCACGCAACATAGTTTCTGTTAGGCACTTAAACGAGCGAATGATGTGGGTAGATTTGGCAATTGGAGGAATCAGGACGAGAATTGTATCAGTGTATTCACCATGTGAGGGTGCAGACATGGGCGCCAATATGACATTTTGCAGGGGGGGGGGGCTAGACCTGGGGCATGTAGTCTTTTTAATATTTGGAAGATGAATAGCGACTTGTATTCCGCGGTAGATTAACACCCACGGTGTCCCCTGTCTGTTGGTGGGGGGCGGTATTACCACTTCTACGTAATACAGACATTTAAATCATTTTCTTGAAAGGAAAACACCTGACTACAATACAATTTTCCTTTTCCTGAGAGCTAGAGGGGGAGCCGCGCCCCCGCCCTTGTCCCCGAGCATGGGCGCCCGTGTGTGCAGATGAGGATGACATTAATAAGTTTCATGAAGCATTGAGTGGCATCGTAGTCAGGGTCAACAGCAAGGACATGTAGTGCTAATAGGCGATTTCAATACAAGAGTTGGAAATTGAACTGCAGGATACGAAAGGGTGATTGGTAAATGTGGGGAATATATGAAATCTAATAAGAATGGGAAGCGTTTGCAGGACTTATGTGCTAGTATGGATTTAGCAGTTACGAATACATTCTTCAAGCAAAAGGCTACACAGCGCTACACACGGGAGGCTAGGGGTACCAGATCCATAATAGACTGTATCTTAACCGTCTTCGAATTCAGGAAATCTGTTAAGAATGTACGGGTTTTCGGAGATTTTTCGATGAACCAGACCACTATCTGATCTGTAGTAAACTAAGTATCTCTAGGCCTAGAAGAGAGAAAGTGAAATCTGTCTGCAAACGAATAAGGGTAGAAAATCTTCAGGGCGATGAAATTAGACTGCAGTACATGGATATAATTAGTGAGAAGTTCCGAACGGTGGGCAGTAAGCAGGATTAGGATATAGAAAGAGAATGGGTGGCGTACAGGGATGCTGTAGTAGAAACAGCAAGGGCATACCTAGGAACAACTGTGTGTAAAGATCGGAAAAAGCTAACATCTTGATGGAATGATGAAGTGAGAGAAGCTTGTGAACGTAAAAACAAGGCTTATCATGAATGGCTCCAAACAAGGGTCGATGCAGACAGAGAATTGTACGTAGATGAAAGAAACAAATAGTTGTTGAATCCTAAAAGAGTCATGGGAAGATTTTGGTAATAACCTGGAAAGGCTAGGTCAAGCAGCAGGGAAAACCTTTCTGGACAGTAATAAAGAATCCTAGGAAAGGAGGGAAAAAGGAAACGAACAGTGTTTTGGGTAATTCAGTTGAACTCATAATATATCCCAGGGAATAACTGGACAGGTGGAGGGAATATTTTGAACATCTTCTCAATGTAAAAGGAAATCATCCTGGTGGTGTTGCGAACAGCCAAGCTCATGGGGAGGAGGAAAATGATGTTGGTGAAATTACGGTTGAGGAAGTGGAAAGGATGGTAAATAAACTCCATTTTCATAGAGCAGCAGGAATAGATGAAATTAGACCTGAAATGGTGAAGTATAGTGGGGAGGTAGGGACGAAACGGTTTCATAGAATAATAAGATTAGCATGGAGTGTTGGTAAGGTACCTTCAGACTGGACAAAAGCAGAAACTACACCTCTATCAGCAAGGGAACAGGAAGGATTGCAACAACCATCGAGGTATTTCAGTGATTAGTATATCAGGCAGAGTATTCACTGGCATCTTGGAAGGGAGGATGCGATCAGTGGTTGAGAGGAACTTGGATGAAAACCAGTGTGGTTTCAGACCACACAGGGGCTGTCAGGATCAGATTTTCAGTATGAGGCAGGTAATTGAAAAATGTTAAATTTACAGTTTGAATTTGGTCGCTTTTATCACTAGCGGCTCCTGACAACAATTGACTAACCCTATTGGACATGTAGGAAAGGTCCCTAGCCCTATTGTAAAAATTGAACAGTCTCGCTTGAACACGCTTGAGCTGATTTGCAGAAGGCTCACTTACTTCAGAGAAACTTACAACAGACGTTAGCTCAGTGGTATTGTCAGTGATGGCGGACAGAGCCTCGTCAATATCCTTCTCCCCAAATACTGGAATATAGACGGGAAATTCTAAAGATTCTTTAACTTTCGCAATGTCTGTCGCAACCGTGCCACCAGACTGGAACTTCCTAATTAAAAGTTCATAAATTAATTATTCCTTGCGCCGATACTCCGGTGCAAGGGCTTCTCGATAACCAGACATAGTGAGTGAAAAGCTGACAAACTTTAGAAAATTCCAGAAAAAACTTTTTAGAGTTCGGTTTCAAATTCTATGACGTGCCGTCAAGAGGGGCTTTATCCAGACCCATTCAACCACGCTCTGCTACCACTCATTCCGGGGGTTCTGTGGAACGCAGAGGTGAAAGAAGGTGCGGGTATGAATGGGCGGATATAGAAAAGATGGAAGGTTAATTTAAAACTTTAAACATTTGTGATTATATTTCTTCCTTTTATCTTCTGTTACTTTTCAAATTTTAAACATTACACTTTGCTAAGCAAATAACAATTAATTAGTTACAAGGTCTAGCTCGTGAGCTTCAGTACCAATATTAGAAAAATCAACAACAATTTAACAACATGAACTTGAAGCGTCCTAGTTACCAATTTAACAAGAGCATTACTGCTCCCTTCAACCAACACTCAAGGGGACCAAGTTCCAGAATTTACGATAATAGAAAACAAGCGTCCTTGCTCCATACAATTATTCTCCAGGAGACTATTCAAAAATATTTACAGGTTTAGGCCTCTTAAAGGCACATTCTACATTAAAAAAAACCAACAGTAGACACTACGGTGGTGTCCGGACATTTGCGGTCATCACAAAATCACGGACATTCGCGGTCAATGAGATAAACTTGTGCCCAGTCGCAGAATTTCCTCAGTAGTCACAGGACATTTGCGGTCACTGCAGCAGGGGGTGGTCCTCATTAGCTTAATCTCGGGGTATCCCCGCTAACATACCTGAGCTACTGCTCGCTCCTTGCAGATCAACATTTTTCTCTCGCGGGCATTATTTGGAGACTGATACCTTCAGACACAAACACAATTCTATATCGAAACTTCCTGGTGTAAGTATTTAATGTTGTGCACTGTAATGGATTTGACAGTTACTAATAAGGCAAATGGTTGTATGTACAGAAAGTATAGGAAAAGTCAACATAAAATCGTCACCTGGGTGTGTCTGAAGGAGAAGAGTTAGTCATGTAGATAAATTCTATTCTATTTCCTACCCGCCCTCTCTTGGTCAGCTCTTGTTCTCTTCCGACCCCCACGGTACGATGTTTGCCAAGCCCAAGCAGTCTTACATTTTGACGTCCTTCGGGCCTTTACTCTCTTTTTCCCTAAAAGAGAGTCGCACCTATTCATTTTTTTCTGGTTAGTTTGCTATTTCTACCTTCTCACGAAAACAGTAATCACCACCATCCCGAAAAGATACCGTGGCTACCACAATATAAACAGTCACACAGATACATAAGCTCATACTGTATATTTGATATTTAAACTCTAATACACCACAAAGTGAATTTTTATATACAAACATAAGAGGCTAACTCCAAAAAAAAAACAAAAAAAACCGTTTCTTTCTTATTTATCATGTAATAATTAAATATAGGCCAAGGTAAAATACACTGTTTTATTCCGCACCAGTCCTTCATTTTTCAAAAAGCAAAAGTTAATCCAACATTAATTAATTAATTTATTTATTTGTGGTAGTCTAACGTCACTCTAACATATTTTTTGGAGAAAATGGGATGGAAAAGAATTTAAAATGCCGGACTCAGTGGCTCACACGATTGAGGCGCTGGCCTTTTGGCCCCAACTTGGCAGGTTCGATCCTGCCAACCCACGCTCCCAAGTTGTGAGCCACGGGTCCCCATTTAGTCGCCTCTTACGACAGGCAGGGGTAACCGTGGATGTATTCTTCGTGGCTGAAGGAATAAATAAATAACGCCCGCGAGAGAAAAATATTGATCTGCAAGGAGCGAGCAGGTGCTCAGGCGGGTTAGCGGGGATACCCCGAGATTAAGCTAATGAGGCCCAACCCCTGCTGCAGTGACAGCAAATGTCCGGCGACCACTGCGGTTACTACTCAACAGTCAGATTTACATTTAAAGGTAAATGAATAATAGTTAACTTTAACACGGGTAACACGTACCCATCCTACATGGCCTTAGTTGGAAAAGAATAGGTCCAGTTACTGGCCGAAACTCAAAGTGTTAGGAGGAGAACTGATGCACTCCTCAAAATACACTTGAAAAATACATAAAACCCTATTTGTGCTGATGGCCTTAAGCTACATATGCTAAGCCTTACTGCGGAGGAGACTAGATGAAAAGAAATTTTTAAGTTACAAAAATATGAGATCAGTTTAAGTTTTACGAAAACTGAGTCACCTCAATATCAAGTTGAAGGTTAATACAAGAGGGTAACTCACTCTTTATTCCCTTAATTAGACTAGAGTTCTCAGACTTCTTTGAAATTCACATTTCAAGTTTGAAATTTACATCAGTGAAGAATTTTGAAAATTTCCCCTCGAACTAGCTTTCAGGGCAAATCTGCCATTACCTTGAGCTGGTGGGCCTTCCGGAGACATACGAGCAGCCCCCCACCACCATGCCGCCCCTAGGAACACACTCTAAACCTCTTGACTGGAGCGATCACAAAGACAACATGGTCCGAACGGTCCCAGGTTTCTCTGGGCCGAAAGCCTGACACACCCCCCCATTTTCACTGGACAATCAAATAAATATAAAAAACTCTGATTGGTTACTTAAATAAAGGAACAACATTTCCTATTGCCTACAATTTTAAGGTAGCGGGAAGAGATAGAAGCGCTGATAACCTTAGAACACCAAAAACAAACTATAAACAATTCAGTTTAATAAACCTTAACACAAAAAAATTACTTTGAAAATTAATTGTTCATCCTCACCCCAGAGGGCGCACATAAGTTGATAGCAGCGACATCTGTCGATAAATGTTCAAACTTCTTCTACAACATAGTTTGATGTCCAAGTTACAGATGGCCTACTCAAAGGTGCCTAATTTAAATCCGCCGGGCAGGTGTACCTCCGGTACAATCATCATCACATATTTACCACTCTGTATGCACATACTAGCTGATGTGCCCGTACTTCGCTACGGAATTCTCAGAAAGTCTGTCTGATGTGGTGGTTTCCCCAACTGAAGTCAACTTAAGACATTACAAGGACCTCAGTAGGAATGTGGCGATTAAATGCGATGTTATCATACAAAATACTCGATCAAATGAAAAACCACATATTTTCTCACTTTTAACGAACAGTTCTACGCTGCCGATCTAACAGTCCAAAGTTCCAGTGCTGGAATGACCAGGCTGCAGTCAGCCGAGAACATTCCTCTGTCATTATCCCGTTAAATATGAACACTGCTCATTCTAATCAGTGCCTCAGAGTAAGGATTGAATAGCTGGAATGTAATGATGAACCAGTGTTTACGTACCAGTACAGTATTTTTTACTCGGTACGCTTCAGTAATCCCATCTGTCGGAAATGAGTGGCAGCAGAAGACACAAAGCACATTATAACAAACAATGGTCAGAGTAATGTTATTGTTGATCAATTTTATGAGCTTTCATGTACGTCTTCACATTTACTTTTCTTCCGACTCTGTGATATTAGGGCATCTTATAACATTATTTATAGCATAGATTGTAGTTCCTTATTTCCCGACTTTACATACGGATTTTCATTAAAATCTGCTTACCCGTTTTCTCGTGGCTCGGCGCTGGTATGGACTTAGAACCGAAATTCATGAATAGCTCTCTTATTATAACCGATACGTAAAAATGTATAAGACATAATTGATCGTAAATTTAATTCTATATAACTTGAGTTATGTAGTATTTTTCGATAGGATCACTAATTACATAAATATTTGAGAATTAAATTTAAGGCCTTCCCCTAAACTACCATTTCACTCGGCGTGAATACAATAATTTATGGCCTAGATTGTAGCGACTTATTTGCCGACTTTACATACCGATTTTCATTAAATTCTCTTCAGCCGTTTTCTCGTGATGCGCGTTTATACATAGCCTACAGACAGACAGACAGACAGACAGACAGACAGACAGACAGACAGACAGACAGACAGACAGACAGACAGACAGACAGACAGACAGACAGACAGACAGGAATTACGGAAAATGAAAATGTGCATTTCCTTGTTACTGTGGATATGACCTTTACAGACATACAATTCTTTTTAAATTCTGAGCAATGTACAGACAAAACTCTTATTTGATATTACTAACTTTGATATTACATAAAACTCCTGGTTCTATTGACCTTTCTGTTCCAGGGCGTATATGAATTAAAATTTCAGAAGATAGTGAACTACATGAAGGGGGAGAAGGCGGAGAAATCCCCTGCCAAGGTGCTTCAAGCTAGAGCAGAGCGCTACAACAGAACTACCATCATCGCCAACTTATCGGTCGTGTTAACAGAGGATCTTTGTGCCGACGCTGTGGTAAGACATTCCTATTTATTTATCATGGATTACAATTACAATAAATCCTCGATAATACGCGCCTGCTTGATACCGTATGACTCAAAATAAATGTACGAGGGTGAATCAAAAAGTAACTTACACTTCCATGTTTTGGCCATTTTTGAAACCACCTACACATAGGCAACACGGTTATGACAACATCTGTCAACCAACTTTTCGATTCTGGATACGTAGAAATCACCTCCAACGCTATGTAATCACCTGGAGACAGTACAAATATCCTGGCGAGGAGTGTGACTCAGCGGGAATCACGTACGTGCACTCGCTGTGGTTCGCGTTCGTCTCCCACCTTTATATGAGACCAAACGTTCCATAATGGTTCGGGGGCTGGATACATCTAGCGTCGTAGAAGACTTGTCTACGAGTGGTACAGTTGAAGTGGAAGCGGATGGGCCATATGGATGAGGTCACAGCCACCCTAAAGTCGCATATAAGGATGGATGACGCTACAACCATTGCAATAGATTACAAGTTTGGTGCTCATGATACTATTAAGACTAAAGACTTTAACCAATTTAGAAACGATACCTGCAAACATAATTTTAAGCGTTATCCTTGTGATTTATTCTAAACCTCTTAAGGAACTAAAGATGTCTCCACAGGAGACGAAACATGCATTCCATAAAAATTATACATAATTAAAAAGTGTTGAATAGTTGGAGTTTGTTGATAAACTTAACCATAATAAGTATTTTATTTGATCCTGTATTGATTTGTCTAAATCTATTGAAGAAAATATTTAAAGTAGATTATGTTGCGTCCACCTTGTCATCTTGTTCCTGAAATATGTATGATAGAATAAATAAATTTGAATCATTAAAAGTGTATTGACAAGGTGGACCAAACATAAACTATTTTTATGCTCTACGATGCCGAAATATAAATATTATATGCCAGAAAACGGAATCTCAATGAGGCTGATTATAGTTCAAGTTTCATTATGATACAGATTATCTACCAATCAGAGTTGAGATTTTCATTATGATACAGGTTCTCCACCAATCAGACTTCAGATTTTCAGTATGATACAACTGTTTGACCAATTAGGTAAGGATAGCAAAATCAAACATGTCGGACACACATATTGACATCAATGCACCTTCTGCTTCCAATATTCCACTACCACACGGCACATTCCCGCAAATTCACTTCACCAACTGTACGATAAACAATTTGTATTTGAAACAATGCTAGGTTATGATAACCTTCTGTCAAAGCTTTGAAAACGTATGACATTGTCAAGGTCTCTGATCCACTCACAGAAAATCAATAACCCAGCGCATGCGCTCTGTTCAGTAAACTCAACTGTCAAGCGACATCTCGACATTAATTCATGAATATTAAAAAAAAATAGAGTTATAATTATCGTCGAGCATGAACAGTCGTATGCAACACTCGTATGGAAATTATACACTGACTGACAGAGCAAATGCAACACCAAGAAGGAGTGTTCAAAACTTTATGCCAATTGCAGGGTAGACTGACGTCACTGAGGTATGCTCATGATGTGAAATGCGCCGCTGTGCTGCGCACGTAGCGAACGATAAATGGGACACGGCGTTGGCGAATGGCCCACTTCGTACCGTGATTTCTCAGCCGACAGTCATTGTAGAACGTGTTGTCATGTGCCACAGGACACGTGTATAGCTAAGAATGCCAGGCCGCCGTCAACGGAGGCATTTCCAGCAGACAGACGACTTTACGAGGGGTATGGTGATCGGGCTGAGAAGGGCAGGTTGGTCGCTTCGTCAAATCGCAGCCGATACCCATAGGGATGTGTCCACGGTGCAGCGCCTGTGGCGAAGATGGTTGGCGCAGGGACATGTGGCACGTGCGAGGGGTCCAGGCGCAGCCCGAGTGACGTCAGCACGCGAGGATCGGCGCATCCGCCGCCAAGCGGTGGCAGCCCCGCACGCCACGTCAACCGCCATTCTTCAGCATGTGCAAGACACCCTGGCTGTTCCAATATCGACCAGAACAATTTCCCGTCGATTGGTTGAAGGAGGCCTGCACTCCCGGCGTCCACTCAGAAGACTACCATTGACTCCACAGCATAGACGTGCACGCCTGGCATGGTGCCGGGCTAGAGCGACTTGGATGAGGGAATGGCGGAACGTCGTGTTCTCCGATGAGTCACGCTTCTGTTCTGTCGGTGATAGTTACCGCAGACGAGTGTGGCGTCGGCGTGGAGAAAGGTCAAATCCGGCAGTAACTGTGGAGCGCCCTACCGCTAGACAACGCGGCATCATGGTTTGGGGCGCTATTGCGTATGATTCCACGTCACCTCTAGTGCGTATTCAAGGCACGTTAAATGCCCACCGCTACGTGCAGCATGTGCTGCGGCCGGTGGCACTCCCGTACCTTCAGGGGCTGCCCAATGCTCTGTTTCAGCAGGATAATGCCCGCCCACACACTGCTCGCATCTCCCAACAGGCTCTACGAGGTGTACAGATGCTTCCGTGGCCAGCGTACTCTCCGGATCTCTCACCAATCGAACACGTGTGGGATCTCATTGGACGCTGTTTGCAAACTCTGCCCCAGCCTCGTACGGACGACCAACTGTGGCAAATGGTTGACAGAGAATGGAGAACCATCCCTCAGGACACCATCCGCATTCTTATTGACTCTGTACCTCGACGTGTTTCTGCGTGCATCGCCGCTCGCGGTGGTCCTACATCCTACTGAGTCGATGCCGTGCGCATTGTGTAACCTGCATATCGGTTTGAAATAAACATCAATTATTCGTCCGTGCCGTCTCTGTTTTTTCCCCAACTTTCATCCCTTTCGAACCACTCCTTCTTGGTGTTGCATTTGCTCTGTCAGTCAGTGTAAAACTCGCTTCGCTCGTTTTAGAAACATACTCGTGTGTTAATTATTGCCATTATAGGCTTGTTGCATAATCTACTATGAAACAGTTTCTTTGACAATTGGGGATGTTACCTAGCAACCGTGCTAGCTGTGATGTGAAATATTCCTGGATTGCCATGACACTGATCCATGGCCTGTGCAGCTCTCAAGGTACTATGGCTAGGTAACGTCATATCACACATTTTGTTATATGTTACTATTACACAATGCTTTGGATGACCCAAAGCCACAAGGCATATTTATTTCAGTAAATTATTTCCTTAATATTAATATCTGTTGATAATCCTCTAGTTGTTGGCTGATTGATGTTTCAGTGCAGTGTGAGAGGCTTTGAGAAGATGGGGATAGAGTATGGACGGAGCACAATGGAGATTCCTCCCACCAAGTGTTGTGACCTCATGGAGCAGGGGGCTGAGGTATATTCGACGATGGTCGCTGCGAGCAATCTCCCTCCGACATGCCCAATAAAGAAGGTAACATTAGTCTTAATCCATATAGATACAGTTGTTTAATTTATTGTCTCTGAAGAAAAACTTGCTCATTTTAGGACATTGATGTTCCATTACTTGGATTGAACTAATTAAAATGTAGTCTGTATCAGCACACTTCGCCAAAATCATTTGATCCGGAGCCCGCTTTCGGAAACTGTGTTCCATCTTCAGTGGATCTAGTAAAAATGCCTAAAATGATATATGTAAGTACCTCCGCTACACTGTATGCATAAGTCTTTTCCGGTTTCACTAAGAGATGGCGCGCAGCGTATGAATTTGACACATACGTCAGTTTGTTCGGCTGACATTAACCTACCAACACACACAAGTTGAGTCCGCCAAACACTAGCGTCTGTGCTGTATCGTTCAGTGACCATTTCGATGTTTGTGCCTGAAAAGGAACATTTACGGCACGCATTGCTTTTCTAATTTAATCAAAAGAAAAATGCTGTGGAAATTCATCGTTTGCTCGTAGAAATATATGATTAATACGCCCCATCGATTAGAACATTGAGACAACTTAAACCTGGCGATTTCAATGTGAAAGACAGTGCGCGTTCTGATAGCGGCATTGTGTATTATGAACTCTTGAAGCCCGGTGAAACCGTTAACGCACAACACTACCTCCAACAAATGATTAAGTTAAATCACGCATTGATTGAAAGACGACCGGAATGGACGAGAAGACATGGCAAAGTGATTTTGTTACACGACAATGCACCGTCTTACACAGCAAAACCAGTGAAAGACACCTTGAAATCGCTTGGATGGGAAATTCTTACGCACCCACCGTACTGCCCCGACCTGGCACCATCTGACTATCACCTCTTCTCATCAATGGGGCACGCGCTCGCAGAGCAGCACTTCAGAAATTTCGAGGAAGTTGGAGAATGGCTTGATGCATGGTTTGCCGAAAAAGACAAGCAGTTTTTCTGGCATGGTATACATAACTTGATATAGATGATGATTCCCACCCACACAGTCCACATCTTGCTGTGATGGGAATAATAAAGCCAGTGTTTAGAGAATTAACACACCCTCATCTGTTGAAAAAAAACACTGCACTGATGGACACAAAATCGAAACGAGAGTGTAAACAATGCCATATGGAGTCTGTGTTTTTTGGGCATTTATACCCAACACTTCGGAGTATTTGATGCAGCAGCAACATTCAATGTAGGAAATGTAACAAGATGAGGTTTTGGAAAAGCTGGGAGTGGGTATCGGTTATAGAACTGTTGAGACCATGCTACGATGCGACAAGGAAAGAATCCAAAATGCTGACCAAAAGTTCCAGAATTTAACCAAGGAGGCCAGAAAACGATATAGAACTCCCAAAAGAAAACTGATAGACCAGTTTAAAGAGGAGGATCTCCCAAGTTAAGGCGCACACTTTTCTTAACTTTCTTATTACTTAATGTACCATGTATGAGCTTGAAACGTTCATAGTTTGCTTAATAAATTGTTCTACATATACCAAAGGTCTCTCTTTGCTTGATTTCAATTCCTAATAAATTTATGTTCAGTAAAGTGTAATCCCATTTCTTTACGCATAACATGTATGTATGTAAGAAAATGTAAGGGTCCCGTAATACTGCCTTGTGGAACACCGTATTAATTGTTACAAGATCAGATAATGTATCACCTACTTCAACTTTGTCAGATCTAACGTCTAGAAATTAGCAGCTAATTAAATCACATCTTTCTCACACTTAAAAAAATTCATTAATTCATTAAATCACATCTTTCTCACACTTAAAAATTAAACCTGAGGCACAATTTTAATTATACACAATTCATTAACTAATCAATATACATATGCTAAACCCATAAAAATTTCATATGTTTGTCATGGAATATACTTGAGATGAGGTACGTCAAACATTGATAATTTAGCATTGTAGGGATAGGGCATTCCCCTCTCACGTAGGTACTTACAATGATCGCCGCGAGATACTTTCACTTCATCAACACAGCAATAATTAAAACTGAGATAACTCTTCCTCTTGGTGAAACATACAATATCCCATTATCTGCTGTTCACGTCACAACTTTGTCGAGGTATTTTTGCAGCCCTAACATGGCTATCGGTTCTCCAAGAGGGAGATGCCCGCGGGCCAACTGGCAGTAATTCATTTAATGTTATTTTATTTATTTTATGAGAATCTGCTCTATGTGTATCTTAGATAATACCTGTCTAGGTTGGGCACTATTAATTTTTCTCCATTGATGGATCAATAAGGTAGAAATACTGTAGATCTTGAGGAAAAAATAAAGAATAAATAATTTTTTGCAGCCACTCACAACTTATTTATTACTCTATACTGTGTAAGATCAAACGCTAAAAGCTGTATCTGTAATCCCATTTCTTTACTCATAACATGTATGTATGTAAGAAAAAATAAGGGTCCCATAATACTGCCTTGTGGAGCACCGTCTTAATTGTTACAAGATCAGATAACGTGTCACCTACTTCAACTTTATCTTTAGAAATTTATCAGCTTATTAAATCAGTCTTCTGTCTATAGTCGACGTCAACTCAAGTCGTAAGCGGTCACTTTGATGTTATACCGGTAGTCAACAGAAGAACTGAGGGAAATGTCCTTCCATGTATGAGCACCTTCTCTCCTTCCTCTTCTCCATTTCGGTTCTCGTCCTGAACCGGATAGGTAATGTATGAGGCATTTATAGCCTATAACATTGTAACATCAAAGGGGCTCAGAGTATAGTCCTTATGCGTGCATACTTCCAATAATTTTTCGGTGTCTAAGTGTTACTGGTTTTTATAAACAAGTGTGAAACCATGTTGTGAAGAAATTCTATGTTCGATGCCTTGATAAGTGTGAAGTGTTCTTTGTGCTTATCTAATTACGCTCAACGTAAAACAGTCTAAAATAACTGTTTGCGTCATTCCACACCCAGATTTCCTCTGAGCTTGGCTTGCTCTAGTATTTTATTGTACATTCGTATCGATCTGGTGTCATCCGAAAATTTGTGTAACGAAGTAGCGCGATGTAACCTAGCAACAGTATTTTGAAAGGTGTACAGTCCGTGGATCAGTGTATCACTGTCATCCATAAATACTTCATATCACAGCCTGCACGGTTGCTAGGTAACATCGCCTCCCACATTTTATGATCATCTGAATGTCCTAAATGGAAATTTAATAACTACTTTTCCAGGGTAGATACGACATGCTGAACTTCTACTTGGACAGTGCTGTCTTACCGAGGGCGGTGCCGGGGCATACGGACTGGAGGTTCGATGTTCGAGTGACTTGCAGTAATGAAGACGTCTTCTTTATTGGCGCTTGGGTCAAATTCGATTGGCAAGCGGTCCCCCAAATTTGGGATTTTCGTGATTATTCCGATGATTTGTTTTTGGAAGATTTATACAGGGATGATTGAGCACCCCTATACATGTCCATCAGCTCTAGTACAGCTTGGCTTGAATAATAAATGTATGTGAAGAAATAGAACAATGTTCATTTGTTAAACCTAAAAAGAAGCACCCCGTTAACCAATAGGAGGTTTCTATATGAAGTCTGGAGTCCGTGGTAGAGGAAAAAATGACTTAACTGAATTTAGAACTATGGTTCTCATACTATGGGACACTGCACAGTGGTATTCCTTCTACGAGGGCAAATCGATAAGTATTTGCAATTTTGTTCTATTTGTCTTTAAGTTGGCTCTATGGCGTTATGTGCTCACCGGCCGCTTGATGGTACCATTGTGTATGTCTATGGTAGCAATACAGCTTGCGCTTTTGCGAAGTAAAGATGGCCGCGCCAATCTCTGTTTGCATCAAGCAAGAACAGCGTTCCGTAGTCCTGTTTTTTGTGGTCTGAGGATGTACCAGGAGCGGAAATTCATAGAACAGTCACTCATCTGTTATTCAGGCTTATATCGCATCAGTTACGGCTGAAAATGGGCGTCCGGATCTATGCTCATATTTCACGCTCGTGCGATCCCTTTTCAACTGTTGATTCCACTGTGGCAAGACATTGTCCCCGTATTGTCCTGAAAGTCTCCTATGAATTTTCGCCCCCGGTACACCCACAGACCACGAAAAACGGATTACGGAATGCTGTTCTTCCTTGGTGCAAACAGAGGGTGACGTGGCCATCTTTACGTCGCAACAGCGCAAGCTCTACTCTAGTGATGGGACATTCGATTCATTTTACTGAATCGATTTATTTGATTCCGTTCACGTTACTGAATCGATACAGTGATCCGATTTACGGCACATTAGTCACCGCTCCTACTGCATCTGTGTAGTATGTGCTGGTAAGACAGCAGCAACAGCATTCAGTGCTCGCAGCTGCCATCTGGTCTTCATGCTATGAACTCCTTCCTTAGAAAAAAATGCTAGTCACTCTAATATATCGAAAGTTTCCGGTGACGCAGGGTGGGAAAGGTTAGGATTAGGAAGGTAGCAGCCATGGCCTGAATTAAGGTACAGTCCCAGCATTTCCTGGTGTGAAAATGGGGAAACTACGGAAAACCATCTTAACGGCTGCCGACGGTGGGATTCGAACCCACCATCCCCCGAATGCAAGTGCATAGCTACGCAATACTAACCGCACGACCACTCGCTCAGTCATATTTGAAAATATGTATTTTTTTATCAGCTGAGCATTTTTTAAATCGTCATATTTTGTATAGGCTACCCGAGATGTACAGTAGCCCGCTGGTTTTCTGATTCAACATACTGTTCGTTAAGTTATTGCGTCTGTCCACATATGATTGAAGACTTGTGCAACGATGTGACATATGAACTGAGAGAATACTGAGCCGTTCTTCCCAATATAAAACAGGTACTTTTCGAATGGTCATGAGCATGACTCATAGTCATAGGGCAGGCTAGATTCGAGTTTAATTGTCAAATGTCAACTAAATTATAATACTAAGGTTCATTAAACTAATAAATAGTATAATCTAATAGCCTACCTACTTACTAGCTACTTCAGAATTATGTTTTGACTACCTTTTAAACACTGCAAATAAATCCATCTATTATTTAAACCTCCCTGTAAGAAGAGGACAGTGAATGCAAATGGGTATTATTTTCAAATGAGCAGAGCTCGAGAGTCCATTATAGCATACGATTCTTCCAGTGTACTATGGCGCACTGTGTGTCTCGCTCCAGCGGAAGTTCGGTTCTCTGCCAGTGTCCAGTGAGCCGATAAGGAGCCGTGTGTATCTTGTGTCTCACTGAGCCGTGCTCGTTCACGATTCTTTCGGGGTGCCATGGCTCACTGTATGTCTCGCTGCAGCGGAAGCTCGGCTCTCCGCCAGTGTCCAGTGAGCCGATAAGGAGCCGTGTGTATCTTGTGTCTCACTGAGCCGCGCATCATTCACTGTCTCGCTGCAGCGGAAGCTCGGCTCCCCGTCACCGTCCAGTGAGTGCGCCACTCAGCACTGTCCGCTGGGAGTAAGCAGAATCGTGTGCCGTGAGCTCGCCGTTGCTGTGAAACGATTCACTCGGACACTTGAATGAATCGATACACTGCTTCGAATCATGCATTCAGTAGCCAACACTACTCTACTCATCTGAAAACGCTGAAACCTACCACAGACGTAGACAACGCTGCCATCTAGCGGCTGGTGAACACACAACGTCATAGAGCCAACCTGAAGACAATTAGAGCAACATTGAAGATGCTTATTGACTTGCCTGTAACAAGTGGCATTTACTTTGTTGAGGTGTAGGTGTGCATTTACTATGTAGATGGCACTGTGTTAGTATAAATATATTTGTTTTTGTTTGGACCAGCAGTCCATAGACTGGTTTGATGCAGCTTTCCATGCCACCCTATACGGTGCTAAAATGTTCATTTCTACGTAACTACTACATCTGCTTGCCACATTCATAACGTGGCTCTACCGCTACCGTTCTTACCACCTACACTTCCCTCAAAACCAATTGAACAAGTTCTGGGTGTCTTAAGATTTGTCCTATCGTTCTATCTGTTCTTCTTGTCAAATTTAGCCAGATCGATCTCCTCTCACCAATTCGATTCAGTATCTCTTCCTGTGTGATTCGATCTATCCATCTCACCTTCAGCATTCTTCTGCAACACTACATTTCAAAATATTCTATTTTTTTCTGACCTAGTTATCGTCCATGTTTCACTTCCATACAATCCACACTCCAGACGAAATTCTTCATAAACAACTTTCTAATTCCTATATCAATATTCGAAGCGAGCAATTTTCTTTTCCTAATAAAGGCTTTCCTTGTTTGTGCTAGTCTGCATTTTATGTCCTCCTTAATCCTGCCATCACCAGTTATTTTACTACCCAAGTAACAATATTTATCTACTTCCTTTAAGACTTCATTTCCTATAAGATTTACTGCTTCGCCTGCATTCGTTCGGCTGCACTACATTACTTTTGTTTTAGACGTATTTATTTTCATCTTGTATTCCATCCCCAAGATTCTGTACATAACATTCAGCAATTTCTCCAGATCTTCTGCACGTTCAGATAAAATAACAATATCATCAGCACATCTCAGTGTTTTGATTTCCTCTCCGTGGATTGCAATTTCCTTTGCAAATTCCTCTTTGATTTCCTTTACCACCTGTTCTACATATACATTGAAAAGAAGGTAGGACTAGCTGCAGCCTTGCCTCACTCTTTTATGGATTGCTGTTTCTTTTCAAAACCCTCAATTCTTATCACTGCAGACTGATTTTTGTACAGATTGTAGATAGCTCTTATTTTTTGGTATCGGACGCGACCACCTACAAAATTTCGAATAGCTTGGTCCAATCAACATTATCGGATGACTTTTCTAGATCAATGGACGCCATTTACGTCGACTTGCACTTACAATTGGACTAGACAAAAGACTGAATGGGTTGCTATATTTCTAGAAAATATATCTCAGAGAATTAGAGTAGGCGAAGATTTATCTGACCCTATAATAATTAAGAGGGGAATTCCTCAAGGCCTTTATGTTTTCTTATATATATATGAATAAAGTTGAATCAGAGGTAAGGCTTTTTGCGGGTGATGTTATTCTGTATAGAGTAATAAATAAGTTTCAAGATTGTGAGCAACTGCAACATGACCTCATTAATGTTGTGAGATTGACAGTAGGCAATGGTATGATGATAAACGGGCTTAAAAGTCAGGTTGTGAGTTTCACAAATAGGAAAAGTCCTCTCAGTTTTAATTACTGCGTTTAATGGGGTGAAAGTTCCTTATGGGGATCATTGTAAGTATCTAGGTGTTAATATCAGGAAAGATCTTCATTAGGGTAATCACATAAATGGGATTGTAAATAAAGGGTACAGATCTCTGCACATGGTTATGAGGGTGTTTAGGGGTTGTAGTAAGGATGTAAAAGAGAGGGCATATAAGTCCCTGGTAAGACCCCAACTAGAGTATGGTTCCAGTGTATGGAACCCTCACCAGGATTACTTGATTCGAGAACTGGAAAAATTCAAAGAAAAGCAGCTCTATTTGTTCTGGGTGATTTCCGACAAAAGAGTAGCGTTACAAAAATGTTGCAAAGTTTGTGCTGGGAAAAACTGGGAGAAAGAAGACGAGCTGCTTGACTATTTATTTTATTTATTATTCATATGTCTGTACAGAGTTCTCCTCCATATTCACAGACACTATACATATGGCTATATAAATGCCTGAATGAGTTTTTAATGACTGATTCCATGACTGAATTGAATTGTCATGCATGCATGAATAAATAAATGAACACTTCTCTCCCAGTCACGGATAGCCACCAACTGAGGAGAGAGCATTCGATTCGCAGAATAAATGCACGGATGGGATCATGCATAACTACTGCCCGGTCGTGTTATCCACCCCTGGTAAGAAAAGGAGCCACCTTCCCAGGGATAACACGCCCTGCCTTTTCTCTTGAGGCCCAAACGGAAGACCCCCACCTGATCTAATAGCTGTCAAACACTAATTTCTCACCATTCCCTCATTTCTGCAAGGCACACGTAAGCGAAAATCCCGCTCTCCATGTACCCCCCCTCCCTTTCTTCTTTCTCTGTTGCATTTGTAGTCACTCTACCCATTCGATTGGGATAGGCCCGTCCTATCCCATCCTACTTCGGTTATATCCTTACATGAGTGCATGAATTAATGAATTAACTATGATTCCCTGCCTAAATCAGTGCCTCCTTGCACGTTCGGATCACCATACCACATGGAAGGGCCACGCCTACGATTTTTTCTACATGAATGGATGAATAAATTAATTAATGAATTAATGATTCCCTAACGTATTGAGGAAACATGTATGGATGGATTTATGAATAGGTACATGAATATTCATGCATGCATGATAAAGGAGAAGACTCATCACTCCCAGTACGGATAACCAGTAACTGGGGAGAGAGCCCTTATTATGAATTAAATAAATGATTGAATAAATAATAAATGGGGAATGAGTAATGAATGAATGAGTGAATGTTATCATCCTACAACTACGGATCGCCAGCAGCTGAGGAAGAAACATTCTATCCATTGGCCCCAGTCTCATTACAAACAAATTTAACAGTTAATTACGTTATGGCTTACTAAAATACCGACTTTACAGTGCTACTGATACTAATATTCCTTGTACTACATACCACTATTGGCAAATTCTTTACTAACCGGTTCGTAACACTATCATCTATCCGTAATCTGTCCTACCCTCATTGTAGGCTCTTTCAACACTCTTCGACATGAATATCTAATTACAATTAACCGTTTACAGAGATTATCAGGCTTATACCATTCTTTGCTTATCATCCTAATAATCCTATAGCCATTCTCATCCTCACTTATTATATATTGTTCCTTGCTATTCAAAAATTTCCTTCTCACAGCTATGGTTTCTTTACATTATTTCAACATGTGAAATTCTTCTCTGTTTTCACCACAGAGAAGGCACCTTGTTGCACCCTTCTCCCCAATCCACCCCTTGTTTTTATAAATTGCCATCATCCACCATATCAAACCCCGGATTTCTCTTCTATTTACACTTACAATATTTATGTTCATATCCTGCCTTATCCTATTAAACTCTGAGAGGGTCGCCTTGCTTCTACACTCGGATACCAACCACTGTCTTTGAATATCTTTGAGTCGTCTAATGATTAGTTTATTCGTCGATCATTCCAACCTCTCCCAATAACTTCCGTATCCCAACCTGTCTAATATACTTTTAATTTTAGTTAACCAATACTCTCAATGGGTATTTTCTCTCTGATGTTGATTTGCGATCTGCAGAAGCTCGCCACCCTCTCTTCCTTTCAGTCTCAACAGATATTTCAAAATTCTGTTAAGAATATCTACTTGGATATTTTCTTCGCATCTTACTCCACAATATGCTGTACAATTTGGTTACCCCATTACAATTTTACAGAACTTACTTATAACCTGGTTTCTCTACACCCCATAGCTCAGCTCCATATAGCATTCGATATTTTACTACGGCTTGCAGGACGTTTCTCTGAATCTTGTAATCTGTATTTGGGAATTTATTTTCAAGAATTCTAATTTTTTTTTTTTTTGCTAGTTGCTTAACGTCGCACCGACACAGATAGGTCTTATGGCGACGATGGGACAAGGAAGGGCTAGGAGTGGGAAGGAAGCGGCCGTGGCCTTGATTAAGGTACAGCCCCAGCATTTGCCTGGTGTGAAAATGGGAAACCGCGGAAAACCATTTTCAGGGCTGCCGACAGTGGGGTTCGAACCTACTATCTCCCGAATACTGGATACTGGCCGCACTTAAGCCACTGCAGCTATCGAGCTCGGTATTCTAATTATTGATAATGCTGCAAGACCCTTCCATTTGGCGTGTTTTCTTTGGTGGACCCACTTCCCGTTATTTTGCTATATATATTCCCAGGTAGTATAATCTATTTGTGACCTCCACATGACATCCATCTATCGTCCATTGTTCATTCTTCGCTCGCTTACAGCCTTTTTTACAGATCAGAAATTTCACCTTGGAAATGTTAATTTTTAATTACCACTTTTTAGCAAAATCTGTCACAGCATTCATGCTCTTTTGCATGCCTCCGGCCGTTAACGTCATCAGCAGGACATCGTCCGCGAAAATTAGGCCTGGTATTTCTTCTATGAGGGAAGTTGTTTCTGATAGCTGCTATACAAGAAGATTTGGTGAAAAAGTTGAGATGCAAAGTGCCCTTTTTATGAATCTGGCTTTAGTTCTGTCCAAAGTTTTCAAATTTCGGTATGAAAGCTATGGCCATGTTATCTCAATTGCATACAATGCTACCGGTTCAACTTTGAGCTTGAATAATGACATTGCTGTTCTTAGTGAAAGGGATTTGAGATTGCGAATCTTCATGGCAGCCTTAATCGCAGCCACTGTTCTATCTTCAATATGCCTTGTGAAAGTGAATCCAGTGACTTGCAGAGACTCCCCTAAATATTTTAAAGATTTGACTATTTCTATTGCTTGGTTTCCGCAAGTAAATATATCCGTTGATGACAGCTTCCCTCCTTTTCGGAACGTCATTAACTTCCCCTTATTCTGGTGTGTATGCGTATAATTCTTTTGAGACCATTCCACTAGTCTATTAAATGTTTCCCGTAATGAGTTCTTGCCGTTGCTTAATATAACCATATACTCTGCATATAAGTATATATTCACATCTCCAGTTACTACTATTTTGTACTACGTCATTTGTGATCATATTAAACATCATAGGGCTCAGGGGGTCACCTTGTAATACGCCATCCGTTTGCATGATGTCTTTTGACTGGAGAAGACCATCACTAATGTTTATTTCATTCCCCTCCATGATGTTGATCATTAACTGGAGGAAATGATCTTCAGGTCCTAAAGCTACTTGGAGCTTCTCTATGAGGATGTTACGGTTTACCCCAACAAACGCCTTCGTATAGTCTATGAATACAGCGAAAGCGTGCCCTTTTTGGTTTCCTTAATGAATTTCCAATATATTCGAGAACACGGTGGACTGCTTGTACTGTAGATCTCCCTGGTCCGACTGGCAAAATGTGCCTGAGGCTCTCGTTGTCGTTATAAACCGACGGTAATGGATCACTGTGACTTGATCAGACGTGCAAAATGCATCGCAGATGTATGCGAGAACCAGACCTTCATATGAGTGGGTTTAAAATGGCATGAGAGAACGTGATGTATCCATCCGGGAAATTGCTGCTCGTGTAGGACGAAGTGTGTGGCAGTGCAACGGGTGTGTACAGAATGGTTCACAGAAGGCCGTAGAATACGACGAGATGGGTCTTGTTGCACCACCCAGAACCCCAGAACCCCCTCCCCCCCGAGAAGATCGACACCTCATCCGAATGGAATTGCAGGACAGATCTGCGTTCTCCTCGGCTCTGGCGTAACAGTGGAACAGTGCAACATATCGTACACTGTCATCAGTGACAGTCTGTCGCCGTTTATTACGGTCTGGTTTATCGGCGCGTCGTCCGCTTCTCCGCCTACCTTTGACTAATGTGCATAATCATGCTAGACTGCAATCGTGTACGGAACGACGTCACTGGGGACAGGAATGGCAGCAGATAGTGTTTTCGGAGAATCCATGTTCTGTTTGTTTGAAAATGATGGCTGCATTTTGGTTCGCCGCAGATACGGGGAGAGGCATCCTATTAACTGCATTCGCACAACACATACAGCGCCAATTCAAGGCCTTATGGTGTGGGGTGCTATTGGGTACAACCACAAATCACAGTTGGTGCGTAAACTACGTGAATGACATCTTGGGACCCGTAGCCATACCCTTTCTGCACGACACCCCAGACGCCATATTCCAGGAGGACAATGCGCGACCACACGTTGCTGCATTCTTCTTGTCACAGGATGTCAGACTGTTGCCCTGGCCTGCCCGATCATCGGACTTGTCGCCAATCGAAAATGTGTGGGATTTGGTGAAACGACGGGTGCGGCGCTGTGACCCAATACCAACCACCAAAGATGAACTGTGGAACCAGGTGAATGCAGCAAGGATGACTATACCCCAGGATGCCATTCACGCCTTATACGCGTCGATACCATCACTCATGGAACAAGTTATCAGTGCCCATGGAGGACCTAGTGCCTACTAGGCAATAAGACACGTGCTGAACCTAGGTGGCTGAAATACTAATCGTTTCTACAGAACATACTAAAGAGCATGTCCAATGAATATGAACTCACTGTCTCTAGTCTTTCAAGTTGTTCTATGAGCATGAGTGTATTGTGATATACCGCAAAGCTCATTGATGTAGGGTTTCCGATTTCCATTTTCTGTAACCCTAGCGTGGTTAAACCAAATATTATCCAGTTATACATATTTCGTTTTCTTTCCAGATGGACAATTGTTTCATTCTGAATTCTGCAAGTACAGTTTTTACAAACACGGAATTCCTTTCTTTAAATTACATTAAAAAGAAATATATGTAATGTCTGAAAGGAGAAGCACTTCACACATATAGTTTTGCACTGCATCTCGTACACCATCAGAATTTTCCATTTTTAAACATGATATGAAATTTCGCGTGATAGGAAATTGAAACTAAAATTATGAATGAATTTGGAAATTTTTGAATTTTTTTTTGGAATTTTTTGGGTCTTTTTTAAGCAATGTATAGGTCTTCAACCTCTCAGCCCTGGTGATAATTTTCAGTTTTTTCCCCAAGGGAGAGGGAAAGTGAACAGATATAATTTTCTTCTTAGTAGAGAAAGAAAAGAAATACAAGGGGGTACTATATTGTTTTATACTTTATTTTTTGTACATCCTTATATGGTTCACCTTTCAC
This sequence comes from Anabrus simplex, assembly GCF_040414725.1. NCBI lineage: Eukaryota > Metazoa > Arthropoda > Insecta > Orthoptera > Tettigoniidae > Anabrus > Anabrus simplex. The sequence goes on along the minus strand of NC_090278.1, from coordinate 71,702,505 downwards.
TTTTGAAGGTGGTGACGTGTAACTAGTGTCTTGTTCTACCGTTGTTTGGTTGCAGCACGCGCACAGGGACCAACCAATGCACTCGTCATAGTCATTTCATAACAACACTGTCAGCGTAAGAGCAGACAACATGGAAAGCAGCTGTCAGGGACAGCGCTATACGACTTGGTTCCTATGGGAAGAATGCGTGACCACTGCAGAAATTCATCCTCGCTTGGTGGCAGTCTGTGGAGAACATGCACCATCATGGAAAACAGTTTACAACTGGGTGAAAGGTTGGAAAACAGGGCGAACATCGGTGGACAAGGGAACCAGTTCTGGAAGGAATGTGACAGTGTCAACAGCAGCCAACAGGCCATCCAAGGAAATGAACGCACCCGTTTACGGAAATGGGTGCAGCCACGGGAATTAGCCGAAACACCCTGCAGCGGATCGTGCACGGCCACTTACAGTTGGGGATGGTGTCATCCAAGTGGGTGCCTAGACTCTTGTCTGCAGACGAAAAGCAGAGAACTTTTGCAACGCCACGATCAAGATCCAGCCGACTTCATGGCTAGGCTTGTGACTGGTGATGAGACATGACTCCATTACCATGAGCCACAAACGAAGCAACAATCGATCCAATGGAAGCATAGGGGCAGTCCACCGCCAAATAAATGTCGAACCAAGTGATTATCACATGTTCGGGAACATGAAGAAACCTCTACATGGTCGCCGATTTGCGGATTTTGCAGAACTGGACATAGCTGTCAAGGCATGGGTACGCAGCACTCCGAAAGAATGGTTTCAGGAAGGTTTGGAGAGATTGACACATCGATGGCAAAAATGCATACCGTTACAGGGATATTATATTGAGAGGGCGGATGTAACAACTGTTGTGTAATGTACTCCATTTGGGTAGAAAATAATAAAGTGTAAAACAATACAGTACGCCCTTCGTATTACGTGGCAAGCCTATGCAGTATGAAAACTAGTGAGCTGATAGCATTCGATAAGAAGCGGTTTTATCTGGTGTATGCTAATCTAAGGTAGACGACCAAGGTAATGTTTTCGTGATTATAGTTGCTCGTCAGTCTGCAGTATGTCTAGCCTTGTGATAAGTACAAGTGCAGTTCTTGCAATTTCTAGGTAAACGACTGGGTCCGAGGGGGGTGCCAAGATTACCCAAGCGTTTTTCACTCTCCGTGTTGGTGTGCGGAAAAGTACGATCACGGGAATTTGGGAACACATCATTAAAGCGGAAATTCGCGCATATTAGGGATTATTAATACCTGACTACTTCCTTCAAGAAACATTGCCACAACACCAGGCTGAAAGTTAGTTCACAGAACAATATTTTGAGAAAGCTCACAGCCACCACCTGGGGAGCAAGCCCTCACGTCCTGAGAACCTCTGCTCTTGCTTTGTGTGTGTCCGCTGCAGACTACGCTTCACCTGTGTGGAGTGCATCCACTCACACCAAGCAGGTTGACATTGCAATCAAAGAGACCGTACGAATCTTGTCGGGATGTCTGAAGCCATCTCCAGTTGACAAACTCTACCCGATTGTTGGAATAGCTCCCCAACCATCAGAAGGGCTGTTGCTGCTGATGCAGAGAGGACAAAGCAGACTAATGATTCTCGCCACCCACTGCATGATCACCAGTCTATAGTCTGTCGACTGAAGTCGAGAAAGAGCTTCATAACCAGGACTCAACCACTGGTAGGAACACCTGAGTCTAACCGCATCATCAGGTGGAAGAGCATGCTGTCGCTTGATACTCCTGCAAAGGAAGAGCTAGCTCCAGGAAATGACCTGCCCTACCGTATTTGGAGATCACTTAATCGTCTTAGGGTGGGCGTACCTCTTTGCAAGACCAACATGCAAAAATGGGCCATACTTCCAGCTGATGGAGATGCATCCTGCGAGTGTGGTGTAACACAAGATCCGAACCAAATGCTCATCTGTCCCCTACTACAACATCCCTGCACTACACAGGACCTGATCGAGGCGAACAACAAGGCCATCGGAGTTGCTACATTTTGGAAATGCTGACCGGACACGGAATGATGATGATGAATACCTGACTAAGGTTTCCCAGGTCTTGATAAATATTTAGTTGCCGGAAATTTGCGAACACTATATTCGAAAAGAAAAAAAGACATGTAATATAAGCGACCCCTGTAAATAAAACAATATTTAATACAACTTACTGAAACTGATTTCCATCACACTTTACACAGGCTTTGGACTGTCAAAATAATAATGATCATCTTACCATTTTGGCGTGTTTAAAATCGGCTTTTATAGGTTTCGTCTTTTTTTTTACATACGTATATATTTACATGCGGATTACCGTAATTTAGTCCAATTTCTGAATATGAGAAATGGCTTTTAAGCTGACCTAATTTCCCTTCTCTATTCATATACTTTTATGGTTTTCTCAATCCTGTCGTCCATTTTAAAGAATTTCCTCTTTCTCTCTTCTCCCCTTCAAGATTTTATTTGTTTTTATTTACAATTGGGTTTACGTCGCGCCAACACAGGTAGGTCTTATGGAGACGATGGGATAGGAAAGGACTAGGAGTGGGAAGGAAGCAGCCATGGGCTTAATTAAGGTACAGCCCCAGCATTTTCCTGGTTTGAAAGTGGTAAACCACGGAAGAATATCTTCTGGGCTGCCTTCAAGACGTATTTCTAACCTTATGTACATGCAATTTGTTTGTTCCGCTTTCTTCGTCAAAAATTGCACCAGCATGTTGACTCTGGGGTGGGTTTTTTCAACGATAGTATTTAATTTGTTGTGCCGTACTTCTATAGCATTCGTTGTTCTGTGTCTCTTACCGTAGCAATTCCACATTTCGAAGGGGATCTCTTAATTTTGCAGCCATGTATCCAAAAAGTAGTGGAAAAACTCGAATTTTCTTGTCGGGAGCTTCCGCATGAATCTAGAGCCATCCATCATCTACGTCCTCCAGTTTCAAAAATACCAGTGCCGCACACATGGTGACGTGAAGCCATAACTCTTCATTCTGACGGTATTCATCTTGTAGACTCAGACTTTAAATTTTTCTCCATAAGCATTTCTTCAACTGCTACCATCGGCCATTTTCAAGATTTCTTCATTGAGAATAATGTCACCACGTTCTTTTGGCTCTTGTTGATTTCCACACTTGTTATTCCGCTGATTTCGCAAGGTCGTCTTCAACGGAAGTGGTGGTGATGGTGGTGATTATTGTTTTAAGAGGAAGTACAACTGGGCAACCATCCTCTATTTAACACTAATCAGAGGGAAAATATGGAAGGGGTCCAACACTTCGAAAAATGAAGATATCGGCCAAAGGAAAACAAGGGCCACGAAGGGCATGAAAATGAAAGACTCCCTAGCCCTCGCAAACCTAATAGCGTCGGGGTCGGAAAAGAACAAGAGTTGACCAAGGGAGGTCAGATAGGATAGATGAAAGTGAGAAGCCTGGCACAAGTAAGTGGAAGCAATGCCAGGACTCAGCTGAGGTCCCCGTGGTCGCCAACCCACGCTCCAAAGTTCAGAGCCCCTGGGGCCCCTTTTAGTCGCCTCTTACGACAGGCAGGGGGTACCGTGGGTGTTATTCTACCGCCCCCACCCACAGGGGTCTTCAACGGACCCGAATTATTTTAGTGTGTTGCTTTGTCCTTGTTTCTTTCTCTTAAAGACTTTTTGCGACTGATGATGTCTACAAGTTAGACGAAACATGTCCCGTCATATTTTAAAAAATGATATGTAAATAATTAGATAATAAAGAATCTTGGTATTGTAAAGGTGGAACATTTGACTCAACCTTCAAAGTATAATTACGACAATACAGGCTTTATAATGAAGTTCATTTTATGTAATGATATTAGTGAGTCAAAAAAGACCAAGTAAAAAGTACTTTCTCCTACTCATTTGGTAGAAGGACATGATAGCTTCATTGTATTTCATGAACTAATATTACTCGTTGTAAGGCTTCTTGGACAACCAGAAGAAAATTCAGATTGCGAGATGTTTATAAGTAAAGCTGTTGTCTCAAGCGCTGGTTTGAGAAGAAGTCAATTCATCATTGGTATGGAAACAGCTGTTCACTCTTTGGCCAACACTGAAACTAAGCAATTTCTTGCAAGATCCTCAACAACATTCATCATCTGAACTGTCTTAAATTGGCATCATAATAGGGAGTTTGAATATAATAAGAAAAGTAGCACTGAAAAGCGTAAAGGCATTTTATTGCAGCAAGTGACCTGGCTGCTTCAGTGGGTGAAGTAAAGGCATTTTTATTGCAGCAAGTGACCTGGCTGCTTCAGTGGGTGAAGTAAAGGCATTTTTATTGCAGCAAGTGACATGGCTGCTTCAGTGGGTGAAGTAAAGGCATTCTTATTGCAGCAAGTGACCTGGCTGCTTCAGCGGGTGAAGTAAAGGCATTCTTATTGCAGCAAGTGACCTGGCTGCTTCAGTGGGTGAAGTAAAGGCATTCTTATTGCAGCAATTGACCTGGATGCTTCAGTGGGTGAAGTAAAGGCATTCTTATTGCAGCAATTGACCTGGCTGCTTCAGTGGGTGGAGTAAAGGCATTCTTATTGCAGCAAGTGACCTGGCTGCTTCAGTGGGTGAAGTAAAGGCATTCTTATTGCAGCAATTGACCTGGCTGATTCAGTGGGTGAAGTAAAGGCATTCTTATTGCAGCAAGTGACCTGGCTGCTTCAATGGGTGAAGTAAAGGCATTCTTATTGCAGCAAGTGACCTGGCTGCTTCAGTGGGTGAAGTAAAGGCATTCTTATTGCAGCAAGTGACCTGGCTGCTTCAATGGGTGAAGTAAAGGCATTTTTATTGCATCAAGTGCAGGCAATGTGTAAGAAAGACGATTCGGATGCAGTAGGCGGGACTGTAGATAAGAGCGTGACGGGTCGTATGATGGATTGGTTTCCGCCTCCTGTGATTCGCCACGCAAAGGATGGGAGGGAAGCACATTGCCAACTAGGTGTAGGTGGGTGCAGACATCTGACCCACTGAGGTGACTGGCAGTGGTATCACGGACTGGACGGGCTGTTTCCTTACCAGGGCGATACCGCGACCAGCCAGTTTTTCTGTTTTTCTGTTAATTAGTTGTAGGTAGTAAAATAAATAGTTAGCACGTTAGAGTTGATGTAGGGGGTGCCCTAACATTCGCACGTGCTGGGCGCTGCTGAATTAGTTAGAGTATGTAGTTAAGTAGTTTTAAGAGAGTTATAGTAGATATTGTTTTTTTCGTTTCGTTGTCTTTATTGCCTGTAAGCCGATGGTGTAAACTAGGGTGGGCAATAAAGAGATGTTCTAATGCAGCAAGTGACATGGCGGCTCGAATGGGTGAAGTAATCTGTCTCCCACGTATTTGTGGCAGGCAAATTCAAAGAATGAATATGACAACTAAGAATCCTGAAGAATACTTCAGGAACGTAATAGGTTATTCTTGCCTTTTGTTGACCCCTTAATAAGACTTCGTGATAATGTTAACAAAGTGACCCATTCAGAAGGGGTTTTCCCAGTAATTATTCTAATTTTTCAGTAGACGAAATTATTAAAGCAGCAGAGATGTATGAAGCAGATTGCACAGTAACAAGTGCTGAATTAAAAACAGAAAAATCTCTATGGATAGATAATTGGACAACGTCTCATCCAGAACCAAATATAAGGCAAAATATTGGGATATATTAGCTCTATGTAATGAAGACATTTTCCCTAATATTAGACTAATGCTACATATATTTGTCACACTTCCAGGCATGACAGCCTCTACTGAGAGAAATTTCTCGGCCCTACGTATGCTAAAAACATACAAGTACAATGGGAGTGAACTGGCTTAATGACCTTGCACTAGCAAACATCCATAAGTAAAGGGCAATACATGTTGAAGATCTCTTAAGTCAAAACCATCAAATGTTGATTGATGTGAACTGATAATACGTAACTGTACAAGGTAAAGTTGACGTTGTACTTTAAAAATTACTGTATTTAGTGGAATTTTGTGGTGTTGTTGTTGTTGTTGTAAGTCATAGTGTACAATTTTGAAATACTTAAGCTACGTGTGGATTTCTATTAGACTGTGTTGTAATGTTAAGCTAGTAGTAAGCTCAACCTATAGTACTCTAAGCCGTACAGTTAAACACTGGAAATATTTAAGTTGTGTGTGTACTTGTACATGATGATGCTGGACTTAGAATGTTAAACAAGTAGTATTTCTTGTAATATTTCCTTTCCATGGAATTGCTTGTTGCACTCCTATTGTAGTTCTTGTTGGGTAATTATGTTTTAACTTTATTATCATACTAGTGTAAGTGATCATTACCAACGGAATATTTCCCAATTGCGATGTATCTGTTAATAATAACAATAATAATAAATATCAGTAAATTACCTTAACATTTTTTGCTAGTGGCTTTACATCGCACCGACACAGATAGGTCTTATGGCGACGAAGGGATAGGAAAGGCTTAGAAGTTGGAAGGAAGCGGCCGTGACCTTAATTAAGGTACAAACCCAGCATTTTCCTGGTGTGAAAATGGAAAACCACGGAAAACCATCTTCAGGGCTGCCGACAGTGAGATTCCCCGGTAAATTACCTTAACTAGCTTTTATTACACTGTAACAATTTACTTAAAACAAACTTGGGAAATTTCATCACTACGGAAGTAAAATGGCCAAATTAATAATTTTTGCTTTGTGATAAGGTATTTTAATGTTGAAGACATCACTTCTGCCTGCTGTCATTTCTTGATGGATACAGTACTTTTGCATCCATCTCTTGGCACAGGCCAGAGTAAAGTGTAGCTTCCACCGAAGTCCCAGTCAACATCCATGGCTGTGACAATATGGAAGCTGCTGGGGTATGGGTAGTGCTGAGTAATGACATTCAGAGCATCTGAGTGTTATGAAAGGTGCTGCTCATAGGGTCAGTCGTGCTGCAATAGTACTTTCTGACCCAGTGTGGAAAGCAATGGCAAACTACCTCACTCCTCATCTTGCCTAGTACGCCTCATTTTGGTGCTGCCATTGGTTTTTGGGTTTCCTTATAACCGCATAACCTTTGGTAGTGCTATTTGAGGATCCAACCAGCCTCTGGGCTGATGACCTGACAGGCAGACATCACTTAGCACACAAAGTGCTTGTTTCTTTACTCCCTATTTTTTTTCAAATCCTAGAAAAATTAACTTGTTTACATAATTATTTCGTAATGCGTTTCTTCGTTCAGCACCCTCATGTTTTAAAGAATGTCCACACCCTATGTAGTTATAAGGGCTTAAGTGAAAATCTGCACTGACTCACATTAGCGCTCGTAGTGATAGAAAAAGGCAAACTTCTAATCTAATCGACCGGATAACGGTAAGTAACAAAAGGATTGTAATTTTTAGGAATAAATAAAGAATATGTTCTTATACTTTATTATACACTGACTGACAGAGCAAATGCAACACCAAGAAGGAGTGGTCAGAACTTTATGCCAATTGCAGGGTAGACTGACGTCACTGAGGTATGCTCATGATGTGAAATGCGCCGCTGTGCTGCGCACGTAGCGAACGATAAATGGGACACGGCGTTGGCGAATGGCCCACTTCGTACCGTGATTTCTCAGCCGACAGTCATTGTAGAACGTGTTGTCGTGTGCCACAGGACACGTGTATAGCTAAGAATGCCAGGCCGCCGTCAACGGAGGCATTTCCAGCAGACAGACGACTTTACGAGGGGTATGGTGATCGGGCTGAGAAGGGCAGGTTGGTCGCTTCGTCAAATCGCAGCCGATACCCATAGGGATGTGTCCACGGTGCAGCGCCTGTGGCGAAGATGGTTGGCGCAGGGACATGTGGCACGTGCGAGGGGTCCAGGCGCAGCCCGAGTGACGTCAGCACGCGAGGATCGGCGCATCCGCCGCCAAGCGGTGGCAGCCCCGCACGCCACGTCAACCGCCATTCTTCAGCATGTGCAAGACACCCTGGCTGTTCCAATATCGACCAGAACAATTTCCCGTCGATTGGTTGAAGGAGGCCTGCACTTCCGGCGTCCGCTCAGAAGACTACCATTGACTCCACAGCATAGACGTGCACGCCTGGCATGGTGCCGGGCTAGAGCGACTTGGATGAGGGAATGGCGGAACGTCGTGTTCTCCGATGAGTCACGCTTCTGTTCTGTCAGTGATAGTCACCGCAGACGAGTGTGGCGTCGGCGTGGAGAAAGGTCAAATCCGGCAGTAACTGTGGAGCGTCCTACCGCTAGACAACGCGGCATCATGGTTTGGGGCGCTATTGCGTATGATTCCACGTCACCTCTAGTGCGTATTCAAGGCACGTTAAATGCCCACCGCTACGTGCAGCATGTGCTGCGGCCGGTGGCACTCCCGTACCTTCAGGGGCTGCCCAATGCTCTGTTTTAGCAGGATAATGCCCGCCCACACACTGCTCGCATCTCCCAACAGGCTCTACGGGGTGTACAGATGCTTCCGTGGCCAGCGTACTCTCCGGATCTCTCACCAATCGAACACGTGTGGGATCTCATTGGACGCCGTTTGCAAACTCTGCCCCAGCCTCGTACGGACGACCAACTGTGGCAAATGGTTGACAGAGAATGGAGAACCATCCCTCAGGACACCATCCGCACTCTTATTGACTCTGTACCTCGACGTGTTTCTGCGTGCATCGCCGCTCGCGGTGGTCCTACATCCTACTGAGTCAATGCCGTGCGCATTGTGTAACCTGCATATCGGTTTGAAATAAACATCAATTATTCGTCCGTGCCGTCTCTGTTTTTTCCCCAACTTTCATCCCTTTCGAACCACTCCTCCTTGGTGTTGCATTTGCTCTGTCAGTCAGTGTATTTTATTTAACTAAAATTCGTTGCTCATATCCCTTTCAACATTGAGTTGCTTGCGTGAAGGGCTACAACTGTGTTTTTAAAGTTAGCCCCTCTCTTTAGGGAATCCTGGCTCCGCCTCTAGTGTTAAGGTTGGTAATATAAAATCAAGAATTAGTTTGACCATGTCCGTCCCAATGCCATCAATTACTTTCGCTTTCGTGCAAAAGAAATGCTCTTCCGAGTTGGAGAGGTGTCACGTTTGTGAAATAGAATTTATCTCTGTCGGGGGTGGAGTGTGTTTCGTAATGATTCACAAGTCCTTGTTGGTCGAGGTCGTACTGCATAGTATTTAGCGATATAGAACTCGTAAACAGTTACGAGAGGTACTAATTGGCGACATGTACAAGTGAGCAGTAATTAGCATGACAATTAATACTTTCTGAACGCGTAAAAATACAAGGATGTTATCGATAAGACTTCGCCGAACATGATTAGAAAAGGGCTGTTGTGACATGACCGTTGCTCTTAGGAACTAGGAATTAGGCACGACCAGTTTATAATATTACATCGAATATCATATACAATTACTTTGATGTCTTTGGCGATCTGGGAGCGTAAGTATTTTCCATAAACTAAATGGCCTAGAAAGAAACGGTATGGATGTCATTATTCTCTATTTTTATTTTACCAGAGTCTTTTTGTGGCGGTACGATTTAAAGGAGATTAGTATAATAACTGCCAACTATTACTTTTAGTATGTGTAATATTTAAAATGTATCATTTAACAATGCACCATAAACTGCAAGACAGCTATTGGCTGTGATTGGTTAAATTCGTCGCTCTATCTTCAACTGTTCTACACGGCGCTCCATAGCGGAGGTAATTCAAAACAGGACATCTGTTCCGTCTGTTCCGAGCAGCCGAACGAGACAAAAATGGCGGTCAAACATTTCTCGGCAGTGAGCCGTTGACTCACTCGTGACAACGGAAAATTTCCTTATGGATTAAATCTTCTAATATTTATGTGGGCGCATTTTCAGCGATGGAATATTCATTTCCCACAAAGTAACATGTATCTTTCGACAGCTCCCAGCAACTGATGTAAGTTGTGTCTGTTGGGAACTCATCTGAACTTCAGTAAGTACTCATCAAATGGTATTTGGAATTTAACATTAATGTGAAGAGATGCGGATATTGTTATCAAGTGTAACTGTGCAACGTCTCGGAATGCATTTTCATTCCTTGCCAGTGTGATTTAGAGATATAAATAATGGAATAGCGTGTGTCGTGAAATTAGGCCTTAACATTTTGATTTCAGCGACTGTTTTAAAAACAAACATTAGCGTATTGCAAACTTTGGAATATCTAAGTAATTCTACAGACTGTTTGGCTGGTAAGACAATTTTAAAGGAGAAGACAGTTGTGCATTTCATTTTAATGTTTCTCTCGCAGTGTGCGTGTAGCATTTATTGCCCCCTATTTCCCGGGCAGGCTCAGCCGGTGAACGAGAGTCCCAGAGGTGAGCCGTTCGTTAAATGACATCGCTTATTTTTAGGGGCAGTTAACAAGACAAGGATTGACGACAATGGAAAAACAAACAGTTATAAAACGAGGTTTGACATTTATTTCTAATAGCACTCCTCTAAACACAAATCAAACAATTTTTCACAAACAAAAGTTTGATGTTTTGCATTTCTTCTCATAAGACTGTTTTATAAAATTCTGACTCTCTGGTCCTTCCACATCGAAGCCTGAATTACACTGAAATGTGAATAAAAATCACAATTAGCCTTCATCTGGCTTGAGTAAATTCAAAATTAACTTCTTGAACCATGAATGTAACAGAAAATGGCCATCGATATAGCATATTTTCAACTCAGGAAAAATGCAAATTTTTATCTTAATTACATTTTAAAATGAAAATAGCGTCGCAAAAATCTCACAAATACAGCTGAAAGTATTTACACGAACATTTCATCTTAATTGTGGATAAATTTCACTGATATTGAAATAATTTCTGACCAAAAATGTGAGTAGATTACATTCTCGAGAATATTTTAATTAATTTAATTTTAAACAATTACGTCGATTTAGGACTTCACAAGCATTATTATGACTTTAAGGAAGCATTCTTCCCTGAAAATCCTTCAAAATATAATTGAAAATAATTTATGACATTTATAAATTAACGTTACACACAACGCCTTGAAAATTTTACAATATCTAACTGTGTTTATAAAACTTTGCTCGTGCGAGGTTGAAATAGTACGGGCCTATTCATTTTTAATAGCACGTCAATGTTAGTGAATATTTTTCCATCTGATTATTTTTTGGATTATTCATTTAAAATTTCATTCGAGTGAATGAGGCAATCGAATAGTGAACATTTTTTCCATCCGATTAATTTTCGACTATTCATTCAAAATTCCATGCGAATGAATGAGGCAATCGAATAATGAATATTTTTTCCGTAGGATTATGTTTTGGATTATTCATTCGAATCTTCATTCGAGTGAATGAGGCAATCGAATAGTGAATATTTTTTCCATCCGATTATTTTTTTGGATTAATCATTCGAAACTCCATGCGAATGAATGAGGCAATCGTATAGTGAATATTTTTCCATCCGATTATTTTTTTCGATTATTCATTCGAAACTCCATGCGAATGAATGGGGCAATCAAATAGTGGATATTTTTCCATCGGATTATTTTTTCGATTATCCATTCGAAACTTCATTCGAGTGTATGAGGCAATCGTATAGTGAATATTTTTTTCGATTTCCATTTACGATTATTCATTAGAAACTCCATGCGAATGAATGAGGCAATGGAACAGTGAATATTTTTTCCATCCGGTTATTTTTTCGATTATTCATTCGAAACTCCATGCGAATGAATGAGGCAATCGAATAGTGAATATTTTTTCCATCCGGTTATTTTTTCGATTATTCATTCGAAACTCCATGCGAATGAATGAGGCAATCGAATAGTGAATGCATTCAAGATAATTGATTGAAGAGTGATATTATTAAGCCAGTTAATTCACTCATTTAGTTTCAACATTTGGAGATACGTTTGGAGAAAGGCGTATTTCTATTTTTCATAAGAGTTCATCTATTCGCTTATTTCAATCGATTATCCATCCGACACACTTAAACCGAAAAATTGATTCATGATGCATCCGAATATTCTATGCGATACAACTGAATCAGATTTGAAACTCATTCGATTATTTGAATAATCGGAAGGAGGTTATTCGAATATTAAAAGTATTCGATTATCCCAGAATAAGAAGGTAGTGAGAGTAGCCTTAATTAAGATATACGGTGTGAAAACGGAAAACTTTTTTAGAATTGCTCACGGGGAGCATCTTCTCTCAAAATCATGAGCATATATAAGGTACAAAATTATTGGCCCCGTGATTTATATAATCATAAGATTAATAATCAAGTAAATCCGCAAACTCGCCTGCTTTTATTAAGTATTTCCCTTATGATATATTATTTCTTACTTTCTTATGTTTGGGACGCTAAATGGCTAATGCGGCTCAAGATTTAGAATATATTCTTTCTTTCTTAATCTGTTTACCCTCCAGGGTCGGTTTTTCCCTCGGACTCAGCGAAGGATCCCACCTCTACCGCCTCAAGGGCAGTGTCCTGGAGCTTCAGACTCTGGGTCGGGGGATACAACTTGGGAGGATGACTAGTACCTCGCTCAGGTGGCCTCACCTACTATGCTGAACAGGGGCCGAGGCGGGGATGGGAAGATTGTAAGGGATAGGCAAGGAAGAGGGAACGAAGCGGCTGTGGCCGTAAGTTAGGTACCATCCAGGCATTTGCCTGGAGGAGAAGTGGGAAACCACGGAAAACCACATCCAGGATGGCTGAGGTGGGAATCGAACCCACCTCTGCTCAGTTGACCTCCCGAGGCTGAGTGAAGCCTGTTCTAGCCCTCGTACCACTTTTCAAATTTCGTGGCAGAGCCGGGAATCGAACCCGGGCCTCCGGGGGTGGCAGCTAATCACACTAACCACTACACTACAGAGGCGGACCTTTAGAATATATTGCAGATTAAAAATCAAATTTCTCTGTTTTCTGTAAATGCAAAAGTTAAAAGATGCTGTCAAAAACTATTTAAACATCTTGAAGGAATCCAAAACGTTTTCGTAGGTTTTCATATTAGAAGGAAATTCTTATTAACCGGCGAATATACGAGGGCAACGTGGTCTAGACGAGATCGGGCATGTGCAAATAGTATATGGGAGCGGTCAGATGGCGCTGCTGTCCATGTGTAGTGTGCATTTGACGGGCATCCTGTTGGGGGTGTTGTTGCTGTGTGCAGTTGAAGTGAAGAATGTCGATTTAATCGCTCTAAAGCATGTTTTCAAAAGGTGATCAGCTCTCGTGGATTAAAATCGAGGTTGACACTGGCAAAAATGCATCAGAATTGTATCGAGGTTTACGTGAAGCCTGTGGTGAGAATGCATTACCGTTGTTGCTGTGTGGCGTTGAAGTGAAGAGTGTCGATTCCATCGCTCTAAAGCTGGTCCTCGGTTCAAGCCCGGTGACTACATGTACCATTTGTGCTGGATAAGGCAGAGACAGGACCTTTTTTCACTGGGATATCCGATTTTCCCTTATTCCTTTCATTTTAGTGATGGTTTATTTACCGTATTCATTAAGCATCCCCAGGAGCTGCATGACAAACCCTTCCTCTTCCTTATATTAGTTTAGACCCCTTCACCCAGTCCGGTACCTAATGGTAGATTGTCCGCCACTGCATCATAAGAACGTAGGTGCAAAACTGGCAGAAGTAGTCGATTTCTGTTCTTCATTCTATTACTAGTGTTCTTCCCATCTTAAGTGAGGCCTGTCTCTTTGCATTTCGTCCTCCATTTTTCCAGTCCTCAGAGTCCGCTAGACCTTCAGCTCTCATGCCTCGAGGCAACTGTCCATCTGGGTCGAGCGTAAGTGCTCGTTTCACGATAGGTTATACGTCAGCTGTGTCCATGTGGCCATACCATTTGAATTTTGTCTCTCTCAGTTTGTGTGTAATCGGGGAAACTATAAGAGTGTTCCTCACCGCTTAGTTCTTAGTTATGCGTCTCCCAGTGGCCATTTAAGCATTCACATCGCCATTACGTGCAGGATCTACTCCAGCCCTATCCAACGCGGCGCCCGCGGGCGCCATGGCGCCCGAGGTGCCCGTTTATGGCGCCCTTCGCAATTCATTTCCAAATTAAATTTTACTTAATTTTTGAAAACAATACTTTTGCATTTCAATAAATATTCTTACTTTTCTCTTAAAAATGCCATCCTCAAAGTCAGGGAATTTGTTATATCCGTACCTCCAAATACACAAAGAGCTTTGAGTAAGCCATAAATGTGATCTAGGCCTAACTGACTCATGTCCGCAGTTAGTGAAGAGATAGAAGAAAGGTTCAGAAAGAGAGCTATTCGACATGTAGGTAGTTGCGACAAAGGGAAATCCTCCACAAATCTCTCACCGGGGGGCTAGCGCCAGGTATAAGTCCCTCTTTACTCACGGAGCCAAATATAGCCGCATATTTATTCTGCCAAACAGAACTGCTTCCTTATGATTCACTTGATTGCAATGCCATAAACTACCTACTATGACAGAGTTTCACCAGGACGACAATGGGACACCCAATTTGTCCACAAAGTAACTTTAATCCCAACAAAGCTGTGCCGTAAACAATGAACAAACGATTTATGAAAGTCTTGCATTTGGAATGTTCCCAGTTCCTAGCTTTCAGGCGAACATTCAGTATTACTTGTGAGCTTATGCAGGGCTTATGGAATACGTTTTGAGTGGCTTGTGTTGTGGTAAGTTGTACATTCAACATGTTTCGTGTGCTTTCTTTCATTACTATTTAAACTTTAAATTATTCAGTTTATAATCAGTTATATATCATTAAACATAACTCTTTTTAACATGGCCAAAAGGCAAAGAAATTATAACTTTAACAGTGAATGGGAGGACCAGTATTGCTTTATTGAAAACAAAGGAAAGTCTGTGTGTTTATTGTGTAATGCTAGCGTGTCTGTTCCTAAAAGAAGTAATGTACAGCGACATTTTTTGACTAATCACAAACAATTTGACAGTGAATTTCCTGTTAATTCTGAACTAAGAAAACACAAAGTGAATGACCTAAAATCTAAATTAGCATTGCAACAATGTGCGTTTAAGATGCCAGTTCAGCAAACGCGTAACGTGACAATAGCTTCTTACAACGTTTGTTATGTCCTAGCTAAAAGGAAAAAAAGCTTTCAGTAATGGGGAAGTAGTGAAAGAAGCTATGCTAAATGCCGCTGATCTCTGTTCGAATCTCACATAGATAAATCTGAATTGATATCTTCAATCAAAGGACTTCAGTTGTCTCACCAAACCGTTGCTAGGCGGGTTGAAAAGATTTCTAATAATATGGAATCTCAGTTACATCAGAATTTTAAATCGTGTGAATATTTTTCACTCCAGTTTGATGATAGTGCTGATATGTCTGACGCTGCTGAGTTGTGTGTATTTGCTAGAATGGTTTTTAATGATTTTACAGTAAAGGAAGAATTTGCCGAGCTATTGCCACTTCATGGACGCACTAGGGGAGAAGACATATTTAATGCGTTCGTAAAATTCACCAAAGAGAGTAACTTACCACTGCCAAAGCTTGTCGCTATAACAACAGATGGGGCACCGTCTATGACTGGTAGATATAATGGATTTCTTTCTTTTTGCGCTAAGGATGAATCATTTCCAAAATTTCTTTCTTATCATTGTATTATTCACCAAGAAGCTTTATGCGCAAAAGTTCGATCATGTCATGAAAATTGTAACTCATGTCGTGATATACGTATACGTTATATACGATCGTCATCTACTCGTCATCGATTGTTCAGAAATATTTTAAGTATGTCAGATTCGGAGCAGGTGGTGGTGATTATTGTTTTAAGAGGAAGTACAACTAGGCAACCATCCTCTATATAACACTAATCAGAGGGAAAAATGGAAGGGGTCCGACACTTCGAAAAATGAAGGTATCGGCCAAAGGAAGTCAAGGGCCACGAAGGGCGTGAAAATCAAAGACTCCCTAGCCCTCGCAAACCTAATAGCGTCGGGGTCGGAAAAGAACAAGTGTTGACCAAGAGAGGTCGGATAGGATAGATGAAAGTGAGGAGCCTGGCACAAGTAAGTGGAAGCAATGTCAGGACTCAGCTGAGGGCCCCGTGGTCGCTAACCCACGCTCCAATGTTCAGAGCCCTTGGGGCCCCTTTTAGTTGCCTCTTACGACAGGCAGGGGTTACCGTGGGTGTTATTCTACCGCCCCCACCCACAGGGGGTTGCTAGAGTCGTGATAATTGGTATTTAGAAGATCCTTTACTAATAAAGAAACAAGTATTTTTGCCGGAAAGTTCACTTAGGGAAGGGGGGGGGATTGTGAAAAGAAGTGAAAAAGTGAATTATTTTTATGGAGATACTTATATCTCAAAACTGAAGGTAACAGACGTTAATATTGCTATTTGAAATCTTCTTTAAACATAAAGAAACACGCCTTCTTTTTGTTATTTGGGGGGAGGGGTAAATCAACTTAAAGGCGGCGGGGTGAAAAAAAAAAAGGAGTTGAGATCAATTGATTTTACTGTTCATAATGTACTTATTAGGAGCCTGCGTGGCTCAGGCTGCAACGCGTCGGCCTCTCATTGCTGGGTTCCGTGGTACAAATTCCGCTCTCTCTATGTGAGATTTGTGCTGGACAAAGCGGAGGCGGGACATGTTATTTCTCCGGGTACTCCGGTTTTCCCTGTCATCATTCATTCCAGCAACACTCTCCAAGATCATTTCATTTGTCATTCATTAATCATTGCCCCAGAGGAGTTCGACAGGCTTCGGCAGCCGGCACAATTTCTATCCTCGCCACCAGACCACTGACCCGGTCGAATGACTGGAAACAGGCTGTGAATTTTCAATGTACTTATTCTGATCATAAACCGATCATTTTTAATCTTTCCTGGGTTCGTTTTCAAAAGCCATCTTTTCCTTTGGAGAACGTTCTTAGATTACAGTAGATTCTCCTGGCATATAAATAAAAATGTAAACATATTTGAAATAAACGATAGGAATGCTATTGACGGTGCAATTGTTCACCTCTATAATAAGGTCAATAACGCACGGAAGTATATCATTCGTATCGCCAGAAATCCCGCGCACTTGCCTACGCGCGACAATGGTGCTGGTCACAAAGTCAGCAATGACAATGGCAGCAGATGTAATTTACCGCCAAGTAGCGGTCTTGCATCTTGCTGTGGGGTCCTGAATAATAATAATAATAATAATAATAATAATAATAATAATAATAATAATAATAATAATAATAATAATAATAATAATACCGAGCTCGATAGCTGCAGTCTCTTAAGTGCGGCCAGTATCCAGTATTCGGGAGATAGTAGGTTCAAACCCCACTGTCGGCAGCCCTGTAAATGGTTTTCCGTGGTTTCCCATTTTCACACCAGGCAAATGCTGGGGCTGTACCTTAATTAAGGCCACGGCTGCTTCCTTCCCACTCCTAGCCCTCTCCTATCCCATCGTCGCCGTAAGACCTATCTGTGTCGGTGCGACGTAAAACAACTAGCAAAAAAAATAATAATAACGTTCTGGACCGTTGTCAAAATGTGCGGACCGCCCTGGAAACGGGTCCTGGCCGGGTAATGACCACGAATACAGTCCGGCCGCGGGTTCAGTACCGCCAAAGCACCCAAGAAGACACCACGCCGGATCTCCTTAAGGATTTGATCCATATTAAAAATGCTTATAGGAAAAGATGGCAAAGATTTAGGGACCCAGCTGACCTAGCCCGGGAAGTACGAAATCGATTGCTGGAGAGAAAGATTTAAAAATTTAGGAAATTTGCCGTAATCTCTCAGAAAACGAGTCATATCGCGAATTTCGGAGGATTATATATAAAACTTTAAGCATTCAATTATAAATTTCAGTATAATCTTGCTAGTACAGACAGACAGACAGACAGACAGACAGACAGACAGACAGACAGACAGACAGACAGACAGACAGACAGACAGACAGACATTACTAAAAATTAAAAAGTGCATTTCCTTGTTACTGCGGACACGACTGATACAGAAATGCTATCCTTTTTAAATTCTGAGCAATGTACAGACAAAACTCTTATTTTATATGTATAGATGGTTGCCAAGTTGTACTTCCTCTTCAGGGAAACGGTAGAAAAATATAACTTCAATGTTGTTACATATTTCCGAAACTAAAATAGGTATTTCCTTGAATGTTCATTTGACATATTCAGAGTACATTCATTGTTATTTGGGTAGAATATGAAGCTTCTATGTTTATTATTTTGTGTCAGAAAGAACATTACAAATATTGTTAAAAATACCCTTAACCGATGTACATTTTTCCGAGGGAAACTACTCAAACCAGACCCAAGAAACTTTGCATTTATAATATTTAAACCTTTTTGAGCTGCTCAAGTAAAATTATTATCCTATTGTTTACAGGAGTTTGGAAATTATTTTTTATATCCTAGTTGGAAACTGAAATTTTCTGTGAAATTTTCAGTGCTCTTCAAACTGGCTTCCATGAAATAATCAAGGTATCTGACTAAATTTACTTCCACAAACAGATGTGTACTGTTTAATGTCTAAGAGACTGCAAAGTTTCAAATACATTGATGAGACAGTTTCAGAGAAAAATGTACACAATGTTTCAACAAATATGACTTATGGAAAATTCAAAAAGAATATTTGACTGGTAGCTGGCATCAAATGATATTCTGCGTGCAGAGCTATCTTTAACCATTTATAGGTCAGTGGCTGAATGTTTAGCCTCGTGAATTTTCCCAGAGTGATCTCATTTTATTGTTTATTAGTAGAACATTATTTGTGGCTGGGGTTGGTTGGATGTCATTTGATTTGATATTGTATAACACCCTTTCAAACGAAAATCAGAACCTGATGGTTTAATATTTAGCCACTGGTCGTTTCTACTGACAATAGGCTGGTGGCTAAATATGTGCACGGTTAGCTATTAGCTTCACATGAATTATTAACAATAGTTAGAAATTATTATACTCATATGTAAAGCCCGGATTTTTATGCAGTAACAGATTAGATTGCAAAGTAATTTGGTTAGTAGGAAGAGTCAGCCACCCGCTCTTCCATAATGTAGCAAGAGTAACATAAATTATAGGGGTTCTGATAGGCCGTACCCCTATGTTTTATGCAAACCCCATAGCATAATCGTTATGAAGGTAGAGTACATTTGCTACTCGCTTCAGTAAGTTTGCATTCTAACCTATTAATGCATAAAAATCCGGGCTCTACGTTTATATGAAATTATGAATATCGCGATATAATATAGCAATCACTCCAGAAACACTCAATATATAGAACAAACTGAGAATACACATAACATGTGATACTGCTAGGTATGCAAGAACTCAGTGTCTAAGTATTTAGCCACTTTCATCCCAAATGACAGCACAGTGCAGGAAATGACACAAAGAACAGAAAGTGGTCAAATATTAAGCCACAAAATGTCTGCAAACACCACCAACTTCAATAAGGACCCATATCAATGGCTTCTGGTCCGTCTCTGTGGCGTAGTGGTTAGTGTGATTAACTGCCACCCGCAGAGGCCCGGGTTTCATTCCCGGCTCTGCCACGAAATTTGAAAAGTGGTACGAGGGCTATAACGTGGCCCACTACGCCTCGGGAGGACAACTGAGTAGAGGTGGGTTCGAATCCCACCTCAGCCATCCTGGAAGTGGTTTTCCGTGGTTTCCCACTTCTCCTCCAGGCAAATGCCGGGACGGTACCTAACTTAAGGCCACGGCTGCTTCCTTCCCTCTTCCTTGTCTACCCCGTCCAATCTCCCCACGCCCCTGCTAGGCCACTGTTTAGCATAGCAGGTGAGGCCGCCTGGGCGAGGTACTAGGCATCCTCCCCAGTTGTATCCCCGACTCAAGGTCTCACGCTCCAGGACACTGACCTTGAGGCGGTAGAGGTGGGATCCTTCGCTGAGTTCGAGTGGAAAGCCAACCCTGGAGGGTAAACCGATTAAGAAAGAAAGGAAGAAAGAATCAATGGCTTCTGTCAAGCATATTCAACTTTAATGAATAATGAATTTTCACAACCGCATTGTAATCGAAACAGACTTTCAACCTATTCGGTCGTGTTACGTACATTTAGCACGTGTTGAAGAGATGTTAAGTACAGAACAGAAATGGCCAACCGGACACCAGTGGGATCCGAACCCACAACCTCCCGATTTCGTGTCGGTTGCTCTACCAGTTGAGCTACGGTGGCCTAGGCCATCTTTGTTTTGTTGGAAGTGTCTAGATATTTAGCCACTGTTCATGTACGCAAACTAAACATAAAATAATGTGAGCATTAAAGGGTTAAACCTAATTTTATTGCCTCAAATATAATTTCAGAACAAACACTTATACACCACATTCTTCAGGAAAGATTGGAGACTTTTAAGCTCAAAAGCGAAAATGACATTTTTGACATTGTCTCAAAACAATAATCAACCTATCTTGAATTATAGTAGCGTCCTCAGTTTAGCATAGACAATGCGTGTACAGAAAACCAACACCATGGTTAACCAGCAACCAATGTTCTTCCTCACGTTAATATCGTGTGCCAGAACTCTGCCTTCTATATACAGTGGGTACAAATCACACCGTGTTTTAAATGAGTTCCCACTATCTTTGATTGACGTTTCGTCTAGGTCACAGCAAAGACACTTACACACGATAACGTCACAGAAGGCAGCATAATTTTTCTCATAATACATATCTTGCGAATATTTGTGGTCAGAAAACAGTGTGCTAAATGAGCGACCATGTTGTTGGACATTGATCATGATTAGAGCCCGGATTTTTATGCATTAATAGGTTAGAATGCAAATTTACTGAAGCGAGTAACAAGTACAGTCTACCTTCACAACGATTATGCTATGGGGTATGCATAAACATGAGGGGTACTGACCATCAGAACCCCTAAAATTTATGTTACTCTTCCTACATTACTGAAGAGTGGGTGACCTATACTTCCTACTAACCAAATTAGTTTGCAGTCTAACCTGTCACTGCATAAAAATCCGGGCTTTAATCATGATGCTACAAATTCCTTTTCATTTATCGGAACAATTTTATCTCCCCCTGCGGGTGGAGTGAAAGGATACATTATCTGTACGCCCTACATATCGTAAGAAACTACTAAGAGGGGTACAACCGAAGAATCTGTACTCGCTCTCTCGTCTTAGTTTCCCGTTGCTTTCCATGATATCCATATCATATTCATGTTTCTATGATTCGTCATGTAGCGGAGAAATGTACTGAAATCTTTTTTGTCTAGGGTAAGGGTATACAAATGCATCGTACGCAATGGATCGTACCATATTCCTTTAATCCACTTGATAATATCAGCTCCGTGCAAGTAACTTCATTCATGACATCTACAATCGTTGAGAGATTTAAATGTCCAGTAGCTAAGACTAAGTTTTGTGTGAGGGGAGTTGAACAAACACAGCTGATTTCTGACTTTAATCTCTACAGCGCGATTAGTCACTTAAATCACGTTCGTAATTCTGTAGGGCAGGCGTAATGGCTACAGAATATTATCTCTGAGTCACAGCGGGAGAAACAGGGATTTAAAGTCGCATTTTTCTTGCCCTACTATTGTAATTTCTTTGAGGGAATGTATTTATAAGCGAAAATGAGTATGTGAGTTAATCTACGTTTTAAATTGACGGAAGACTGTCAACATTCGTAAGTAAATACGCTGTACACGATTAAAGAAGGCGTGAAGAAGACTGGATTCATCCTCAACAGCGCCACCGTCAGCTGTAACCTGGGCGTCACTGAACAGGCATACTAGGGAAATAAGGAGTGAGATAGTTTCCCGTTGCTTTCTTCGCCGAGGCAGAAGTTGCACTGCCAAGCCCACTGATATGTCTGCATCTACCGACAATATGAGCAACATTTTCATACTGTTCATAACTGGGACAGGCTGCATAAGGAACGGCATTTGTAGCATCGCTCTGGTGGTGGTGGTGGTGGTTGTGATTATTGTTTTAACAGGAAGTACAACTAGGCAACAATCCTCTGTATAACGCTAATCAGGGAGAAAAAATGGAACGAATCCCACACTTCGAAAATTGAAGGTATCGACCAGAAAAAGAGAAGGGCCAGGAAGGGCGTGAAAATGGAAAGACTCCCTAGGCCTCGAGTGCTCTAATACCGTCGGGGTCGGAAAAGAACAAGAGTTGACCAAGGGAGGTGGGATAGGATAGATGAAAGGGAGGAGCCTGGCGCAAGGAAGTGGAGCAATATCAGGACTCAGCTAAAAGCCTCGTGGTCGCCAATCCACGGTCCGAAGTTGAGAGCCCCATACCTCAGTCACCCTGATCTATGTTTAGTGCTGTCACCCAGATGTGAGATTCCCTATCGATTGTTTTATTAGCCCTTTCTTAAATGATAACAAAGAACTTGGAAATTTATCAAATACTTCCTTAATAATTTATTCGAATCCATAAATCCTCGTTCTATAAACTAATATATTTGCCCCTAATCGTCCTTTTGAATTCCACCTTAATACTGTGATATTTCCCACTTTATAAACTCCACCAAGGCTTACCAGGTGTATGCATAAGTTCTTGCCGGGTTTTTTGGTAAAGAAAATATTAATTTTCAAGGGCAATTCGTTTAAATATTGACCATCGGCTTCTATACACTTCGCCCATCTTTCAGGTAAGTCATGAATAGCATGCCAGAAAAACTGGTTGTCTTTTGCGGCAAACCATTCGTCGAGTCATTTTCCAACTTCCTTGAAAGTGCTGAAGTGTTGCTCTGCGAGCGCGTGCCCCATTGATGCGAAGAGTTGATAGTCAGATGGCGCCAGATCAGGGCAGTACGGCGGGTGAGGAAGGATGTCCTAGCCAAGCGATTTCAAGATGTCTTCCACTGGTTTTGCTGTGTGTGACGGCGCATTGTCATGTGAAAAAATCACTTTGCCATGTCCTCTGATCTTCCCCATTGCTCGTAAACGTCTGCTGATTGTTTCTTGTGACACATTCAATGCTTAAATGCTCTAGTTTCAGACTTAAGACGAAACGCTGGTTAATAGAGCAAACGCCTGGAAAGCCTTACATCTGTTATGTTTTTGACATGCTCTATTGGTGAAAAATATCTAAGTCCCTCCATGGGAATTTAGAATTTTCCATTCGGAATTGCTAGGCGGGCAATAATTCCATTGTGGAGATTTATCTCCCGTATGCAGTTATCAGACTGTGCCTCATATATAGGGCTTCTGATAAGCTCGCCTGCATACACCCAGCGTCAGTAGATAGGGTCTGACGCATCCCATTCTGGCGAGTTTAGTGTCAGACCTAAGACGAAACCCTGGTTAGTAGAGCAAACACCTGGAAAGCCTTACATCTGTTACATTCAATGCTTGTACCAATTGCTGGTGAGTTTGAGTTGGCCATCATCCAGTAACGCCTGCTATTGTTCCTCTTCGGACTTTTGTGGTCTACCAGATGGTGGTGATTATTGTTTTAAGAGGAAGTACAACTAGGCAACCATCCTCTATATAACACTAATCAGAGGGAAAAAAGGAAGGGACTCGACACTTCGAAAAGTGAAGTTATCGGCCAAAGGAAGACAAGGGCCACGAAGGGCGTGAAAATGAAAGACTCCCTAGCCCTCGCAAACCTAATAGCGTCGGGGTCGGAAAAGAACAAGAGTTGATCAAGGAAGATCTGATAGGATAGATGAAAGTGAGGAGCCGGGCACAAGTAAGTGGAAGCAATGCCAGGACTCAGCTAGGGCCCCGTGGTCGCCAACCCGGGCTCTAAGGTTCAGAGCCCCTGGGGCCGCTTTTAGTCGCCTCTTACGACAGGCAGAGAATACCGTGGGTGTTATTCTACCGCCCCCACCCACAGGGGGATGTGGTCTACCAGAGCACGCAATGTCTTTCACATTGAAATCACCACGTTTAAATTGTGAAAACCATGTCTCACATGTTCTAATTGAAGGGGCGTGTTCACCATATGTTTCTACCACTAAACGATGACTTTCCACAGCCTTTTTCTTTTGATAAAAAAAATAAGAAAAGCAATGCGTGCCGCAAATGTTCTTTTTCAGGCACAAACGTCGACATGATCACTGAACGATACAACACAGACGCTAGTGTTTGACGGACTCAACTTGTGTGCGTCGGTAGGTGAATGTCAGACGAACAAACTGACGTATGTGTCAAATTCATACTCTGCGTACTGTCCGCTGGCGCCATCTCTTAGTGAAACCGGAAAAGACGTATGCATATACCTGGTATTCATCCACTGATGTCATTCCACTCTTCCTCCTCTGACAGCTCGGAACATACCACAGCTTACTGTCTTGTCGGAACTATGTACTACTCCCTTACTTTCCTTTAGATCTTCCCCAGTCCTCGAATCAAGCAATCCTGGTGAGTTGGTGATTATTGTTTTAAGAGGAAGTTCAACTAGGCAACCATATAATGACCCATGTCGACTTCAGTTGGGGAAATCAAAAAGACAGTCTTTCTGCTAACTCCGTAGCGAAGCATGGGTACATCAGCTAGTCCTCTGTATAAAATTAATCAGAGGGGCAGAAAGGGAGGGGTCCGACACTTCGAAAAATGAAGGTATCGGCCAAAGAAGCACAAGGACCACAAAGGGCGTGAAAATGAAAAACATCCTATGATCCCAAGTTAAGAGACCATGGGGACTCTTTTAGACACCTCTTACGACAGGCAGGAGATACGTGGGTGTTATTCTACGCCCCACAGGGGATCCTGTGAGGGTCCCATACATTGGAACCAAAGATGAGACTGGGACAAGACAGTGAAAGCAACAACTTCGTTCTAGCCCATACCAGAAAACACAGTACACTGTAAATACCAGGTCTCGCCAGCAAAGGCGCCGGATTATATTAGACTGTAATAAAAATGATAGGCCTAATAATAATAATAATATTTTTTTTGCTAGGGGCTTTACGTCGCACCGACACAGATAGGTCTTATGGCGACGATGGGATAGGAAAGGCCTAGGAGTTGGAAGGAAGCGGCCGTGGCCTTAATTAAGGTACAGCCCCAGCATTTGCCTGGTGTGAAAATGGGAAACCACGGAAAACCATGTTCAGGGCTGCCGATAGTGGGATTCGAACCTACTATCTCCCGGATGCAAGCTCACAGCCGCGCGCCTCTACGCGCACGGCATAATAATAATAATAATAATAATAATAATAATAATAATAATAATAATAATAATAATAATGTCCCCCTCTGTGGTGTAGTGGTTAGTGTGATTAGCTGCCACCTCCGGAGGCCCGGGTTCGATTCCCGACTCTGCGACGAAATTTGAAAAGTGGGACGAGGGCTCGAATGGGGTCCACTCAGCCTCGGGAGGTCAACTGAGTTGAGGTGGGTTCGATTCTCACCTCAGCCATCCTGGAAGTGGTTTTCCGTGGTTTCCCACTTCTCCTCCAGGCAAATGCCGGGATGGTACCTAACTTAAGGCCACGGCCGCTTCCTTTCCTCTTCATTGTCTATCCCTTCCAATCTTCCCATCCCCGCCAAGGCCCCTGTTCAGTATAGCAGGTGAGTCCGCCTGGAAGAGGTACTGGTCATCCTTCCCAGTTGTATCCCCTGACCCAATGTCTCCCGCTCCAGGACACTGCCCTTGAGGCGGTAGAGGTGGGATCCCTCGCAGAATCCGAGGGAAAACCCAACCCTGGAGGGAAAGCAGACTAATAATAATCGGGAAACGAAGAATTAAATTCTTCGGACATATTTTGAGAATGAGCGATGACAGGATCACTAAAAATGTTAAACCATTTTTAACAAATCCAGTAGAAAATAAACCCAAGAAACGCGGATTGTGGGTAAATCATCGTAGTTCGTGAGATACACAACAGATGGCAGGAGTAGTATGTTTAGCGGCTAGCTGGAAGGTTTATCTTTCTTTTGGTGGTATTTGTGAATCGCTAGTAGCGTTTGTTTGGAAGGCAGACATTATTTTATCTTCACACATCAAGGTATCATCAGTGAAGCAACTAGCGTCTGTTTATGTCGTTGCCAACATGATTACACATTTTATGTTGACGATAATGAAATTGAAATACTCATTAGTGAGATTACGGATTATGATCATGATGATAATGACGTGGAGAGTTCGTCTAATGACGGAATTAAAAGAGAAATTGTGAGTAGTTGGGATATTGTCACAGTGTGTTCCAAAGTCATGTGATCCCCCTGTAGGTGGGGGCAGTAGAATAAAACACACAGTATCCCCTGCCTGTCGTAAGAGGCGGCTAAAAGGGGCCCCAGGGGCTCTCAGCTTGGGAGTGTCAGTTGGCGACCACGGGGCCCTCAGCTGAATCATGACATTGCTTCCACTTGCTTGTGCCATGCTCCTCACTTTCATCTATCGTTATCCGACCTCCCTTGGTCAACTCTTGTTCTTTTCCGACCCCGACGGTATTAGGTTCGCGAGGGCTAGGGAGTCTCATTTTCACGCCATTTGTGGCCTTTGTCTTTCTTTGGTCGATACCTTCATTTTTGCAGTGTCGGAACCCTTCCTGTTTTTCTCCTTATAAGTGTTAATAAAGGATTGTTGCGTAGTTGGACTTCCTCTTAAAACAATAATCACCACCACCACGTGCATATTGCCAGCCAAATCGGTATGGGGTGTTTTCATTACAAAGGCAGGTCCCATTTCCTATTTTCAGTCGCATTCGTCTTGGGGTATTTTCATTATAATGGCAGTTCCCCTTGCCTACTGCCAGTAACAATCGAGTTGTGGTGTTTTCATTATATGGCAGTTCCCCTTGCCTACTGACAGTCACAAAAGAGTTGTGGCGTTTTCATTATAATGGCAGTTCTCCTTGCCTACTGCCAGTCACAAGAGAGTAGTGGTGTTTTCATTATAATGGTAGTTCCCCTTGCCTACTGCCATTCACAATTGAGTTGCGTAGATGCCTCTCGTTCCATGATTCGGTAAGAGTAAAAATCTGAAGCTGAAAACGTTTTCTTAAGAGAGGCTTCAGAATTTGGATCAAGCTAATGGAATATTCGTCTCCTCCACGGCCGATCATAAGAGGGTACTGGAAAGTGTCATAAGCAAGGTGAGTTTCATTGATCCGCACCAACTTCGTGTCTCTGTCGTGAAGAACGAAGTCCCTCTTCTCAAACTCCTGACCCACAATCACCAAAGCCACCTCACTCGTTGTAAGTGCGTTATGTCGACCGCTAAGATCACTGTCGACGTAGTTAATATACCAGTTTTAATTTCGTCTACCTCTGTGGGTGGGGACGCTAAAATAACACCCACGGAATTCTCTCCGGATGTCGTAAGAGGCCACTAAAAGGGGCCCCAAGTGCTCTTAACTTGGGAGCGTGAATTGGCGACCACGGGGCCCTTAGCTAAGCCCTGGCACTGATTCGACTTACTTGTGCCAGGTTCCTCAAATTCACCTATCCTATCCAACCTCCCTTGGTCAACTCTTGTTATTTTCCGATCGCGACGATAATAGAGCACTCGAGGCCTAGGGAGTCTTTAATTTTCACGCCCTCCGTGGCCCTTGTCTTTCTTTGACCGATACCTTCATTTTTCGAAGTGTCGGATCCCCTCCATTTTTTCCCTCTGATTAGTGTTATATATAGGATGGTTGCATAGTTGTACTTCCTCTTAAAACAATAATCACCACCACCACCATTTTCATTTTGTTGAACAGGAATTTATAAAACACTGGTACGGAGACTCAGCAAATTTGGTTCTAAAACTGCAAAGCATACTTACGTAATCGTATACATTAGGTATTTACATTCAGGTATTTTCTCATTACCATTTTAAAACGGAAACTGAATACAAGAAATGCCTCATAGATTAATTACAATTAATCACAGCACACTCGTGTAAATTGGCAAGTCCCTAGGACACACGCTGTGCTTTATCGAAATCTAACCTATCATACTAGGACGCTGATAGCGAGAGATGGTGGTGACCCATTCCCCCTCTCCATTCGCTTATTCCTCAATAATTTCCATTTGCACTGTTCTCAAAATAAGTTTTTGTTTTTAATTGTATTCATATGACGACATATGGTGTAATCCTTTTCTTCATTCTTGTATCAAATATTCTTATGTCCTTTTTGAAATATATTGAAAGCTGAACAACGACAAAACAAATTTTGACATACGAAATTAATTAAAACTCTACTGGACACGTGTTGCTCCACGGCATTCGGTATAAGTAGGTCAGATAACTCGTCTTGATACGTCTGTTGCAGTCATATTGCTTTGCCTGCCCTTTTCCGTAGTAATATACACATTTAATACCGGTACATAACTGATTCATTTGTTGTGTAGTTTATAATTAAAGCCCGGATTTTTATGCAGTAACAGGTTAGATTGCAAACTAATTTAGTTAGTACCGGGCGAGTTGGCCGTGCGTGTAGAGGCGCGCGGCTGTGAGCTTGCATCCGGGAGATAGTAGGTTCGAATCCCACTATCGGCAGCCCTGAAGATGGTTTTCCGTGGTTTCCCATTTTCACACCAGGCAAATGCTGGGGCTGTACCTTAATTAAGGCCACGGCCGCTTCCTTCCAACTCCTAGGCCTTTCCTATCCCATCGTCGCCATAAGACCTATCTGTGTCGGTGCGACGTAAAGCCCCTAGCAAAAAAATTTAGTTAGTAAAAAGTGTCGGCCACCCGGTCTTCCATAATGTAGCAAGAGTAACATAAATTATAGGGGTTCTGATGGGCCGTACCCCTAAGTTTTATGCAAACCCCGTAGCATAATCGTTGTGAAGGTAGACTATACTTGCTATTCGCTACAGTAAGTTTGTATTCTAATCTATTAATGCATAAAAATCCGAGCTCTATTTTTAATACTTCTTTCCATACAAATATTCACTGTGCTTTGGCCATTCGAGCAATTATGGATCTTAACATTTTCAAACGATCCTGCCCGAGGTAATGCAACATACAATTGGCCGGGGCTGAATACTGGTTCGGGTAAGTAGACTTTGGCCGGGGCTGAATACTGGTTCGGGTAAGTAGACTTTGGCCGGAGCTGAATACTGGTTCGGGTAAGTAGACTATCTCCCTGCGCTTTATTAATGGTCATACACAAGGCTAGTCGACTTGATACCTTCCAGTCCGTACGTAGGCTCTTTTCTCTTAGCAATTATTAGGAACGTTCTGCCATCTGTTGATTATATTCAGAAGCTGGGGAAGGTCAGAGAATCAAAGTGTATCCAGCAGAAAATAGTATTCTTCCGTCATCAGAGAAAGTATGTACTCTCTGGATTGACAGGTAGTAATCAAACGTGGCTGCATGAATGGCATTACTAACGATGAAAATAACATATATGAGAATATTAATGAAAGTGTTAAGCCGCTTAGCAACCTGCAAGTATAGAATGTATTGCGGTCTAGGGTAAGCCTTCGCCTGCACTTATTGGAGTGATCATTCAATGACTTTATTTTATGATTACTCAAAGTTGACTGAACTTAGAAACCTATTAATGTCTCATGATTCACCAGCAGGTAATTCTGGAGAGGAAAATCGAAAATAAAGCAAATCGGTCGAGTAGAACGGACGGATTAGTAAACTCCTTTAATATATAGATATACTGTCGTCTGCATAAAATTGACCGAAAAGACTGTAGAATATTCCTTTTTCTTGCATCGAAGGAACATTGGATGTATGCCAAACTCTTTCTTCTTTCTTCGATTACTTTTCATAAGCAGAACTAGGAAAATTAGGTTCCCACTTGTTGCCATGTTTAAAATTAATCTATACATGATTTATGATGGTGACACCAGTCTGTTTGTATAATAGAGCTCTAGTGTGCGTTCTGGTCCATAGGTGACAGGGAATGACAGAATTCGTGAATATGGCTTAAGAACACACAGATATCAAGTGCTTCTTGCCATTAAAAGAAGTACCATTAATATATCCCGTGTACCCCAGCATTTGTACCCCACCACTTGTAGGAGGAATCGAGTTCTATTAAGTAATATGACCGCTGGAAATTAATTTTTGTGTTTTAAATATGTTAAATATATGTAAGTGTAGGGGCAGCGTGCCTGCCTCTTACCCGAAGGCCCCGGGTTCGATTCCCGGCCAGGTCAGGGATTTTTACCTGGACCTGAGGGCTGGTTGAGGTCCACTCAGCCTACGTGATTAGAATTGAGGAGCTATTTAACGATGAGATAGCGGCCCCGGTCTCGAAAGCCAAGAATAACGGCCGAGAGGATCCGTCGTGCTGACCACACGACACCTCGTAATCTGCAGGCCTTCGGGCTGAGCAGCGGTTGCTTGGTAGGCCAAGGCCCTTCAAGGGCTGTAGTGCCACGGGGGGAGGGTTATATCTAAGTAATGAATGTTGGAAATACAAATCATTCCATTTAAAGGAATAATTAATTAATTAGTTAAAGTAAACAGGGAACAACCATGATGTTATGAAGTACAGGATAGGGTGGTATAGAGGGCTGTATCAAAATAGTCTATGGACTGATTACTCAAAGAACAACACAAAGTTCGAATGTATGTATTGATTCTATAGATGCCGTTTCTTCAAAAACAGAGCCTCAGTATACACGGAATATATTATACGTTTCTGTTGTCTGAAGCCATTTAACAGATAGTCTCAGAGGGCTGTTCGTTGTTCGTTTGATTTAAACGTGTCCTGAAGCCTACCTTGCCCCATACAAAGGTGATTTGCATGTACGAGAGGGCCAACAGTGGATTACTCGCTAATTTGATTACTGCAGACACGCTGTAAGCTGACTTTGATTAAAACTTCCCCGTTAATTCTTGGCCTTAACCGAGTCTCGCTTTATAAACACAGGCGGGAGGGACCCTTCCTCCCTTCTAGTCCACCCCTCGGCCGAAAGGAAATAATAAAATTGCCAGTGGATTTAAATTCAATATCGTAAGATTAATCGTGTATTTATATGTGACCCTTTGAACACAGTACATGTGGTCTTAGTGGTGGGAAACGCAGCACACTAGCACACACGTGGCTAATGAAGTTGTAAAAAGAGAATAAGGACTTAGAAACTGATCTTTCTCTTCATGGCAGTCAATTCTGTCAAGCACTAGTAGTTTCAGAAGAAAATACTTCTCCAACCAATTTTTGCACCAGCCCACAAAATATTTCTTGTTGTTGGTGGTGATTATTGTTTTAAGAGGAAGTACAATTAGGCAACCATCCTCTATATAACACTAATCAGAGGGAAAATATGGAAGGGGTCCGACACTTCGAAAAATGAAGGTATCGGCCAAAGAAAGACAAGGGCCACGAAGGGCGTGAAAATGAAAGACTCCCTAGCCCTCGCAAACCTAATAGCGTCGGGGTCGGAAAAGAACAAGAGTTGACCAAGGCAGGTCGGATAGGATAGATGAAAATGAGGGGCCTGGCACAAGTAAGTGGAAGCACTGCCAGGACTCAGCTGAAGGCCCCGTGGTCGCCAACCCACGCTCCAAAGTTCAGAGCCCCTGGGGCCTATTTCTTTTTGCTCCGGCAAAATGTTTAATAGAGGATGTTACCTAACTTATGTGTTCTGCTCCTCCTGCGGGTGGGGGCAGGGGTAGAATAACACATACGGTATCCTCTGCCTGTAGTAAGAAGCGACTAAAAGGGGCCCCAGGAGCTGTGAACTTGGGAGCGTGGGTTGGCAACCACGGGGCCCTCTGCTGAGTCCTGGCAGTGTTTCCACTTACTTGTGTCAGGCTCCTCACTTTCATCTATCCTATCCGACCTCCCTTGGTCAATTCTTCCTCTCCGACCGTGACGGTCGTAGGAAGTCTTTCATTTTTACGCCCCTCGTGGCCCTTGTCTTTCTTTGGCCGATACCTTCATTTTTCTCTCTGATTAGTGTCATATAGAGGATGGTTGCGCAGTTGTAATTCCTCTTAAAACAATATTAAGTAAGTTCTCCTTTGCACGTATGCAATGCTGCGCATTTTATAACTACGCGGACGGTCACTACCTTCCCAATCCTTGCCCTTTCCCATCCCTCCGTCGCCGATAACTTTCGGTGTGTTAGTGCACTAAGCAAAAAATTAAAAATGATTTTACGCTAGGGGAACGCTTAGCACAGTTTGAGAACTAGTGCTCTAAATTCCATTTTTCCTTTCCTGTACCACGAAATCGAAACGTTATAGAAATGACCGGGATTCGAATAATTATGCATTTGCATATTTGGAGCAGTTTTATAGTTAGGGACAAATCATGTCTATTAGCGACTTATAGGATTTACTACTGTGTAGAGATGAGAAGAATGCAAGAATGAGGAATGCGGCCTGCAAGCACGAACTTCCTGTTCTGCCCAGACAGATCGGCTCTTATCTGCTACACGAAAACATTGACTCACACTTTGCAGTTTGCTGGATTACAACTGATAAAAGAGAAGAGCTGCCAGTAGAAGATAATATAAAGTCGCCTGGGTAGTAGCGGAGTTGCTATGGTAACCATTGCGTCACCGGCTCTGCTGGTGAAAACCCCTTCGCCCCGTGCCACGCCGGGCATATGCATTCTTCTGATCTCCCAACAATACCTCTACTGCAGCCAGAGTTGCCAAATCGGCTGCTGCACTCTACACGAAGAAAGGGTAAATACTACAGGGAGTGAGGAAGAAAGTGGTTTGGCAACCTCTCCAAAACGAACACAGATCACCTAGAACTTGTTAACTCAGCAGGGTGCAGGGTGTGATTTACTACTGCCTCCAGCTCGCTTCTAGAAACTGAGGCCGTCATGTTTTGTCCCCAACTTTACCTTAACAGTGCATATTTTGGGATTTTCCTTCTGTTAGGGCATATTTCAAAAGTATTCTCCGTCTTGAGTGTAGGCATCAGCTTCTGCAGGACATTACTGGAAAGTTTGACATGTATTTGAGATAACTGAAGTGATAAGCTGTGCTGGTTATCCCCAGGCAGGCTGTTTGACAGGTCGACAGTACGTCCTGGCCAGAGAGAAGGCGTTACCTTCTAGGTGGCCCGCCCCTCCCCTCCGTGGAGGGGAATAAAAACCATCCCTCGGTCCTACGTCGAGAGTACATTTAAATTTAGCAACACCAGCTAAACAACGGCCATGGCCTTGTCTATCTGCAGTGTAATTATAGGTGGGTACTGATTCTTGGCATTTCTGTTACAGCAGGGCTGCCTTTTCCTCATTTCGTAAATAGTTACTTTTCATCCACAATTAGTTATTGTCAGTCTTACTTTGATTGAGCTGAAACAGCTTCATGGCGTTATTCTTGCTACTTAATTTATAATGTCCAAGGGGAAGAGAGCTGTTGGTGATGTATTGAAAGCGTGTGTACGCGAGTTTCAAGACCTTTCAACTGAT
The DNA here is from genome assembly GCF_040414725.1 of Anabrus simplex. Classification (NCBI taxonomy): domain Eukaryota; kingdom Metazoa; phylum Arthropoda; class Insecta; order Orthoptera; family Tettigoniidae; genus Anabrus; species Anabrus simplex. The sequence continues at coordinate 71,669,247 of NC_090278.1, read as the reverse complement.
GGAAGTGTGTTGTTTTACAAATAACGTAGCACAGTCGTAGGGTAACCACATAAAAGGTATTGTAAGTAAAGGGTACAAACCTCTGCACATCGCCATGAGGGTATTTAGCGGTTGTAGTAAGGATGTAATGGAGAGGGCATATAAGTATCTGTCAATACCCCAACTAGAGTATGGTTCCAGTGTATGGGACCCTCACTAGGATTACTTGATTCAAGAACTAGAGAAAAACAATCCAAAGAAAAGCAGCTCGATTTGTTCTGGATGATTTCCGACAAAAGTTTAGCGTTACGAAAATGTTGCAAAGTTTGGTCTGGGAAGACTTGGGAGAAAGGAGACGAGATACTCAACTAAGTGGTATGTTCCGAGCTGTCAGTGGAGAGATGGCGTGGAATGACATTTGTAGACGAATAAATTTGGGTGGTGTTTTTAAAAGTAGGAAAGATCACAATGTGAAGGTAAATTTGGAATTCAAGAGGACAAATATTCGCTTATAGGAAGGGGAGTTAGGGATTGAAATAATTTACCAAGGAAGATGTTCAATACATTTCCAAATTCCTTACAATTTTTTTGAGAAAATACCCGGTAAAAAACAAATAGGGAGTCTGGCACCTGGGCGACTGCCCTAAATACATTTGAGTGATTACGTGTAATCAATACACTTGGATTTCATTGGCAGGTGGTGATGGTAGTGATTATTGTTTTAAGAGGAAGTACAACTGGGCAACCATCCTCTATATAACACTAATCAGAGAGAAAAAATGGAAGGGCTCCGACACTTCGAAAAATGAAGATATCGGCCAAAGGAAGACAAGGCCACGAAGGGCGTGCAAATGAAAGACTCCCTTGGCCTCCATACTTAATACCGTCGGGCTCGGAAAAGAACAAGAGTTGACCAAGAGAGGTCGGATAGGATAGATGAAAGTGAGGAGCCTGGCACAAGTAAGTGGAAGCAATGCCAGAACTCAGCTGAGGGCCCCATGTTCGCCAACTCACGCTCCAAAGTTCAGAGCCCCTGGCACCTCTTTTAGTCGCCTCATACGACAGGCAGGGGATACCGTGGGTGTTATTCTACCTCCCCCACCCACAGGGGATGATATCATTGACAAACTGGAGCATTTTATTGTGGTACGGTATGTAATTTTTTAATTTTGGCGATGTTTAAAGTGCAATTTATTTCTTATAACATAAGCCGTTAATTGATATCAGATATATGTTTGTTTCAATGCAAATTTGAAAATTTTTGTGCATATTTTGACACTTTAAGTGCATAATTATCCGAGGCCTGGAAATTACTAATTGGGTACCTTTTTAGGGTTCACAATTAAACACTGTTTTATTTATGCATACATTTATTATTCAATCCAAGCTGCAACAGAGCTGATGATCATGTAAGAGGTGCTCATCGTCCAGGACCTGGAGGTGGAGGGGGCCCATCTGGAGGAGCGTCATCATCTGGAGGTTCATCGTCAGGGCTCGCGTCCCCATTGGCGGCCTTCTCTGCCTGACGCTTACGGAACTCGGAGCGATCGAATGTGATCCAAACCCCAACAAAGTAGATATCACCGGCAGAGCAAGTCACACGGACATCGAACCTCCAGTCATCTGCCCCCGGCACTTTCTCCGGTAACCGCGTACTGTCCAGGTAAAAATTCAGCACGTCATATCTATCCTGAAAAATTAAAAAAAAATACGACTGATATGAATACACAGGCCTGACAGAAAGAAAGCAATGGGAGCTCGAATAAAGAAAATAAATTTATCATACAGACTAACTTTGAACGTCTACAAATAAAAAGAATATTTCGATTCATGCAAAATTGAGAAATTAGCAGACAGTGATGGGCCCTGAAGCCTTATACACAGCAGAAACTCTTAACCTAGTAAGAACAGGAGTGGTTAAGATAATTAGAAGTGGTGGAATGAAAGATTATCACGAAGATATTGGGCCCGCGAAGAAGAGAGGGCGGTCAATTTAGAAGAGGAGCAAACCAAGAACTGTTCACCAAGACAGGGAGAATCTCGGACATCATACGGAAAAAAACGAGCGTGTTCTTCAGACACATCCTGAGAATGGACCAGGGGAGGTTAACACTGCAAATAATACAGTTTCTTGTGAACAAAAGAACCAAAGTACGCTGAATCCAAGAGGTATAAAGGGATCTAGAAGAAACGGAACGCAAGAACCAGAGATATACAACAGAGTGATTTTTAGATAAAAATTCAGGCTTGCACAGGTTTTCAGGACAGAACTAGGTCCGGAAAAATGTCTTCCTTGACATTAGAGCGAAGAAGGTTGAAAAGTATGAGAATGAAAGAATATTGGACAAGGAGAAAGACGAGAACAAACGAAGCTGATACGAATTAACGTGATCTTCAGATGGTCAAAACGAAGAGAAGAAGAATACAGAGTGTCGTTTAAATAGTAGAACAAGCCAAGCTCGGAAGAAAGCTGGGTGTGGAATGATGCAGACTGTTTTCGTTAAGACTATTCTACGTTGAATGCAATCAGGTAACATTTAAAAATTACTCACATGAATTCAGACATTGAACGCAGAATTTTAACATAATTTGGTTTTACACTCGATCATAATGCTCACCTTCTTTAATCGATAACAAATACACAAATAAAAAAATATTGAAAGTATACACGCATGACGGATATTGGACTAAAAAGCGCATGATTGAAAAGGTGGCTAAATTTATGGATAAAAAATAAGCAGATCATTATTTGATTCCATAATGATTAAGAGGGGGTTCCGCAAGGCACTGTAATTGGACCTTTGTGTTTCCAGATGTACATAACAATTTTCTGTTTCATAAATGCTACAAGTTTCTCTTACGTGAATAACAATGTACAGTTACTTGTAGAATTTGCTTCATAAACGCAACAATTGTATGTCAGATCTTATTTTTAATGTATTTCGCTCTAGATGGCTCTGAAGAACGATAGGGATCACTGAATGCGATGCACTGTTATTACGAAGCAGTAAAATCCAAGACTTAAATTTAACCTACATATTGTTCCTACTCATTCAGACAGAATAACAAACAATTTTGGTAATATTACGATTTTAAACAGAGGAAACAAATTTTGCTCTTGAGGTGTGAATAAATAATATTTGTGCTTGTGACTGCAATTTCTGTCCTATAGGATTTACTGTATAATGTATTCGGTTGATGTCTTGCTAATATATTTATTTTTTCTACAAAGTCACCGCAATTGAAATTAGGTTAGAATGTTGTCTAAAAACTCGGCGTGGTTTGATTTCAATTTCGTCATTACTGCTACAATCGCTGTTTTAGGGTGCGTTATTCACAAGAGATTTTGAACTACAAAACATTCAAGAAAATAAACTCCCTAGTTATATAGGATATATCGTAACTATACCGACAAAAAAATGAGGGATGCTCTTCAGGTTAAGAACAATGCTGCTATCAGATTGGCGGAGAAAACAGTTCTCTTCAATAAAATGAGGGTACTTTGTTCCTTCCGGGCGTACGATTTAACTCGCCGTATTAGCTATGCCAGAGAGCCAGGCAGGGAGGGGAAGTGGGAAGTGGGAGACAGAGGTAATGCACGACACACCACACATCCATGCTATCCCCTGCTTGTCGTAAGAGCAGACTAAAAGGGGCTCCAGGGGCTCTGAACTTTGGAGCGTGGTTTGGCGACCAAGGGGCCCTTAGCTGAGTCCTGGTATTGCTTCCATTTACTTGTGCCAGGCTCCTCACTTTCATCTATCCTATCCGACCACCCTTGGTCAAATCTTGTTCTTTGCCCACCCCGACGATATTAGAGCACTCGAGCCTAGGGAGTCTTTCATTTCCACGCCCTTTGTTGGCGAGATGTAGTGTTTACAGTGCATTATGTCTTCTGGTATGGGCTAGAATAGATTTCTTACTTTCAATGACCTGTCTCAGTCTCACCCTTGGCTTTGACAAAATGAAGGTGACTGAGGTATGAGCGACGCTAGTAATGCCAATCTTTACGCAGCCAGTGCCTGTTATGAATGGTACGAAAATATCGCTCATTGGTTCGGTTGGTGAATGCATTTCAGAGGGCTTGGCAGAATGATATGTAATAGCAACTTCTGGCTCAGTCAGGGAAACTATATCACTCCTCATTTCCCTAGTATGCCTCTTCAGTGACGCCTAGGCTATCAATGCCAGCTGTTGGCGGAACTGTGTAGGATCAAACCAGCCTTCGGGCTGAATACCCAACATACAACATACCTGGCCCTTGCCTTTCTTCGGTCGATACCTTCAATTTTCGAAGTGTCGGGTCACTTCCATTTTTTTCTCTCTGATTAATGTTATATAGAGGATGGTTGCCTAGTTGTACTTCCTCTTAAAACCATAATCACCACCACCAACACCACACATCCTGAACAGAGTCCAAAGCTCACTGCGAATTGTGCATCGAAGTAGGAGGGGGGGGGGCATATTGTACATCCACTGTGATCAAACCACCGGGCGTTTTGTTTCCTCCCTTCAGTATATGATTCCATTTACAATATTGTGAATGAAGGAATACACAACCGTGGGGCGGCAGCTTTGGATTTTCAGGGATGTTAAATAATAAAGAAGGTTACTGCGGCCAGTAAGCGAGAGGAGAAACGATCTGGTGCATTCCTTGACTGACAAATATGTCTTAATTACAGGGTGTTCTTGTACTGTGTCTGTACGCAGTTACAGCTGTTTAATAAACGAACTTTGGATATTGCCTGTGCGAGTCGAACGAAGAAACTTGAGCATACGCACGGAGCATTGTCTCTGTCTCCAGCATACACTCCACTCCGCTTCCCTGTAGCCGGCAGCGACTTGTGCTCTGTCGTAGCAAGTACGGTCAGCTCGTCAATTTGAATCACGCGCATGGAAGTAACATTATTTTCGCGAAAAGAAATATTTTCTCCGCCAATCCGACTGAATACGACGAGCATCCCAATTCTACAAATTTGTGAAGATGTCAAAAACTCATGACGTATATCTGTTTCATAACACTGTATGTAGTCTATAATTTAACAAATTTGTCAGCTTTTTACCTGTCAGTTCAAAAGTTTAATGCAACACATATCAAGGGTGTATTCTGCCCGAAAGTAGTTCCGAACCTCCACAGAGGTGTTCCTGAGCCGGAATTTACGTACGGTAGGGTGGCCAGTTCCTTTTCGCTCCTCCATTTCCTTACCCCAACCAACAGCGCGTGGTAATCCATCCAAATCTTGACCACGCCCAATGTTGCTCAACTTCGGAGATCTCACGGAATCCGGTATTTCGACACGGCTGGCCACATTTGTAAAATTGTCGTAAAAATCTACAACATCGTCATGACAATTTTGTAAACTTGTCACCTGTAAAATTGTAACTTTTATAAATTGGGGCCCTGAAGGTGACAATGTTTTTCGACCAACGGGACATGAATCAGCTGACCACGGTGTCCACCATATAAACCCTTTAACGATCATGGACACCAGGTGGGCTGTCAATATTCTAAAATTGCCATGTTCTTATCCGCTTTGTAGATTACAAAAAAGGCTTTTGACTGTGATAAGTGGGACAATGGAAAATATTAGATAAATTCGGTATTCCAGCACATCTCATATCACTTGCTGAAAGGCCTTTATGGCGTCCGTAAGGGTGGATGGTGATACCTCAGACTTTTTCAGTGTATCCAAAGGCGTAAGACAAGCCTGTGTATTGTCTCCCCAGCTATACAACATCTATGTCGAGCATATCATGAGGAGAGCGCTTGATGGATGGTCTGGTAGCATCTCAATTGCTTGACGAAAAATCAACAACTTGCGTTCTGCTGACGACACCACACTCCTTGTCAGTAGTGAAGATGAGCTCGCAGATTTACTTACAAGAGTAAAGGATGCAAGTCTCCTTTACGGATTAGAGATCAATTTGAAGAAGACTAAACTTATGATCATTGATAGCGGAAATCAAGTGCACCTCACAGGTCGATTTAAGGGACTAGAGTTGGTTAATGACCTTGTATACCTTGGGTCATGTGTAAGTGACACAGGAAATTGCGAGAAAGAGATGAAGAACCGTACTGTCCTGAAACGTGCAGCCATGAGTAAACTAAGATCTGGCAGAACAGGGCAATATGCAAAGTCACGAAGATTCGATTGGTTGAAGCACTTGTATTTTCCGTGTCCTTTTACGGTTGTGAGACATGGACCGTGAAGGATAAGGCCAAAGACCATATCGATGCCTTTGAGATGTGGTGTTGGCGTAGATTGCTACGTGTAGTTTAGACCGAAAATAGAACAAATGAGTCCATTATTAAAGAGCTGGAGATAGTGAAACGTCTCTCTACACGTGTCAGTGAAAGAATACTTCAGTTCTGTTCCTTGGACATACCTTAAGGAGGGATGGAAACAGCCTGGAAAATTCTATCATAGAAGGCAAAATAGAAGACAGAATACCACGTGGAAGGACAGCAGGTGGCTAGATCATGCTAGGACGATAACTGGCCTTCCTCTTCGGAACGTCCTAAGACAAGCTGAAGATCGAGTTAGATGGCGACACTTTGTGAAGCATGGAACCCTCTAGAGACAAAACAATGGGGTCACGACACTCAGTAATGAGTAATACGACTGATGATATATATTTGAAGAAAAAGTGAATGAAACAATTATATTTATATGGTTTAAGAGTAATGTTACCTTCTTCACTGGACATGTCGGTGGGAGGTTGCTCACATCAACGATCGCCGGATACAGCCAATACTCCTGCTCCATGAGCTCACAGCACCTCGTGGGAGGAATGTTCAGCGTGCTCTTTCCATACTCTATCCCCATCTTCTCAAAGCCGGTCACACTGCACTGAAACATAGAGCAGCCAACAACTACATCGTTATCAAAGATCATTTTTTGTAAATATCATTTACGTCACACTACACAGATACCACAAGAATAAAATGTCATGATTTATAGATTGACAGCTAACTTAGTTGTATAACAATTTATTACAAAGCTTTCCTACTATTCAGTACAGTAAAGTGTTTTGACACTCAAGATAATTTTAAAATCTATGCATGTTCCTGTCCTAACGTGGCCAATCTTCAGAAGAACATATTATTCATCATCATCATTATCTAAAGGCTTTGCCTTGTCGCTGCAACCATTGATCTCATCTGTCTGCGATCCTTTTCATCTCTCCATAACCTAAGCATCCCATCATCTCAACTACCTCTTCAATGATCTTCTCCCGTGGTTTCCCTCTGCCTTTCTTTCCTATCACCTTGTCATCGAACAAGTTCTTTATGAAGTCATTATGCCGGCGAATGTGACCAAAGTCCGACGCTTTTATCCTATTTATCGTTATTATTAAATGTCTCTGAGTGTTTATTTCTCTAAGCCCTGCTTCATTAGTTTTCTTCTCAATCCAGCTAGTTCTTTTCATTTTCCTCCATAGCCACATTTCCACTGCCTATTGTCATTTCACGCCCTTCTTCAAGAGAGTCCATCCTTCACAGCCTTATAGCAGCACACCCCAAATGAATGTTTTGAGAAACAATTTCTTTTGTTCAGTGTCTAAGGATTTATTAATTAAGAGCTGCTTCTTCTCAAAAGCTTTCTTACACAGGGGAATTCTTACCTCTACAACATTTTATTAAAACATGGTAATAATTAAAAACAATTGAAATTATGTTGAGGATGGATATGCACGACTGACATATGATACACTATTCCTATCTTGAAGATAGACTTCATGGGCCAACTGGAAGATGATAAAATGGAAGATTTCAATTTATAAAGTTCCTTATGTTCACACTAGGGTAGTAAGTCTTCTTGGCTTCAGAAATCTTAAACAGTTCTTGAAGTTGTCAAAGAGATGAATATCAGCTAACGGGAGAACAATATTTCTAATGTGTGACTTGTATAAAGAAGTGGTTAGCTGCCAATAGTCTATTGAAACGGCAATAAATAAGTTTACTGCAGAGTTAAATATCTTCAAAATAAAATAAAAAATATAAACAAATTAATTTGTTGAAAAAGATAACCACGGTTTTCGTAAGCCCAGTCTATTCCTTAAGAACTTTGGTAACAAAAATGTCACCAACACATAGAACCTTTTATCCGTACATCATATATTATGACCAACTTTCCGAGTGCCTCATGAGTAGGGCCCGGATGTTTATGACATTTCCTTATATTAATTCCAGGGAAAATACAAGTTAAGGATGATTTTATCCACGGTGACTAAACTTATGCAACTTTCACGGGTCATATAAAGTCATATGTTGGCTCTTTTAACGTTTTGTCATTTTACGGTAATTTTTCATACTATTGTTATATTTTACCATGAATTTTCGTGTTTTTGTCATATATTTATACACCATTTTGCATATCTGCTTGCAGTCGTCTCAAAGACGGATTTTTCACATCTCCTAATTGTTGTCTGCAATTACTTACAATTATCTTTCTTAGAAATACATATTTATGTGGATCAGGAGAGTAAGCTGTATAGAAAGAGACAGAATAGTGAGCCTCAATGGAACTCTAATGATTTGACGTATTTCAAACATGCCCCAATACCATCCTGCAATGTTGAGCGGTCGTTTTCCCCGTTACAAGTTAATGTTGGGTGAAAATAGAAGATCGTTCTTATATGAAAACTTTAAAACATATGTAATTTGCTAATGTAATTCTTTCTGATCGCCCATGAAAATGTGCCATTTATTTCACTATGTGCAGAGTCACGAGTTACCTCTGGATTGAGTAATTAAATACATTCAAAATACATTAATAAAATATTATTAATTATTTATTATAATAATCGAATGTTCTAGATTTTAAAAGTATATTTCCAACATAATGATAATTTAAACAGCGGGCAAGATTTTCATGATTTCAAACATGCGACCAAAAATATTTTAAGTCGTATTTATTGTCATACTAGCAGGTGCCCGGGGTTTCGCCCGTGTTATTAATTCAACCGTGTTAAAACAGTTTAATTAAATGTAAAAGAAGAACTATATATTTATTTACATACATCTTTTTCACTTTTAATATTGATCGTTTACTATTATTTTAATATTTCACCCCCTTTCACCCCCTAGCCTGTAGGGGTGTTTTCCCCTACAGTTTTCTTTCCAAAACAGTAAGCCATATAAGTATCATCTTTGATTGAGAGCTATGCTGAAACATAGACACACATTCACCCGTAATCTCTGTCATTCTCGACATTTTCTTTCTTCACACCTTCTCACCCCCTATGCCATGGGATCTTAACTTGGACTTTTCATATACCGTTCATAGAAGCAGAAGAAGATAAGTTTTAAGAAACACATCATAATCTTGGCATACTGTTGGTTAGGCAACCCACTGAACAGACTTGTCATGCGGTTATCTTGCCTTACCCATTTTTTTTTCCATTCTTCTCACCCCCTATGCCGAACTTCCCATCAGATTTCGTTCAAACCACTTCCTTAACCCGCCCAGGAGTAAGAAGAACAAATTGTGAAATTTGCAGCCAAATTGCTCTAGTAGTTTTTGAGTCCATTCGAGACATACATACTGTGCAAACAAACATTCGTTTTTATATAAATAGACTCGCTTTCGCTCGTTGGGGGCTGCGCCCCCAAACCCCCCATTCTTCTACATTACAAGTGGTCACATGGAAAATTACTGTGACGAACCGGTACTTCGTTACGGAAAACGGATTGCGCCACCAGACTGCCCGTATATTCGCGTACATATTCCGCTTTACTTTCGTTTTTCCATTTTTACAGGGTGCTAGAATCATGCATTTTGCTCACGTGTGGCCCACGAACGTTCCAGTGAGCCTGCAAAATTTCATGAATCTATCGGTCTTGTGAGTGCATCAAGCACAGTAAAATTAATTACGGAATATGTAAAAAATTGACGTTAAATCTGAAAAATGCAGCTCTATGTAAGGCATAAGGGAGCAAGATACGACAAAAATTCCAGGGTCAGAAGTTTTAGATCTCTTCATGATCGGATCCGAACGTCTTGTCCATTTGGTGGTAGGATTTACAGTTTAGCCACCAAAATCCTCGAAACGTTAGTTAGCAGCATAACGAAAATTGCTTCCAGATTTCGATATTTTCTGGAGATAAAAACGTTAAACAATGCAGCTCTTTCGAGTTTCTCAGTTGGTTGCAGTCCAAAGTTGTAACTGCGACAAATTTTAATTTTCAGGATCACTGCAACATATCGTCTATAATTTATTTTAAGGGAAGGGAAGTAAAAATAACAAAAAATCAACATTTGGAACTTATCCACAATACAGCGTAATAGCTATCATATTGCCAAAATTTCAAGTTTCTAGCTCGTGCCGAAGTGGGTAAACATTTATGTCAGCCAGTGAGCCAAACGGTTTTATATATATATTATAATATAGAGCCAGGCAATGTGCACGCTAAATAGTGCAGTCATTTGGAAATTTATTGCGGCAAAAGGGTACGTCCTATCAAAGTACGGATTGCGCCATCAGACGACCCCTTTAGTCGTCTACATTAGTGTCTTAGGCATTTTCTGGTATCTTGCCTACGTATACCAAAGAAAGAGGTGAACTTTTCGATTCATGTCAAATTTCGTCTGCTTTAAACAAGTTGTAAAATGATTTTGCCAACTTAGCAGACAGCTATAGCTTTGAAACTTGGCACATTGGACGACAATGCAAAGACTTACAATTTTGGCTATTTGAGGTTTTGCCGTATCTCCATCGTCTTCACAATAAATTGATTAAGTAACATACATTATGCTGAAATTAGGTTAGTGTTTCTACATATTCCTTCAGTTTCCCATGCATTCAAGGCAGTAGAATAATGAAAGTCGGTCTGCATATGGCCAATGGTCGTGCCAGGGATCGTGCAGAACTTAGTGCATCTATCTGTCTTATCGGTGTGTTAATCAGTAAAATAATATATGGAAATTTAACAAAATTGACCAAAACCGGGGAAATGAAGCTCAATCTAAGGTAGAAAGGATCGAGATACGATAAAACGTCATAGGCCAAAGTTGAAGGACTCATCATTTTAAGCAAGAAAGTTCAATCCCTTTATTGATAGCAATTGCCCTTCACACACAAGATTGCTCGAAACGAAAGTCTGCAACGTCATTAAATTTGGCTTCATATTTCGATTTTTCAGTGGGTTAAATATTAAAAAATGAACTTGTTGCAATTTCTTAATCGGTTACAGGCTTGGATGTAGAGCACTGCCAAATATTAATTTCGTAGGGCACTGCATCATGGCGTCCGCCATATTGTTTGGGAGGGAAGGGGCAAAAATTAAAATTTGAATTTTAAGGAATTCTTATGTAGGTTGCAGGCTAATAGCCATAATATTTCCAAATTCCAGGTGATTCGTTGGGGGGGGGGGCTAAATATGAAAAATTTGAACTTTTTGTAATTTTTCCTTGGGTTGCAGCCTAATAGCTATCCGGTTGCCGAATTTCAAGTTCCTAGCTCATCTGGAAGGGTCTAACCTGAAATTTAAGTGATTCGTTGGGGGGGGGGGATATGAAAAATTTGAACTTTTTGGAATTTTTCCATGGGTTGCAGCCTAATAGCTGTCCGTTTGCCGAATTTCAAGTTCCAAGCTCATCTGGAAGGGTCTAACCTGAAATTTGAGTGATTCGTTAGGGGGGGGCTAAATATGAAAAATTTGAACTTTTTGGAATTGTTCCTTGGGTTACAGCCAAATAGCTATCACATTGCCGAATCTCAAGTTCCTAGATCATCTGGAAGGGTCTAAGACGAAATTTAAGTGTTTCGTGGGGGGGGGGCAAATGTGAAAAATTTGAACTTTTTGGAATTTCTCCTTGGATTCCAGTGTAATAGGTATCAGATTGCCGTATTTCAAGCTAGTATATCATCTGGAAGGTTCTAAAACGAATTTTGAGCCCGATATATTGATTGGGCGGGGGGGGGGGCTAAATATGAAAAATTTGAACTTTTAGGAACTTTTTCTTGGGTTGCAGCCTAATAGCTGTCCGATTGCCGAATTTCAAGTTCATAGCTCATCTGGAAGGGTCTAACCTGAAATTTGAGCGATTCGTTGGGGGGGGGCTAAATATGAAAAATTTGAACTTTTTGGAATTTTTCCTTGGGTTGCAGCCAAATAGCTATCACATTGCCGAATCTCAAGTTCCTGGATCATCTGGAAGGTTCTAACACCAAATTTGAGCCCGATATATTGAATGGGACGGAGGGGGGGCTAAATATGAAAAATTGGAACTTTTGGAATTTCTCCTTCGGTTGCAGCCTAATAGCTATCAGACTGCCGAATTTCAAGTTCCTAGTTCATCTGGAAGGGTCTAAAACGAAATTTAAGTGTTTCGTGGGGGGGGGGCTAAATATGAAAAATTTGAACTTTTTGCAATTTTTCCTTGGGTTGCAGCCTAAAAGCTATCAGACTGCCGAATTTCAAGTTCCTAGCTCACCTGGAAGTGGGCAAACATTAATGTCAGTGAGTCAGTCAGCCTTGTGGCTTTATACATATAAGATTTTAGTACTTTTCAGGTCATAAATGCTTGTATGTTTCTAACATTTTCAGGTCATAAATGCTTGCATATTTTTAAAAATTTTCGGTCATAAATACTTGAATATTTGTAAAAATTTTAGGTAATAAATGGTTGCATACTTGTAAAATTTTTAGGTCATAAATGCTTGCATATTTTAAAAAATTTTCGGTCATAAATACTTGAATATTTGTAAACTTTTAGGTCATAAATGCTTGCATACTTGTAAAATTTTTAGGTCATAAATGCTTGCATATTTCTAAGATTTTTAGGTCATAAAGATCCAGGCCGTACTCACGAGTCTAGATGCAGATTTTGATACTGATCAGTGGAGGAATGTAGATTTGTATAACAAACAAACAAACAAACATAATTGTTGGATTAATGCTTAGGATAATAAACTTTTGGGCTTATGTTGTGTCAAGAAAACAAGGTAAAATTCTGTACTTTTCACAGAGAACTTTGCTCTGCGTTTTCAGGAGAAATATCGACTGTTCATGTGGAAGATTTCCCCAATAATGGAGAATTTCACCTTGTTTTATTGACACAGAAACAGACCAAGAGCTTATTATTACGGTATGTCTAAACTTAACTTTCATTTTACAGATATACGGCACATCATAAATCAATAGCAACTTCTGGTCTGGTACTTACCATAGCCTCGGGACAAAGATCCTCTGCTAACTCTACCGACACATTCGTGATGATGAGAGTCCTGTTGAAGCGCTCTGCCTTAGCTTGGATAATGTCGATAGGGGATTCCCCTGCCTTCAGGTAGTTCTTCAGCTTCACAAACTTCAACTCATATTCCGGCTGGAACAAAAAGAGACTCGTCCATTAGCACTCAGATCTGTATTCATCTACGCGAGTACAAGCTTTTATCGTGGTTTAATACTACACAATACCGAGATAATAGTTAAATTTAATTTCACCAACAACATTATCTCAGCTTGAAATTTTACCGGAGGAAGGGTGGATGGTATAATATAAAATGTAAGATAATAAGCCCTTCAAGATGGCAGCTCGTAGACGGCTAGAATATTTAACTGAAAGAGAAATTCAAAACGACAAGGAATATGATCAATATGATGCAATAAAACGTCCTAGATGGATAAAAATAATGTGCTATATACGTTTAGTACTGCGATGACACTAATTTTGAAAAAAAAATCGTTTGGTTATCTAAAGCTTGGACACCGTCAGTCTTATCCATGAACGAACATAACCTGAAATTCCCAAAAAAATAGGTAACATGAATCCTCGATAATATCTTACGAACGGCGTACTGTATTGTTTAACACTTTATTTCTTTCTACCCAATTGAAGTACATTACACATTAGTTCTTACGTCCACCTTCCCAACATAATCTCCTTGTAAATGTATGCACTTTTGCCATAGATGTGTCAGTCTCTCCAGACCTTTCTGAAACCATTTTTTTCGGAGTGCTGCGTACCTATGCCTTGACAGCTGTGTCCAGTTTTGAAAAATCCGCAAAACGGCGACCACACAGAGGTCTCTTCATGTTCCCGAACATGTTCCCGGCACTGTTCGACATGTCTTTGGCGGTGGACTGCCCCTATGCTTCCATTGCATCGATTGTTGTTTCGTTTGTGGCTCATGGTAATGGAGCCATGTCTCATCACCAGTCACGAGCCTAGCCATGAAGTTGGCTGGATCTTGATCATGGCGTTTGCAAAAAGTTCTCTGCACACGTCCACACGCCTCTACTTTTCGTCTGCAGACAAGAGTCTAGGCACCCACGTGGATGACACCTTCCCCAACTGTAAGTGGCCGTGCACGATCCGCGGTAGGGTGTTTCGGCTAATTCCCGTGGCAGCCCCCATTTCCGTAAATGTGATGCATTTGTTTCCTTGGATGGCCTGTTCGACCCGGGCAATGTTGGCTGGTGTTGACACTGTCACATTCCTTCCAGAACTGGTTCCCTTGTCCACCGATGTTCGCCCTGTTTTCCAACCTTCCAGTCAGTTGTAAACTGTTTTCTGTGACGGCGCATGTTCTTCACAGAGTGCCACCAAGCGCCGATGAATTTCTGCAGTGGTCAAGCCTTCTTTCCATAGGAACCAAGTCGTATAGGGCTGTCCCTGACAGTTGGCCCCCGTGCATGTGCTGCTACCAAACGGTGATACAAGACATTAGTTACATGTCACCACATTCAAATGTGAAATGTGAACCATACCCTGACGTACAAAAAATAAAATGTAAACAATATAGTACGCCCCTCGTATATTCTGTATGGTACACGATTGTGTATCATTTGTAATGACTAACTAAGGAATATTTCTTGAATGAAGCAGACAATGTGTAGGCCTGTTTTCTTATTCTCTATTATGCCGATGTTTTCCGACATCAAATTCAATAACAATTCCTTCTCTTGAAACGCCATAATTATGCTTATTTTTTCGCTTCTGGTCAATAGCGGACATAATTCATGATAAATTATTTGCATACACCGAACCTTCTTAAGGACTTGTTTAATTTTTTATCAAGGAGGTAGGAGTAGGGTAGATTTGTGTACGTGAATATGAACAATTTAAGGTTCAAATTCAGACTGGAACGGAAACTTAGTTTCAGTAAACAGAGATAACAAATTGTGTGGTGAATACAGAAGTGAGCGTTATGTGAGGTAATTAGTTCTCGGAATCTAAGGTCAAGGCAAAAGTAACAGTCGATGGTGAATACGGATCTGAGTGAGAATTTGATTAACACTGTCAAATGATCCACTATGTCGTGTTGATCATTAAACATAGTATATACTGTTGTACACTCGAAATCTTTAGTATCTCGTGGCCAGAAATATTCATTTCATGCAAGAAATCGGTACAGCTCTCAGAACCTGCTTAGACACTCTCTCTTATTGGTCACATCCATCAGACGCGTTAACACATGTACACATCTGAAAAGTGAGGGGAGGTGGAGAAAACGGAAGTTCGAGGATATCTAGCATGAATGAAACACAAGCGGAGGGGAAGGTACTTACTTCCCCTCCTGCCCACACGTCCCACTGGCTCGACAATGAATGGAGAGGGGAATGAAGGGAGGAACCACTCGCCTCCTTGAAGGCAAGGGACGTAATGTGTCTGTCAACTCAGTGAGGGTCAAGTTCTCCAGTTTCTTTGTAATTCTTGTGTGCGAGGTCTGGCTGAGCTGTTAGCGGTCTCGACAATGACTTCATTATCAAATGGCATCGCGCTCAACCACTCTAAGATAGAATGACTCTTATTTTCGTCAATATACGGACAGCACGAGTGAAACGAAAACCATCACCTTGGCTGACGCAAGACATACGGTTAAAATGGAGGAAAGAAATGCAGCTTACAAATATTATAGAAAAAATCCAACCGCAGACAATTTCGAAAAGTACAAAAAACTGCGTAACACAACAACTCAGACCATCAGGAATGCTAAGATACGCCACACACATGAAATCTTAAAAAATAACAATTCTGACAATGTTTGGAAAATTCTTCGGAACATTGGTTTGACAAAAAATAAAATCGACGAAAACAACACTGACTTGCCATTAGACGAATTAAATAAATGTTTTTTCTCACAAAATTCACATACAGACGAACGAACTAAAAGGGAAACAATCGACAGACTACATACGAAAACAAAACACGATGGAGAAGAATTTTATTTTTCACATGTAACTCTTAATGATGTCAGAGAAGCAATTCATGAAATAAAGTCAGAGGCTGCAGGATGTGACGGAATAAATTTGACATTAATTAAAAGACTCACTGAAATTGTTCTCCCAACAATTACACACATAATAAATACCTCACTCATGACAGGAATCTTTCCCAATATATGGAAAAGTGCCATAATACGACCGATAAGAAAAATCGATAATCCAACAAAACCCGAAGACTTTCGACCAATCTGCATACTTCCTTGTCTTAGTAAAATATTAGAAAAGGTCGTTCACAAGCAGATAACAAATTACCTTAACAAACACAATTTACTCGACAAATACTAGTCAGGATTTAGACCTAACCACAGCACAACCACAGCACTACTAAAAGTTACAAATGACCTTCAAGCAGGCATGGACAACGGACAAATGACTATCCTTGTACTTTTAGACCTAAGTAAAGCATTTGACTGTGTGACAGGCAGTGGCGGCGCGTTCTATATGTTCAGTGGTTCAGTGAACCCCCTAGAAATAGATAAGTCTAGGTAAAATGATTTATCAGAGCCTATTCCTTAAATTTGCTCTGTATATCAGCGCGCGTAGCGGTATTTTTGACATCAACACTCGGTTGCTCTCCGGAACCAGCGAAGAGGTTCAATTTCAGGTCTGAACGCGCGGGGCCGTGAGACGTAAGGAAGGTGCGCACGGCGAGGGGCTGTGAGGAGCAGGGAAAACATAGCCCAGGAATCGCTGGCAACTGGACCAGCGATAGACACGAGTTACATCGAGCAGTTCCGAAATTAGCCGAAGCATTGTCAGAGCGCGCGGTTAAAATTTGCCGTATGTGGTAGGTTTTGAAGGGATTTTAATTTGGCGATTTTGCCATTCTGATGTAATTAACCGCAATGAGCCAGAATATTTTGCTAACTACAGTTTGTATAGCATCAATAGGCGTAAGTAGCATAAGTTTATGTAATCAAATGAAACTTTTCATTAGTAATACGTGTTTTATGAAAAGTAAACAGCAAAATACGTCAACAAATAAATAACAGTAGTCTGCCTAACACGTTCTTGAAGTTATTCCTACGTAAGCAACGTCTTCAAAATGAGGGGAAATTGGATCAGCTTAAAGTAATTGCACCTCATATCCTCTGCCTTTCATTCTTCATTGTTTTGGTAACTTCTTCAAGCTGTAGCCGTGTCTCTGCAAAGCAAAGTCATGTTTCTAATCAAGCAATGTCACTATTTTACATATATGTAACAATAATAATCTGAACACCTTATTTTCCACAGCAGTGAACCCCCAGACGTTTTATCCACGCGCCGCCACTGGTGACAGGGAAATATTATTAGCTAAGCTACAAGCACAAAAATTTTCTTCAAGCGCACTGACGTGGCTGCACTCTTATTTAATTGGGCGGCAGCAGTGCGTTTCAGCAGGTACGAAAGTGTCACACTGGCAACAAACTGAAGTTGGTGTAGTTCAGGGCAGTGTTCTAGCGCCACTGCTATTTTCACTGTACTTAAATGACCTACCAGAACATATAAAAACGTGTAAATACCATTTCTACGCAGACGACATACAACTTTACATACAATCAAACCCGAAAAACATCCAACTAGACATTAACAAACTAAACGATGGCCTGGAAAATATAAAATACTGGACTAAAAATAATTCTCTTAAAGTCAATCCATTCAAATCGCAAGCAATCATAATTGGATTCAAAAGTAATCATACCAAACTGAAAAGTGTTAAAATTCCCCCAGTCCTGTTCCACGCAACACCAATACAAATAAACGAAACTGTAAAAAACCTTGGCCTCATTTTTGATAAGTACTTAAACTGGACGGAGCACACGACGAAAATATGCCAACGGGTATTCATTTCTTTGCACTCTCTTAAACGTTTACGGGATCTCCTTCCTCTAAATACGAGAACGTTACTTGTTCAAAGCTTAATTCTACCCATCTTCGATTATGGTGACGTAATATACAACAACCTAAACACCACACTTAACGCTAAACTTCAGCGGGCTTATAATACATGCATCCGTTTTGTATTAAATATGCCCAGGTATTGCCATATATCACCTTGTCTTGAACAGCTGTCGTGGTTATATTTGGCGGAGAGAAGAATCCTTCACTCTGTTTCGCTTGTTCACAACATTCTCCGTACAGACACACCAAGTTATCTGAGAATGGATCTTAAATACTTGTCATCTCCAAACAGTATACCTACAAGGTCAGAAACCTCTTCCCTGCTGACACCGCCTTCCCCATTGCTTCTAAATGCAGCTTCCTTATAATCCCCCTCACAAATCCTGGACCCATTCCACTCACTAGAAAAACAGTTATTGAGGCAATAGAACCAATCATGAGCAAGCATATAGCTATAATTGAAGAAATTCATAACAATCACCTCCTAATTACTCCCCTCCGAAACAAATCTATCCCTACCATCCTTAACAGACTGAAACCCCTTGACATCCCCCCTCCCATTCTAATGGATCCCGCTAATAACTCATGCAGAAGAGCCCTTCCCGATAGCAGTACCCAAGCGCCTATCACCAACGATAAGCCTATACAAACTGACAATATTCCCAATAGTTCCCATGAAGCCCAAACCGAACCTACCCCACCAACCCCGCCACCGCTGCCATCGCAACCGCCTACCCAAATAACTCTTCCGCCTGAGCCAGAACCTACAACCTCTCAAACTCAACCGCCATCCAACCTCACCGCCAGCGCCACACAGACACGAAGAAGACGCCGCAGAAGACCAACACTGGAGCCCTCTTCACGCCCCCAGCAGGTCACCCAACCACCAATGCCCCCCAGCCCACACCCATCCCTAATAATTCAATGCTATAACTGTCTTAAGCTGAATCACACAGCTGCGACATGTACCGATTCTACCAGATGCAATAGGTGTGGCGGCCCACATCGTCACACTGATTGCCAGGTACCTCGACTACAGCCGAGGTGTGCAAACTGTGGGGGCAATCACGCCGCCTCCTACCCCGGGTGCCCCTTCCTCAAAAATGCAATCCGCTCACACTACAGGCACGCTAATCATCTTAACCAACCCTCAGCACCACCAAACCACTCCACCCTTCCATCCTTCTCACCAACCGTTCAACCTCCCAGCTACGACAATTCCACACTTATCCACCTGCTACTAAGTCTTCTCTACTCCCAACTATCCCCTCAAGCTCCACCAATGCCAAGCAGACAACTGATAGTTCATTAAACTACCCTGTCATCCCCTGTCAAGACTCCTGCCCTGACAAGACTCCTATCCTCACTAGACTGCCTTCTCTCTTTCTAACCAGGTAACCAACAGCAACAAGACCCTGCCACCTAGCACTATTAAATTAGAAAACTAATAGCATAGCGAAGAGGGGGGTTTTCATCTCTGACGTGGCGAACCAGTTTTCTCCACCGACAGATTGCTTTCTCCCCCACTAGTGTAAATTGAGATCAGTGATTTCTTTCCCGCCTCTAGGGAACGCCGCAGATACAGACGAGTAGGGGGGCCTTCTGTTGCCCCGGGGCTCTCGACCACTAGATATCAACAAAAAAAAAAAAAAAAAAAACTTCCCTGCTGAGCTTCCCAATTTACCGCACGACCGGGTACGGCAACTCATTCATACTTGCAACCATACGCTCTTGGAATTCCCTTCCGTCTGTAATTAGAGACATACAGAGTAGAAATGTATTTTAAAAAATATGTTATAAATGGTTCATAGACTTAAGAAATTAGTATTTAATGTTTTTTTAAAATAGTTACTCTCATAAATTTACCTTTTGTTTATAACTATTATTTAAGTTTAATTTTATAATTAATTAGATGTAATTAGAAATCTTAATACTCTGTAGTTTGTACAATGTAGTACATATGAAATGGTTTGGCATAACAGCAGGCTTCATAGGCTGAGCCACGCCATATGAAACAAGTCAATAAATAAATATAGGCCCTGTTAAATACTACTACTACCGGGCGAGTTGGCCGTGCGCGTAGAGGCGCGCGGCTGTGAGCTTGCATCCGGGAGATAGTAGGTTCGAATCCCACTATCGGCAGCCCTGAAAATGGTTTTCCGTGGTTTCCCATTTTCACACCAGGCAAATGCTGGGGCTGTACCTTAATTAAGGCCACGGCCGCTTCCTTCCAACTCCTAGGCCTTTCCTATCCCATCGTCGCCATAAGACCTATCTGTGTCGGTGCGACGTAAAGCCCATAGCAAAAAAAAATACTACTACTACTACTACTACTACTGTACTACCAATAATAATACTAATTTTTATCCTCAAAAACCAAAGTAAAAATAACCTGGCATTAAATAATTACGATTACCAGAGACGCTAAGGCGTTTGGAAAACCATTCCTATGAAGATATTGTCAGCGTTGATCAAACAATTAAATGCCATATATTGAGGTGAGATTACATCGTGCACACTTCATCGCAATTAAATTACAGTTAATTGTTTTCCTTGATTAGGAAAAGCTAGTATAGCCAAAATGTTTTACCATAGAACCATCTTAATCAGTTTCCGAAGAACCGGGCGAGTTGGCCGTACGCGTAGAGGCGCGCGGCTGTGAGCTTGCATCCGGGAGATAGTAGGTTCGAATTCCACTATCGGCAGCCCTGAAAATGGTTTTCCGTAGTTTCCCATTTTCACACCAGACAAATGCTGGGGCTGTACCTTAATTAAGGCCACGGCCGCTTCCTTCCAACTCCTAGGCCTTTCCTATCCCATCGTCGCCATAAGACCTATCTGTGTCGGTGCGACGTAAAGCCCCTAGCAAAAAAGTTTCCGAAGAAATGGAGTTGGGAGTGGCCTCTGAGTGCGTAACGTCGCAACCCACACCTCATGGAAGACGAACACATGTGACGTTGTCTTGGTTACTTCTCCTTCATCCTCAGGGCTGGCCAAAATCTTCGCCCAAACGTTACCTATTTCCTTTTCCACCCGGAATTCTTGTGATCGCGATTGTACAAGGTGAATTACCTACAACTAGAGTAGGGCCAGGAAGTTGTAACATCCATATGAGCAAGATGTGAGCTAGCACTGGAAGGCAGAAGAGTGGAGGGGTATACTAGAATGTTGATAGAGAGAGTGAGACAGAAATTCGGCCTTGTACTCCCGTTTCATGAATATAATGCCCGTTGTACACCATCAATTTTTTTCTTTCAGTTCGCAATACCTCACAAGAAAACGTGTCAAATCTTCTCAAAGATTGTTCAACATTGCTGAAGGTTCAACAAGATTTGAAAAGATCTGGCAAGGTTTGATAGCATTTTGTTTTAACATGGAAGAAAAGCAAACAGTAGTTGTGATTCTTGAAATAGCAGTGGGATATATTCTTAAAAAGAAGAGAAACGCACAATAAGCCATAATTTAGATGGGGAAAATATTAAAGTGGTTCTGTACTCCCGGACGGTGTCCTCCCAAGAAAACGAAATTTTTTTAAAAAAATTTATTTTCTCTCGACATTCGAAGTCAAACATTGTACTTGAATAATGCGAAGAAAATTACATTTCATTGCAAAACTGTACATTCTCAACAGTAAGGAAGACTGTTCGGTAATAAGTTATCAAAGGCGCAGTTCACTGGCAAATGTTTCCAGGTTGAAGATAAGGCATGGACTCTCGAGCTTCCATCCGAGGATATAGTGTGCGTGAGGGGGTTGAGATGTAAGGGGGAAACGCGCAGGTGGTCGGTTTCGGAGTGGAGGAAGGGTGCGGAAAGAGGCTTTCACTTGGGCAGAGTCCGTAGCAGTGTAGCAGTAAAGATGTGCTCACAAATTCCTATACGAGCATATGCCAGCCAAATCTCCATGGTCGCATACAATAACATTAAATAATGAAGAATGATGGTACACTAGGCCATGCAATGTACAAGAAACCTACACATTCTGAAAAATACCTTCAAAAGTCCTCACATCACCATCCGTTGATAACCGCTCAAGTGCATTAAGAGAACTCACAGGATCCATGAAGAAAAACGGCTGTACGTCAGGAGACATAGCACGAGCTGCGAAGATCAAGGAGCCTAACAGAAATAGTACCAACGAGGACTACAGTAAAAAGAAGGAAGTATTACTTCCTTACGTGGCAGGTATACCTGACAGAATAGGGCGCATTCTTATGAAGCACAATATAATTCCAGTTTTCATCACAGACTGGAAGCTCAAATCCCTGTTTCGACCGTTCAAAGAAAAACCACATCTTGAAACACCGGGCGTGTATGAAGTTCCATGTGGCTGTGGCTGCTCATATATTGGCATGACGAAAAGGCTTGTCAGCACCAGAGTGAAAGAACACATTAGGTCGGTAAAGAATGTCGCTCTTTCATCCTCCACGGAGAATACCATAAGCCAGTCTGCCATAGCAGAACATTTCTACAGTAACTTACAGACTCTGAAATCCTCTTTGACCAGGCGAAGGTCATCGCGCCTGTAAAAGACTTCTATGCTCGACTGGTAAGAGAAGCCATAGAGATAGAGCTGCGCCCAAATAACATCAACAGGGAAGATGGCTTCAAGTTATCAAATACATGGAAACCTGTACTGCAGAAATACATGCGTAACACCACCATGGAACAGCGAGACGCACTCACGAAACCGTCGACAGAGGGCGGTGAATTACAGCACGACGATCCTTGAGTCCAATTAGTGGGGGTAGACCGTGGATACTACGGTTATGACTTCCATGTTTCTTCGAATTTCTTTGCTCAGTCGAAAGCAGAACTTAACATGCCCTGATGAAGGCCAATGCAATTTGGCTGAAAGCTCGGCTTCATTAAATAAATGTAGTGGCTTTAATCCAATATTCATTTATTTATTTACGTTAATTAATGACATTGTTTGCCCTATTAATTATATTTTAAGAAGAAAATAATAAATAATTATATTGAAATGTAATATTTGAGACCAGGAATTTTGATTCAAAATAGGCCTCTGGTTTGCATCCCGCGTTTTGTGAGGGTTGCAGCAGTGAATTAGTTTGTTTCCGCACGCAAGACTTGAATGAGTGTGGTGGTACTGATCAGTAGCAAAGAAAGCGTTGTGGGGAAAAAGTACTGTAGCCACCCTTCCCGACCTCAGAGTCTACCGGCCGCCACTGATGTGGTTATCTTCAATGTATTTACTATTGTAAAATAATTTGCACAGGTGATACTATATTGCATTTACTCGCATTAATTGAAAACAATGATAGCAATGCAACAGAAATTACTATCTTATTAATAAAAGGAGACGGGCTCTCACCAATCTTGTTCAACATGGCGTTAGACAAAATTATCAAGCAGTGGGAGGAACAATTTAAAGGAATACAGCCGGGAAGAACACGTGAAACAAAAACAATCATAAAATGTCCGGCATTTGCAAATGACATAGCCATACTCAGGAATAATACACAGGAGGCAAAGGAAGCACTGGAACGCTTGAATGAAATAGCTGCCAAAACAGGTCTGCAGATATCTTACGAAAGACCCAATACATGGAACGACAGAACAATGTGCGCACCATGCATACTGTATCCGTTAAAAGAGTCGAAAAATTTAAATATTTAGGGTAATACATCCAAATAGGAGGATCAAACAAGGCGTCTAACACAGAAAGAACGGAAAAACTCCAGACTCACATGGTCACATTGTAATAAGGAAAGCATATCAAGACAGGCCAAACTTAGACACTACAAAACAGTCGTATTACCAAAAGCATTGTATGCGCCAGAAACGACCACAATTGGAGCATCAGGCATCATAGAGACAGAAAAAATAAAACGTAAAATTCTCAGAAAAATATTTGGACCAATACACAGAGATGGCACATGGATGAAACAACCTACTGAAGAGCTGTACCAGCACACTGACAGACTCACAGACATGATCAGGAAACGCAGACTAGCGTTCTATGTTCACATACAGAGAATGGACAGCAACAGACTTACAAAGAAAATCGTTGATGCAGTAAACAGTTCAAGCAAGAAAACAAATTGGTATCATGAAACAGAGGAAGACTTAAGGCAGGTTGGGATCAACAGGCAAATGATAGGAGACAGAAAAGAATTCAGAAACAAAATTTATACTAAACGAGAAGAAGACAGGAACATTGTGGACAGAACAAAGGAAACAGCAACACAGCCAAAGGATGAAGAGGTTTTGGGAAGAGAAGAGGAAGAAGGGAAAGAAGTGAAAATTGTGTCATCATGAGATATTTGAGTTCAAACACTGTCCATAAGGGCAAACAATTATGACTGAATGAATAATAATAATAATAACAATAATATGCAAAGATCATCATAATTAATCGATCCTTGGTGGCGTTGTTTACTTATAGGTTATTGTACGCTAATAAACATAAAAGCTGTCCACTTCCTTGAGATATTTCTCTTGTAAACTCCTCGTACGCCGCCCTTTTATTCATTTTATTGTGGTACTCTACGGATTCCACTTAATATAGGCAGTGATTTGCCTCATACTAAGCAATTAATACACAGAAAACATCCCTCGGCCAAGAAGAAGCCATTTTTTGTTGTTATGATTCCCTGCCCGGCAATCCCAGCATGCTTAGCGGCATAGCGCACACAGTTAATACTCGAATTCCATTGGTCAATTCTGTTGAAGACTTAGCAATTTTTTGATCGATTAGAACATGTTCTAATTCACTTTCAAGTCCTTTGAAGACTTCTCAAGTATTTCGAGTGATTTGAAAAGTAAATTGTGACGTACTGAAAATTCTTTTGAAGTCTTGAATTTGACAAAACTCTGATCGTGTACAACAGGCTTAAGAGTTCGTGTTATTGCTTCATTTGAATGTATAACCGAAATCTTATAAATCGAATTTAAAACCCGAAATAATCAACTCCAGCAAAAACCATTTACTGTCAGTAAATGGAAAGGAAATTGAGCGAGTTGAATCCTTCCTCTACATTGGAAGTATAGTTACAACGGATGGGGGAGCAGAGGAAGATGTTCGAAGCCGTATCCGGAAGGCAAATGGTGCGTTTGTCCAGCTCTATCCCGTGTGGAAGAATAGAAACATCTCCAGGAAGACTAAGCTTCGCCTCTTCAACAGCAATGTAAATTCGATTCTTCTATACGGCTGTGAAACATGGAAAGTTACAAAACAGATCAATAACCAGCTATAGGTGTTCATAAATAGATGTCTGCGTCGCATAACAAGTGTGAGGTGGCCAGACATAATCTCTAATGAAGATCTTTGCACCATGACCAATCAGCAGCCGATTGACATTCAGATCAAGGAGAGGAAATGGCACTGGATCGGCCACACATTAAGGAAGCCGGATGGAGCTGTTGAGAGGGCAGTGCTGGACTGGAACCCTCAAGGCACCAGAAAGCGAGGTCGGCCAAAGAAGACCTGGAAGAGGACGATCGAAAAGGAAATCGCAGAGGTTGACAAGATCTGGAGCGAAGTGAAGAGAATGGCCAGGAACCGTACTGTGTGGAGAAATTTCGCCAAGGCCCTATGCTCCAGAGGGAGCAACAGGAAATAAGTAAAGTAAGTAAAGCAAATACCATACATTACTTTATTGTAGAAAATATTAATATAGAAAACAAATAAAATGATTTAACCTTAGCCAAGCGTTACACGTCTTTATCCGGAACCCGCCTACTCCCGCGCGAGAGATCGAATTGTTTATCGGGAATTTTGAGTTACGCGCCTTTGCGACCGTATGTTTCCTCATAGGGTTGAAATATTAGCCGATAGATACCAGGAGCGTATAGAAAGAACCTTTATTTAGGCTAAACACAGGCCTTTGGAATGTTTTAAAGAAGTGTTTGCTCCGAAGCGCGGTTTCCATGCTGGTGTACTTCATGTAAGTTTGTTGACATTGTGAAAGTTCGTCTTTTGCCTTTTCTATACGTTATGTCGCGAAAATATATTTATTTATTATTTATTTATTTATTCCTGACTTACATTTGTGGCGAAGTTAGGGCTCACGGCCCTCTCTTACACTTAACCACTATAAACAGAATTTGAAAATGTAAACATAAAAAGCATATTCAAACGGAGAGTGAAGTAGAGTCACAATTATTAAATTAATGATGATGATGAATACCTGTAAATGAGTGATAATGGGTGGGAAAGTGAGGAAAGTGAAATCGTTGCAAGTAAGTGCGAAAATAATAAGTGACAGAGCAGACATAGACAATGAAAAAATAGTCCTGTGGCCTGTGTTGTCTGTAAGGCCTAAAAAGGAAAAAATAGGCTATTTATTATTGTAATATTTGCACACCAAAGCCATTCTTACATCCTGATATATGCTTTCAGTGTACCACAGAAGGGAAAGTTTCTAAACTCTCAGGGAATACTCAACATCATGTGTATAAAATTGTATCATAAATACTAGTTAGAAGTATTGTACCATTCTGTCCAGTCACTAACAAAGGATATTTAACGCAGAAATAATATTGCGCAACATGACGCCAACTGGAAGGGCGTGATGCCATATAGAATGCGGGAATCCAGAAGGTGATTTCTCTAGGCGATGCATGAGTAAGACAGAATGTGTGGAAGGGAGAAAAAGAGATAAGAACTTGTTCGGGGGAGAAGCATGCCATCCTAACAAAAATTCTTAAGCGGGAGCAGTCAGGTTCACCACATCACGGGAATCGAGTGATATCTCCTCTATCGGAAGGTTTTCCTGGATGATAAAAGGGTGGAAATTATCTCCAGAATTTTACGAAGCCAACGATACGTCTAATGCTGTTAACAAATAATGCGATTAATAGCTACGTAGTAAGCCGACCACCGTGAGAAAATATTTAGAGGCCGCATACCAATCTCAAGTTATTTCCAGGGGCTTCCCAGGGCGTCGCGTGGGTTCCTGCCTTCTATAAGAGCTGAGAGGTGTGGAAGGAGGGGATTCATTCGATGATAAGATCGCTGTCCGTGCGTGTCGCGTCTCTGCTGATATTTACGACAGAAACCTTTGTCTAAGACAAAGATTGTGAATAATAAGTGCAGTTGTGATAACTTTGATTCAGTAGATTGGGGATTTATAAACTTCCCGGTAGCAATTCAAGTGTATGACAATATTTAGACGCTTTGTAGTGCGATCGCGAGTGCCTAATTAATATACGCTAAAGAATGCTGTATTTATAGACTTCATTATGAAGCGGTGAGGGTGAAGTGGCGAAGTCCAAAGGAAGTACCAATAACAATAAGCTAGAATAATTGGTATTATTCCTGTTAGACTTAGAAGACTAGATCAGAGGAGCAGGAAATAGTTAATTGCTACGAATGACTCAGTGTTGCTTTCAGTTTTGAGGTTACAGATAGCCAGTACCGATTCCCATGTCAAAAGGGAATAAAATATATCGGGAGATGGTGTTCCGTGAATAAAGTAGATATTTCATTCTAGTGAAGACCGCCTCTCTAAAGAACCAGAGAAACAAGGAAATGCCATTTGGTCCTTGTTTCAATGACGGTGAAATCCTGACATTCACCTCCCCGCGGAAGAGAGGGGGCAACGACTGCATATAAAAATAATATTTTATATGCAGGCGGCTAACGAATGAAGGGACCGATTATCTCCCGGTATAAGGAGATCCCCTATACCAAGTGCCAACAGTCTCTTTGAGAGTGGATGAGCGGGTATGGGTAAGGGCACTCTATTGTTCTGGGGACAAGAAATTGTTCCCAAAGGCGGAGGAACCAGTTTGGTCAACGGCATTAGGATGCAGAAGGCAACGGGAAACCACTGCATTAAATATCCTGAGAGATATTCCAATAATCCACATGGCATGGCTGCAACGTCAAGATCGGAGCTGGCCGTGTGGATCGTCTACCTCCGTTTGGAGACGACGGCTTAAGAAGAAGAAGACCGGTGCTGTGTGCAGGAGACGGGTGTTATGAACTTCCGTCCAGAACCCCAAGAGGACGATCAACGGGCCACCCAGACAGAAGAAAACATCATGAACGAGCTACACCTGGAGACTGGACCTAGAGGATCGACCCAGGACCATTCCACCACCATGATGGCTTAAGCAACCACTGTCAACCCGGAAGGAGAGGAAGAGATCTCCAAGATGATAGATAAGTGAACCATAATTAATACGCATGTGTAGGATCGGGGGTTGTTACGCAGAAATACAGTGATTAAATTTGTAAATATAGTAGGAGACATGATTACGGCTCATCAGGCCATTCATTGAAATGTTACTTTTATATATATTCAAGTGTAAGGCATATATATTTTTATTGTAGGAAGCAAGGATTAAGTTATCTTGTGTGATAGGATGTAGTATACATTGTAGTACAGGAGCTTGTTTATGAGCTTAGACCAGTGTTCCTTGGGGTCTGGCGTCAAAAAAAGTCTGCTTGTAACTATGGGTTACTTAAGACAGTATTCCATTTCTCTATATTGGGAAGGGTAGTCTGATCTGCGTAACGTAGAGCATGCATGCTGCCTGGATTGGATGTTTACTTCAATGCTTGCTTTTATTTGATCAACTGTGGGTGTAATGAAACTACACCGTCGGCTGTGTCATGAATATCTGCGACCCGTTTTACTCTGCCAACTAAGGGTTTGAACCCTAGACTTGAGGGTTAGCAGGAACACGTCATATGGATTGACGGTGATGTTTTATGTGAATAACAGGGCAAAGTACTTTATATGTTATAAATGAGACCCATGGCGGTCTGTTACTTGTGTTGGATATATAGAATGTGATGTGATTCCTCACTCATTATATGGCTATTAGTTTGTCATGAGTAGACGAGGGTAAAAGCCCTTTGTGAAGGAGCTCTGAGCGCTTGGAAACTAGGCCGTGTTACATTTCTTTTGTAGTGAGGGAGGTTTCACTGGCGAGACTTGGAGGTCATTCCCCCAGCCCGCATGACGGGTATGTGACAGCGGTTCTTTCTTTCTTTCTTTCTTTCTTTCTTTCTTTCTTTCTTTCTTTCTTTCTTTCTTTTTTTTTTTTTACTTGTTAATAGAGGTGTCTTATGTAGGAACTGGGACACTAAGGAACTAGTTTAATTAGTATATCCTGTAAATATAATGATTGTTAAATGGACCTGTGTTAGCATCCATATGTATATATTTCTGTGCGAGATAGGGAAAGATATGCCTGTAGTAGTAGATTCGAACTTGCTATTTGTTGTGTGTACTCCCCAAATATGTGTGGGGACCCTTTCAATGGCTTTATTTCTGCAAGACACAGCATCATCAAGCTATTGTATATGTTTTTTGTCTTTGGAATTATAGATGTAAGCCTTTGGGGCATTCATTTTAGCACTACTAGTGCAATCAAATTGTAAAGAAAAACTGATTTATGAATACAGAAACTTATGCTCGAAAAAAATTTAAAGCGACAGTGTTCCTCATTTCGTAATTTAATGTAATAGTATAATTTCCTAAAACCCATACTCTCGTCACAAGAACCCTGTAAACGACCTTCTGCCGACTGCAGTTAGGCTGGTGCATTTTTCTAGTAACAGGTAAGAAGGTAAGTTCGATTATGCATTGTTGTTTATGCCCTGTAGGGTACAGTATATTAGTGAATTTGCCACTTCAGTACTTATAGCAGTAGCCAAAGTGAATTATGAATTAGGGTAGAAAGTCAATTACAGCATAGTTGTATAACTAATAATGAATAACATAATAAACCTTAGAGTACTTACAAATTTGCATTTTCGTGAGCGTTAATTTTTTTTAAATTTACAAATAATAATTACGCTCACAAGCAAAAACTTATCCGCTTGGCAACGGCTAATAACTAATGGAGTGATAGATGTGTTATCTGCAACTCCCGAAGACCAACAAAGTAAAGATGCATTAAGTAACGCAGGAATGAAGGCATGTGGTGGTGGCTGTGGTGGTGGTGGTGATTATTGTTTAAAGAGGAAGTACAACTAGGCAACTATCTTCTATATAACACTAATCAGAGGGAAAAATTGGAAGGGATCCGACACTTCGAAAAATGAAGGTATCGACCAAAGGATGACAAGGGCCACGAAGGGCGTGAAAATGAAAGACTCCCTAGCCCACGCAAACCTAATAGCGTCGGGGTCGAAAAGAACAAGACTTGACCAAGGGAGTGCGAATAGGACAGATGAAAGAGAGGAGCCTGACACAAGTAAGCAGGACTCAGCTAAGGGCCCCGTGGTTGCCAACCCACGCTCCAAGTTCAGAGCCCCTGGAGCCCCTATTAGTCGCCCTTTACGTCAGGCAGAGTATACCGTGTGTGTTATTCTACCACCCCCACCCGCAGGGGGATAAAGGCATGTGTGTTCTAGCAACCCATATTTAGACTGTAAAAAAATCCGTAAATGATATGTCCCTTATTAATCCACCTACCGAAAAAGTGTGCATGAGTAAAAGGTTTTAGAAATAGATATCCATTAAGGTTGGAAGATTTTCATTAAGGTTACTAATGTATATTTTGTGGAAGACTAACGTCACTTGGATAGGTGGATTCTACGTATGAAGTTTGGATAAAATATTATCAGTATTTATTTATTTAGCGTATGGTTACATAACTGAAAATTTATATTTACAATTATCTCATAATAAAATTCTCCTTCTTCTTTATCTGTTTACCCTCCAGGGTCGGTTTTCCCGTCGAACTCAGCGAGGGATTCCACCTATACAGCCTCAACGGCAGTGTCCTGGAGTGTGAGACTTTGTATCAGAGATAAAACTGGGGAGGAGGACCAGTGCATCGCCCAGGCGGCCTCACCTGCTATGCTGAACAGGGTCCTTGTGACAGGATGAGAAGATTTGAAGGGATAGACAACGAAGAGGGAAGGAAGTGGCCGTGGCCTTAAGTTAGGTACTATACCGGCATATGCCTGGTGGAGAAGTGGGAAACCACGGAAAACCACTTCGAGTATGGCTGAGGTGGGAATCGAACCCACCTCTATTCAGTTGTCCTCCCGAGGCTGCGTGGACCCCGTTCCAGCCCTCATATCACTTTTCAAATGTTTGTGGCAGAGCGGGGAATCGAACCCGGGCTTCCGGGGGTGGCAGCTAATCACGCTTACCACTACACCACAGAGGCGGGCTCATGATAAAATTACAAACTAATATCCAGTATTTCCAGTAGTTTTCCAGTTAAAAGGAATCTGCTCTACTTGCACCCGCTTGTGGCTATGTCTGTTAGGACTTACACTGTGAAACATTCCGTTAATGATATCTCCCTTATTAATCCTCCTATCGAAAAAGTGTACATGAGAAAAATGTCCTAGAAATAGATTTCCATTAAGGCTGGTATATTTCCATTAAAGTTGCTCGTGTATATTTTGTGGAAAAGTAAAATCATTGTTTCGATCTTCGTATAAGACCCCAGTCCACTCCGGGATTTTGAAATGATACTGACCCTAAAACCTCCCCATGGACAGATGGACTCTAAATATGAAGTTTGGTTGAAATATATCCAGTAGGTTTTCAGTTATTAGAACACAAACAAACAGACACCAAAGCTAAAATTTATGTAGATCGTCATTATTATGCTTGAAACGGATAACTATAAGAACATTTCGACAAAATAATTATTCAGACACAAAGTCGTTACGGTAGACTTTATTTTTAATGCACCCATAAGACGAATGGCCAGATGTATGCATTGATTAAATTATTAATTTATACATGTGAACATTGCAAATGGCAAGTCAGTGCAGATATTTCACAAGTGACAACAAAGAGAGCCCACGGAGAGATTATACTTCCCCTCAACTTGTTTAAAAGCATGTCTGAAGAAGGCCCTTCCTAATAGCCCTCTCCAATAAAGTTTTATGGTCCCGATAATGTGAAACTCTCAGCCGAACTTTTCCCAGGAGAAAGAGGACATTGGAATTTGCCACACCTTAATGAGGGACGGAGACAGCCCATGAGACAGAGTTATACCTGATACCCCTCTGTGAAAATGGTTGAGCCCTTGTCTAAGTACGACAGTACAGCTCGAGGCAGTTTTCGACCAATCAGAAAATTACAAATTTAAACCGCCCTGTTTTAGCGGAAATATTATTTAGTCTTTTGTGATTTGGAGAAGAGAGTTAATGGAAATGTACTGTGCTCCAGTCTTGGACTAAAGTTTAAGGAATTGTTTGTGTGGTTATGTGATAAATTATTTTATAAGAAAGAAATTATCCGCATTTACGTCGAAAGTTTCTGAAGAATGGATTCACCCACAAGACTGAGTCTCATGGCGGGAAACCGCCATTATTAATCAGTAAAATCTATGGAATCTGTGGAAAAATGAACGATCATTTCTTATATTCTAGTGCAACGTTTAAACCACACCGATTTTTTAAGTCGTCAGAGTTTCTTCAGTGAACAATTAACCTATGGACACTTGGAAAGTTAACGTCAGGGTGTGATATCACTGCGCCATACCCCGTCCCCAAGGCCAACTCCGGAGGCGTGGTTTCCAAAATTTACAAAACCAACGGTGGAGTTCTATCGAACATCCAGTCTTAGTTCCAATTTCAGAGTCTCCTGTCAAGCTTCAGACGAGCAGCGGAAAGTGAAGTTTTCAAGTGTATCTAAACCCGCCGTTGTATGTGCAGTCGCGTCGCGTATGTATACTGCTAATAATAAGAGTTGGTGTCTGACATTTCTTAGAGGGAGTTCCGTTTACTGCCTGCCGGGGCGGGATAAAGGGAGTGGCTGTGTGGTTGCCATGGAAACGAGGGCGGGGCGACTGCGGTTGCCATGGAGATAAAACTTCAGGGCAGCTCGTCTTGCTGGGAGTTGCCAAACCTGTCACTGTCACTGATAAGAACCTGATTGTTTGTATAAGAGTGATCGCAAATGGGACGACACCGCCTGGCCAGGTAGTCTACAACAGATCACAGCGGTCAGAATGAAGGAGGGAACAAGTGAGCCGGAAGCGAGGGGTAAGAGCATGTAGAAAGGAATGGTGGAATGTGGCAACATCGTGAAATGACACGTGCAGTGCTCCTCCCTCCAACCTTACCTGTCAGACGCCAACTTTAGTTAAGTCTAGTATAGTTGAGTTAAATT
This sequence comes from Anabrus simplex, assembly GCF_040414725.1. Lineage (NCBI taxonomy): Eukaryota > Metazoa > Arthropoda > Insecta > Orthoptera > Tettigoniidae > Anabrus > Anabrus simplex. The sequence continues at coordinate 71,636,091 of NC_090278.1, read as the reverse complement.
ATGAGATGGATCTTGGAGAACTATTATGATATTACGAGCTAGTGTAGAATATGAACTTTTGGGGCACTTAGTATGGTTGCAATATCGCAGAATTTCCAATATTATTTGTCACCAATAGACGTTAAAGTGTTAATTTCACGGCGTACACAGATGAACTATACTATTTTCCAGGGTGATAGCGGCCAGAACATTTATATTTGCAGCAAATTACAAGCTCACATGTAAATTTCGTAGTAGGAGTTGCTCAGGAAATTCACAAAACTCAGAAGGATAAATTTAAGCAAGAGTTTTTGTGATCAGTAATGTACCCGAGATGATCGACGTTACATTAAAGACAATGTTAGTTGGGACAATGGAGTCGGCGGACTAGGTGTACATATTCAAGGGCGAAGACACTTGTCAGCCACGGCAAGTAACGGGAGAGAGGCAGGCCTGGGCGTATCCTTTCTATTCCGGTACCAGGTGAATGACATTTTAATCCCCAATACAAACAAGCAAGGGACGGGCTAATTGCAGCCAATGTGGAAGGCACACGTCAAGTAAAGCATTTCTGTTTCTATAGTACAAACGGAAGCCAAACTCTGTGTGTGTAAATTCTGTTTATGTTATGTAAATTGTGTCTTAATTTAAGACTGAAGAATGCGTGTGATTTAACCTACCTGCGAGTGCTATGTAATTAAAAATGGATCCAATCCGCGTGTGCGAGCGAAGTGTTGTGTAATATTATCACCATGTCCAAGATGGATTAATTCAAATCCAAAGCGCGGACTAAGAGGGTGCAGCCCACGTTCAACACAAGATAAAAGAGCATGTTGTATTTATATCTAATGTAATTAAAATGACGTGAATAACGCGTGGTCCGGTTAGGTTATGATTCCATAGATTTTTTTTAAATATGTAAATTCGCGTACCTGATATGAAGAAGAGTGGCATTTAAATTAGTTTCGTAGCGTAATCCGTGATCGAGGCCGGAGCAATCAGATTCAACGATCGGAATGTGAATGTCCCGCGCTCGATGATAATAATAATAATAATAATAATAATAATAATAATAATAATAATGTGAAGTATCAAATATAATCAAGTTTGAGTGCTTGAATGATGCAAGTATTTTTGTTGTTGATCAATCAGATATTTACTTGACCTTGGGATGAATTTAAAGTCCAGGTTTATTGCAGGCACACTGGAGGCAATAATAATAATAATAATAATAATAATAATAATAATAATAATAATAATAATAATAATAATAATAATAATAATACTCAAGAGAGGAAAATTCTCAGAAAAATCCTAGGACCAAAGTTCGAAAATGGAATTTGGATGAAAAAGAAACCACACGAAATTTTTCAATTCACAGAAAAAATCACAGATACCATCAGAAAGAGACGACTAAAATTCTACGGACACCTACACAGAATGGATAACAACAGGCTGACAAAGAAAATTCTAAATCTAGCTCTAACCCTGAAAATCCGCAACAATTGGTTAGCAGAAATTCATGAAGATCTACAAGAAATGGGTATTGAAGACGAAACCATTCAAGATAGAATGAAATTTAGAAGCTAAGTAAACAAACATAAATTTGCAGAGAAACCAACAAGAAAAAATACAGGCTGGACAGAAACACGGAGAAAGGAACACAGTGAAAAAATGAAGAGATATTGGGAAGAAAAGAAGAAGAAACATTGTGCAAAATAAGTTCAAACGCGCTCCACAGCTGGGCACAACGAATCAAAATAATAATAATAATAATAATAATAATAATAATAATAATAATAATAATAATAATAATAATAATAATAATAATAATGTTGATATGTTGTCAAGTCATTTAAATTCAGCTGAGGTGGTATAATCCAGCAAGCTATTAATGTATCGTTGATGTTGTATTGAATTATGTGAATATTTAGGTCTAATTGTAATAACAGTCACACGATGAGTTTATGGATTTTCTTGTTGTGCTGATGCACGATTGGAATGCGTGATTTCTTTTGGTGCATAGTTGAAATTGGATAGTAAAATATTGGCAGGCAATCATGGTTCTAAGTTCAGGTTTAAGTGAGGAGTCATTGCTGACCAGTTTAGGTTTGACATGTTGAAAGGTACGGCGATTGATGGAATATGAAAGAAATATGGGAATATAAAAACAAGTATGAAATAACGTCCCTGATAGTAACAATTGTGAGGTGAGAGAATAGAGTCTTGAGGACCATGTCGTGCATATCCAGTGAATGTCGTATTGTGCTTATGAGAACGACAGAATGAATTTGTGAGATCATTTAGCTCATGTGTAATAGAGCGATGATGCGTTGATAAAAATGAGATAATAAATGGAATTTAAAGATAAAAATTTCATTGTTCCGTATTGAAATTCTTTCTCTTATTTCACTATCACTCTTCCTCGTTTAATTTATTCTCCTCTTTCAAAAATTTTTGTCTTGCGCCAACTTCGACTACTTCAATCATAACCTAAAAATTTTTTCTTTTTAAAAAAATAGCGCACTGTGCATATAAGTTTTCATTTGTTTTCCGATATTGCGCTTTTTACTACATTTTTTCTTCTCTCTACAATTGTTTTTTCAAGTCAACTCTTTACCAAGAACTTAACTGGAGTACGGGTGCTCATTCGGTTGTACTAATTGGCGTCGTATATTTTTATATACGTACTTGGCTTCCCGCAGCCGTGACAGGTTCTGGACCTTCGAAACGTTCTCCACTCTACTTTGGTGTTTAGCCGCAGCGCGTGACCTTGAGTGTGCCGCGCTGGTCACCGGGAGCTGGCGGCTTTCTACTACAGATCTGTTCGTCTGCGAATTCAAGCCTTTTTGATCTTCGCATGTTGATTGGTAGTGTTGTGACTTTGTGCAGGACAGAATGTGGTGTCGTGTCTTTGTGCCTAACAGAGTGTGAAACTGACCTCCAACATTCATAAACATTTTACATGTTTTTTATGGCTGATGATGACCTAGACTAAGGTCGAAACCGGTCCCATTTAAATAGAAATGTGATTGCTACGTTTCTTTCTTTTGAGTATTGAATAGGTTGAACCTCCTTTCCAGTTATTTAATTCTTAACATAATAAATGGAATTCATAAAAATCAGCTCAAGAGATGTGAGTTTAAGCCTACGGTAAAATAGATATGATAATCATGGACGGAAAATGTTAATTACGCAAATATTAGCAGGGATGATGAGATACTCGGAGATATTCCAAATATGGGGCCGAGTTGAAGCATGAAATCCGACTGGGCTAGCAATGAATTTTGGGACTTATGTTGTGATTATTGTGGAAGTGTATTTCCAGTTTAGAGTTTTGGTGTATCAGCCATAGGTAAGTGTCTTATGTAATGTGATTGCCACCAATAGCACCTCAGCGTTTCTAAAGCTAATAATGTACATCGGAGTGGAGTTGATTAATCGTGTACTTAATTTTTGATCTAGGCGAGTATTATGTTCATTTGATATTATTGATTTTCCTTTTATTTTATTTTTTGTTTGATTTACCGTGATTTAAGCGTAGTTACATTGAAGGTACGCGGATGTCAGATTATTTTTGTAAAATTCATTGTAGGTGTAGCTTAGATTTATTAGTGTTTCGACTTTTTCTTTTGTTTTGGGCACTATGTGGACAGTGCTGTGTATATCTTGTAAATATAAATTTCAAGTGTTAGGTTAGTAGGACCACCTGGTATTCACAGTCAATAAATTACATCAAGTTCTTTACGCTTACATGAAGGCACCACAAATAAATAATGTACCACTACAAATTTGGGTAAATAAACGTTAAATTCTGCAAATGAACCGACCTTTGGTAGAATGTTATGAAATTAATGCCGCAAGTTAATCTAACAAGGTGGAATCTGCTGCCATCAACAATGAAATGTATCACAATTGGTTTGTTTAGGTTAAGGGTAACAAGCGGCGAATAGAACTATGTTAAAAGGCGAGTTCATTTGGCTCATGTAAATACTGAGGGATTTAGCCTGTTATTTTTATACTGTTTTGTCCAGAGCTATCACAGTAATTAAATTTTAAGTTTTATCATGGCAGAATAAGTAATTTCTAACATTTAATTTTATTTCAATGTAAACACAGCCTTTTTGATTTTCTTTCAGCCACTGGATATAATTATGTGGCAAAGTTATATAATTAAATGTAATGTAATATCCAGCTGAAAGAGTGTTCATGGTTCTTTTTCATTTTAAGCTTATTTTTAACAGTTGGGTAACTTTTAAGGTATGAAATTCAAGAGTAGTGAGATCAGCAAACATGTGAGTTGTCTCAGACTATTTTAATTAATTAGTTAATTAATTAATTAATTAATTTCATCTGATTTACAATCTACATTTTTTAAAATTTTAAAATCTGAGACTTATGTTTACGAGTTTTGAGTCTAACTTGGAAGACCACAGGTTCTTGTATAAGCGTCTATCGACGTATATTTTGTTTATTCATGGTGTTTATTATTTAAATTTTACCTACATTCAACTTATTTGTGGCATTTTAGTTGGAAAACTTTTGAGTTTTTATTTTATTTTAGCTATTTACTTTTTAATCCAGTTTGTTTTATTTCACTTTCATTTTAATCCTGCTTGTTGCAACTTTTGTTAATAAATTACATTCATTTAAATTCCATTCAGTCTTGGGTAACTTTATTTGTAGATAGTTAGACCCGTCGTTATTACATTTCCTCACCCCATTATTTTGGCCCTACGACAACGAGGAAAACCTAGGGACGTTCCACACCCGAGGAGAGAGTCTACGTGAGTGGTGAGTAGTTTTATTTTTCAGCAGCAGCCGGAGCAACAGTCTATCAAGAGGAGCACCGCCACTCATGCCTTGAAAAGGGCACAATATAGATAGTAATTAGAAAAGCAGAAAAATGTTATTTTGAAAATATTCAGTACATAAAAGAACTTTGTTTTTTTCACAGAAAATGGATTATTCGAAAAAACGAGCCCGAAAAATATATTATAGCACGCTGAAGAACACAGAATTCACATTTATTAAGATTTTAAAAATATACACAGTTTATGTGAATTTCTCCGCTATACAAAAAGTGCAGAATGATTGATATGGTTTTGGGCTTAGAAGACGAGAGAGCGAGAAAAGTTTCTTTGGTTGTTCCCCTCTTAGTAGCCACTTACGACATGGAGGGGTACAGATAAAATGAATCCTTTCATCAACATCCACAGGCGAGATAAAAAGTTCCATTAAATCGAAAGAAATATGTAGCCTCATGATCTGCATCCAACAATATGGCAGCTGATCCAGCACACAACATTCCATGTCATGACACAAGATCTACGTCCAACAATATGGCAGCTGATCCAGCACACAACATTCCATGCCATGACACAAGATCTACGTCCAACAATATGGCAGCTGATCCAGCACACAACATTCCATGTCATGACACAAGATCTACGTCCAACAATATGGCAGCTGATCCAGCACACAACATTCCATGTCATGACACAAGATCTACGTCCAACAATATGGCAGCTGATCCAGCACACACCATTCCATGTCATGACACAAGGTCTACGTCCAACAATATGGCAGCTGTTCCAGCACGCAACATTCCATGCCATGACACAAGATCTACGTCCAACAATATGGCAGCTGATCCAGCACACACCATTCCATGCCATGACACAAGATTTACGTCCAACAATATGGCAGCTGATCCAGCACACACCATTCCATGCCATGACACAAGATCTACGTCCAACAATATGGCAGCTGATCCAGCACACAACATTCCATGTCATGACACAAGATCTACGTCCAACAATATGGCAGCTGATCCAGCACACAACATTCCATGTCATGACACAAGATCTACGTCCAACAATATGGCAGCTGATCCAGCACACAACATTCCATGTCATGACACAAGATCTACGTCCAACAATATGGCAGCTGATCCAGCACACAACATTCCATGTCATGACACAAGATCTACGTCCAACAATATGGCAGCTGATCCAGCACACACCATTCCATGTCATGACACAAGGTCTACGTCCAACAATATGGCAGCTGATCCAGCACACACCATTCCATGTCATGACACAAGATCTACGTCCAACAATATGGCAGCTGATCCAGAACACAACATTCCATGCCATGTCACAAGATCTACGTCCAACAATGTGGCAGCTGATCCAGCACACAACATTCCATGCCATGTCACAAGATCTACGTCCAACAATATGGCAGCTGATCCAGCACACAACATTCCATGTCATGACACAAGATCTACGTCCAACAATATGGCAGCTGATCCAGCACACAACATTCCATGTCATGACACAAGATCTACGTCCAACAATATGGCAGCTGATCCAGCACACAACATTCCATGTCATGACACAAGATCTACGTCCAACAATATGGCAGCTGATCCAGCACACACCATTCCATGTCATGACACAAGGTCTACGTCCAACAATATGGCAGCTGATCCAGCACACACCATTCCATGTCATGACACAAGATCTACGTCCAACAATATGGCAGCTGATCCAGAACACAACATTCCATGCCATGTCACAAGATCTACGTCCAACAATGTGGCAGCTGATCCAGCACACAACATTCCATGCCATGTCACAAGATCTACGTCCAACAATATGGCAGCTGATCCAGCACACAACATTCCATGCCATGACACAAGATCTACTTTTCTTTGGATTTTTTTTTCAGTTCTTGAATCAAGTAATCCTGGTGAGGGTCCCATACACTGGAACCATACTCTAGTTGGGGTCTTATAAGAGACTTATATGCCCTCTCCTTTACATCCTTGCTACACCCCCCTCATAATCATGTGCAGAGATCTGTACCCTTTATTTACAATCATATTTATGTGATTATTGAAGATCTTTCCTTATATTAACACTTGGGTACTTACAATGATCCCCATAAGGAACTTTCACCCCATCAACACAGTAATTAAAACTGAGAGAACTTTTCCTATTTGTGAAACAATCTTACTTTTAACCCTGTTTATCAACATACCATTGCCTACTGTCCATCTCGCAACCTTATCGAGGCCATTTTGCAGTTGCTCACCATCTTGTAACTTATTTATTACTCTATGAATAAGATCATCTGAAAAAAGGCCTTACCTCTGATCCCAATTCTTTACACTATCATTGATATATATATAAGGTCCACTAATACTACCTTGAGGAATTCCCGTCTTAATTATTACAGGGACAGATACAGTTTCACCTACTCTAATTCTCTGAGTTCTATTTTCTAGAAATATAGCCACCCATTCAGTCACTCTTTTGTCTAGTCCAATTGCACTCACTTTTGCCACTAGTATCCCACTATCTACCCTATCAAATGCCTTAGACAGGTTGAGAGCTGGCGTGGAATGACGTTAGTAGACAAATACGGTTGGACGGAGCTTTTAAAGGCAGGAAGGATCATATTATGATGATGAAATTCAATGGCGTATGGGTTTTAGTGCCGGGAGTGGCCGAGGACAAGATCGGCTCGCCAGGTGCAGGTCTTTTGATTTGACACCTGTAGGCAACCTGCGCGTCGTGATGAGGATGAAATGATGATGAAGACAACACGTACACCCAGCCCTAGTGCCAGCGAAATTAACCCATGATGGTTAAAATTCCCGACCCCACCGGGAATCGAACCCGGGACCCATGTGAGCAAAGGCCAGCACGCTAACCATTTAGCCATGGAGCCGGACATTATGATGATAAAACTGTAATTCAAGACGACAAATTGGGGTAAACATTCATTTACAGGAAGAGAAAAAAAGGGACTGGAATAATTTATCAAGGGAAATATTCGGATAATTTCCAGATTCTTTGGAAACATTTAAAGAAGTTAAGGCCACTGATAAACATTTAACACCAACATGTTAAATAATTGACATGTAGACCTATATTGTAATTGCGTCTTCCAATTGACTTTGCATGTTAACTCAGAATGTTGAGGTTAACAGTTTTAACATGTTGACATGTCAAGTGAATTTGTTGTTTGGAGATGTCGGCAACTTCCGTGCTGTTTCCATGCCAACAGATAGCCTAAACGACGCAAACGACGTGCTTCTCGTGAAGTAGGATTATAGTTTCAACACACCGCAACACTCATCCTCTTTGTTATCAGCTACAAATACAGGCAAGGGCACGCACGTGGACGAGTGTCGTTCTCTCTGCGCTATACTAAAATTTACAGTCAGAAATGGAGTGGAGCAAGGAGATTTTATTTATTTTATATATATTTTTTATTTTAAAATGCTATTTGTTCGGGGCGTCGACCTAGAAAGATCTTTTGTCCCTACTTGCACCATATGCGAGGAACCTGCGTGTATTTTGTAAATGGCGGAAGTGTAAAGTGTTGAATGTAAGGAAAGGAACGTTAAAAACGACACAAACACCCAGTCCCCAGGCCAGGGATATTAATCATTTACAATTAAAAACCCCTGATCCGGCCGGGACTCGAACCTGGGGCCGTCAGGTGACAGGCGAACGCGTTTCCCCCTAGACCGCGCGGCCGGACTAGAAGCAAAGAGATTACTCTGGACTTAATTAATGATATCATTGAAAGGCCTTGTTAGTGGAATGTCTCATCAGGTGAATACAGAGATAAAGCGAAGAAAGCCGACAGTTTCCAGGAACTCGAAATTATCTATAACTGTTCCCACGAGTGCATCGAAAAAAAAAAAACTAGCGTCCCTCCGCTCCCAGTACAGTCGAGAATTGCAAAAAAATTCAGAAAAGTTGGAAGTCGGGAGCGGGAGCGGACAAAGTTTATACTTCAAAGAGGTTTGCTTTTGAAGCAATGAGCAGGATGAGGAGAGGAAATGTGCCTAATAAAACTGCATTTCTAAATCATAACAAGAAGCAGTCCGCCTCTGTGGTGTAGTGGTTAGCGTGATTAGCTGCCACCCCCGGAGGCCCGGGTTCGATTCCCGGCTCTGCCACGAAATTTGAAAAGTGGTACGAGGGCTGGAACGGGGTCCACTCAGCCTCGGGAGGTCAACTGAGTAGAGGTGGGTTCGATTCCCACCTCAGCCATCCTGGAAGTGGTTTTCCGTGGTTTCCCACTTCTCCTCCAGGCGAATGCCGGGATGGTACCTAACTTAAGGCCACGGCCGCTTCCTTCCCTCTTCCTTGCCTATCCCTTCCAATCTTCCCATCCCTCCACAAGGCCCCTGTTCAGCATAGCAGGTGAGGCCGCCTGGGCGAGGTACTGGTCATACTCCCCAGTTGTATCCCCCGACCAAGAGTCTGAAGCTCCAGGACACTGCCCTTGAGGCGGTAGAGGTGGGATCCCTCGCTAAGTCCGAGGGAAAAACCGAACCTGGAGGGTAAACAGATGATGATGATGATAATGAACAAGAAGCAACAGTGGCAATAACAAAGGCCAAATCCTCTTCATCTGAGTCCAGTGTCCTTGTTTGAAAATACTAGACAGCGCCTAAATGTATTACCACAAATTGATATGATGACTTACCTGTATACAAACAAGGGAAATCAAGTTTAACATGTTTATTAAGTGTGGACACAATGTTAAATGAAACAGTACTCAACATTTAATATTTAACATGTTGATAGTGTCACCAGTTAACATTTAACACTTTAAACATTTAACATGTTGTTGTTAAATGTTAATGCTAATCATTGGAGACCTGCGACCCGTGCGACAGAGGACTGACTGACTGACTGACTGAAGTACACTCGTGTTCATAGAAAAACAGAACACTAGAGCAGCGCCTCTCAAACGCCCAAAATCTCACACGTGCAAACAGCTACGCAGAGTTCCTGTGCACAGTGCATCGGTCCCGCTCGGCTCGGTTCGGACAACGCTTCGTCCCTGGGCTACTCGGCTAAGTTCGGCTCAACTCGGCTTGGATTTGGAGCGCTACGGAGCAGGTGAGGAAGAGGGAGACAGTGGGAGCGCGCGAGACAGGCGTGGGGAAAGAGAGAGACAGCGCTATTGCTCCAAATCGAGGAGTGAGGGTCTGCACTCCGGTCAACTAAGCGAAGTCGTCTTTTTCACCGTGCACAGTGCATGCACCCTGAGAGGCCCTGGACTAGAGATAGGAAGTTCATATTATTTAGAATACAATATCTCACCATATCGCGTACAAATATAATTTTGCCGTGCGGTTAGGGGTGCGCTGCTGTGAGCTTGCGTTCGGGAGATAGTGGGCTCGAATTCGACTGTCGGCAGCCCGTGGCTTAATTAAGGTCACGACCTCTTCCTTCCCACTCCTAGGCCTTTCCTATCCCATCGTCGCCATATGATCTATCTGTGTCGGAGCGACGTAAAAAATAAAGAAATAAGTATAAATTTGAATAGAATAGGACGATTACGTATGACTGGTTTCCTGGCAGGCATTGTCAGCTGCATAATTGACGATTGTTAAACGACAAATAAAGCTATAATACTACTGTTAGTCAAATTTCAGCCACCCTTGGTCTTCTGAAGGAAAGGACTCTTGTAAAACAATAAAATAATAATAAAAACAGTAAAAGAATAATGAAACCCGTACCGCTTCTTTCAAAGTCAGTTAGTTTGAGAAAAATACTTACATTGCCACCTTGGGATACCTCCCATATCGCCAAAGACATAAAACAAATTGTATAAAATATTCGATGTGACATACTGATGTCACTCTCCTGAACTGAACGCGCCTGGTTGCTAGCTGCGAGTTTCTAAGAGTAAGGCCCTTGAAATACCTTCTGGCGAATTCTTATCTATACCTTAACTCTCTTCAGTAACTAGCATGTGTCACACTAATTGTCACTTAATTGTACAAGTCGCCGATTAGTGAGTACCAGTCGCAACTCTTAAGTAGTACTTTATCGCTAACTAGCTGATGTACCCGTGCTTTGCCACGGTATTCTCCATTGTATTCGAATATCGAAGTAAATACTGTGCATGCAGTAAATAAGATTGTTTTAAAATTGCATGTCTCTTAGCGTTATCCGAGAAACAGCATGGGGAGGTCCCCATACGTTGTTTCCAATGTAAAGTGTTTGTTACGGATTTGTGATATAACGGCAGGCTCGCTTGCCTACTGCCATTCACAATCGAGTTGGTAAGTTTACATTACTCGATTTGGGGAGTTTTCGTTACAACGGCAGTCCCCCTTTCCTACTTCCAGACAGATAACAGTTGAGGAGTTTTTATTATAATGGCAGGAAACTACCCTACTATCAGTCGAAATTGAGTTGTGCAGTTAATATTATAATGTAAGGCCCCTTTTCCTACTGCCAGCCAGCTTACTGCCAGTGAGTTTCCATCAAAATAGTAGGCCACTATGCCTAATGCCAGTCACATTTTAGATGAAGTCATTTGTTTATAATTGCGGGCACCCTTGCCTACTGCCAAACACAATCGGGTAGGGGAGTTTTAAACAGAACTGCATGCTCCCTTGCCTTCTGCAAGTCAAATCGAGAAGTGAACTATTCATTACAATGGTAGGCTTTCCTTACTAATGCCAGTCACACAGGAGTTGGAGAAGGACCCCATTCCTACTGCCAGTCAAAGTCGGTGTGGGGAGTACTCATTACAATAGCAGACACACCCTTTCTCGATCGCTACAAATCGACATCAGTGAATATATATAGATCGACATACGAAAGTATATCCGTGTTTATAATATTGCAGACCTTCATTTACAGATTAACTGCTGCTAAACGTACGTCATATCGACAAAGGATTGTACCATAAGACGCCGGATTTAGTGGCCTAAATGGCTGGTCCTATGAAATCTCATCTTTCCTTGGGTCAGATTGAGTTAGAAACGTTGAATAGGGTAAAGTTTTTGTAAGATTATCTCACATTGCATTACTTTTCGCATAATTATGTGACAGTTACATTTGGCTCACATATGGCTACTGGGTAGACCAATTTTCGTGAAGAGTTTGATGATTCTATATTTCCTATAAGTGATTGAAAGTATGAATTATGCATGTGAAAAGTCCAAATTTACTTAACATCGATTAATAGAGAAAAATCAAACGTAAAAAGGATACAGATACGACAAAAAGTCATAAGACCAAGGTTGTAGATCATTCCAAATTGAACGGAAATTGTGCAATCCGTTATGTGATAGGACTTCCCGAAGGTCTGCACCATCATTAAAATTGCCTCCATATTTCGATATTCTTCGGCGATAAAAAGTTAAAAATTTAAATTTTCCGTCCGTTACAGGCTAAAACGTATAATTTTGTCAAACTTCCATTTTCTTTTTCGTCTGGCAGATTATGCCGCAATCTGAATTTTGGGCGAGGAAGGTAAAAATTGGGACACTCAGGAAACTAAACCAAAAAATATGCAGATGGTCATTATTGCCCCTTAAACGGGTAGCTGTGCGAAAATTTCGCCAAAATAGTCAATGTAGAGGCACACAGTCGTTACGATTTTATTTATATAGATAGATAAGGAATCTGCTCCACGTACAACACCTTTTGGGCTATGTCCGCTGGACTTAACCTGCAAAACAGACCATTCATGATATCTCCCTTATTAATCCCCCTGACGCAAAAATGCACATGAAAAAAATGTTTTAGAGATGGAATTCCATCACGTTGGGTCAATTTCCAGTCAGGTTGGTCTTGTACTGTATATATTGTGGAAAAGTAAAATCACCATTTCTGTTCCCTATAAACCACCAGTCCATTCCGGGAACATGAAATGTTATTGACCTTTAAAACCTACTTTTGGACAGGTGGATGCTATATATAAAGTTTGGTTCGAATATCTTCAGTAGTTTTCAAGTTGTAAGAAATACGCTTTACACGCACCCGCTCTTGAATTAAGTCCGATGGGACTTGTACCGAAAAACGGTCCGTTAATGATATCTCCCTTATTAATCCTCGTATAGAAATGATGCACATGAGAAAAAAGGTTTAGAAATTAATTTCCATTAAGGCAGGTAGATTTCCATTAAGTATGGTTGTGTATATTTTGTGGGAGTGCAAAATCACGGTTTCGGTTTCGTATAAACCCTCAGTCGGTTTAGGGATTTAGAAACAATATTTGCCCTAAAACCTACCCAAGGACAGGTGGATTCTAAATATGAAGTTTGGTGGAAATATATCCAGTAGATTCTAGCACTCGCGTACATACGGAGTAATTAAGGAAGAAAATAATACAGTTTAAAAAGTTGAAATTAATAGAAAATGGATTATAACTGAGGACAACTAGATAACGACAAATATGTAAATGCCAAGTGAATGTACTGGAAAATCAAATGCCCCTCAATAAATTATGCTGGTGTGAGTTATGGATTTAATAAGGCGGTAATAGAGGAGAAATTTAGGCGCAGTGATTTTTATGCAAACAGATACGTAGATGACTAATGGTGTTATAACCTCCAACGATATTCCGCCAATATCCCGCAGATAGGCCGATTGACACCTCTCTTACCTTCTACCCAAGGAACAACCACGAATTTAAAAGCATGATGAGGAAAATGACAATACGTTAGTTCCCTGATGACAAGCAGTCAGAGACGTTTCCATGGTAACCTGTAGGTTCGTTGTCGGTCTGTCTGTCGATCACTCAATGCAGAGCATGATACCCGCAGAAAATGGTAAATTACTCCGTCATGTGAAGTGTAAGGTAAATTATGAACATAACGAAAGTTGTTTATAATGAAGAGACGTTTCACGTACGGTCCACGGAGTTTACAGAAAATCAATAGTATAAAAGAAAATGGAGGAAAACCGTTCTGGTTTTCCTATAAACCCCCCGTCTATTGAAAGATTTGAAAGATTTTAAAATGATATGCAAATCGAAACCTTCCCCGGGATGAGTGTTGAGATCTATCCAGCCGTTTCGACGTGATGGTGGAACAGACAAACAGACAAACAGACAAACAGAAAGACAGACACGAAAAGCAAAAACCACCGATTCGGTCTTGAGTTGACCTAAAACGGATATATCTGAAAAATTGGTAAAACAAAAGAAATTACAGACAGTGGACCCCTACAACTTTATTTATATAGATTACTCCGCAGTACGCCCTTGACATACAGTCCTGTTAGGATAAGCAAAAAATCGCAAAGAATTGATGACATTGAAACTGACATATGGTCAACCTAATTTTTGATTTTATATTTTCAACCTCAACACATATAATCAATTTCTCTCTTATATACGCCACGCATCTATCTCTCTGGAAGAAGGCTATTATGTTACCTCTTCCGTAAAGTCAAACGCCTTCGGACGAGGGAAACTATCGCGCAGTCTGTATTTTATCAACTTTATCTAAAATATTAGAATACAGTAGAACCCCGCTTAACCGAACTTCGCTTAACCGAAATATTCTGACAAAATTGTATTTGAATACTTTGTTTTTACCCCCTCGTTCTTAGCCGTCGATATTAGTAATTCTCTTGCTATATATGCTGAGAGCTACTTGGCAAACCCTATTTTTATATCATGACTTATACCAAAATGCACGTATAGCATAAAAAAAAGCAGTTTCTTACCATCTACTTCGTTCCATGATACATTTTTTCTTGAACAAGGAGGGATTATTACTATTACTGCATTATTATTATTATTATTATTATTATTATTATTATTATTATTATTATTATTATTATTATTATTATTATTATTATTACTGAATTCGTCATGAAGATCATGTAGACTGTGGTTAACATTGCTTCAGTTGCATAAATTTCATCTTGTTTACTGCTCGGACTATACTGCAGCTTCTGTTAGGAAACCAGGGAAGTCCAGTGACCCTTCTCAATTCATATTTTTCTCTCAGCCAAAATCGTTCCACTGGCCTTGCGGTTTTATATTGTAGTTCCAATGCTTTTCTTACTCCATTGCAAAAGAAATTGTTTCATTATTTCAGATTGTTTTGATCTTTGATGAACAAAGCGATGAATCTACACCAGCTGATGTATTGTTGATTAAACAGTGGTGCGACAGCGCTGCACCAAGAAAATTCAAAAGAAAATCACTGATTTTATACAATGAGTGACATTATGCAATAATGTTAATATACAGTATGCACATTTGCCTAACAGGGTTTATGTATGTTTATTTCCACATTTAACTCCCGAAAATATTTACCATGTGTCATCCGAAAATATGCGTCAACCGAAGTGGCTCTGCCCCCTGTATTTCGGATAAACGGGGTTCTAGTGTATATAGTCCATACACAAATGCCTCAGCACCTTCGAAAGCACAACCTCCTTAATCAAAGCGAGTGAGGACGTTCGACAAGCAATACACAGAGGAAGATTCACAGTTCTGCTGCTACTAGATTATAGCAAAGCTTTTGACAGCGTAAACATTGACATATTACTTGTAAAACTGAAGGTTGTATACTTTTCTCGGAGTGCGATTGCGTGGATGCCTTCCAATCTTCACGGAAATCATCAGTGTGTGAAAGGTAATAGTGGAATCCTTTCCTCGTCGCCACGTGAACGGTCTCCTGAATCAGGAATCAGGAATCAGGAATCAGGAATCAGGAATCAGGAAACATTTGTTGATGAACAAGTGTATGTCTCAATAGACAAGCACCCATCAAAGAAGAACCTGGCTCTCTACCAACACTGGATGAAGTGAAGCGCGCTGTTAACCAAACAAGGCCACCGGTCTTGATGGTATGCCTGCGTAATTCTCATAGAAGGTGGTGAGGAACTCATAAGACACGTAGTGTTAAAATCCGGAACACTAAAGAAATGCCTTCCGATTTCAGAGACAATCTTATAGTTCCAATATTTAAGAAATGTGATCGAGCAGACTGTAATAACTATCGGGGAGTATCATTACTGTCTTCCTTGGAAAAAGCTTACTGCTAGAATTTTGTAAAATCTTATACTACACTTAGTGAAGGAAATACTACCAGAGAACCAGTGCCGCTTCACGCCTTCCAGAGGAACCACAGATGTGATATTCACAGTTAGTCAGCTTCAGGAAAAATGCGGAGAACAAAATAGACCTGCTTATATTGCCTTCATTAATCTCACTAAGGCACTTATCCGGCTCGATAGCAAAATAGCGTGTAAAACCGTAAATTTTCATCAAGAAAGAAGACTGTTCGCCAATAAGTTATCGAACTGACCTTCAGCGCGCAGTTCAGTAGTAAAAGTATTCACGTTGAAGGTAAGGCACGGGCCCTCTAGCTTCCGTCCGAGGATATAGTGTGAGTGAACGGGTTGAGATGTGAGGGGGAAGCGCGCAGGTGGACGGTTTCGGGGGAGGAAGGGTGCGGAAAGAGGCTTTCACTTGGGCAGAGACCGTAGCAGTGTAGCTGTAAAGACGTCCTCACAAACCCCTATACGGGAATGGGGCAGCCAAATCCCCATGGTCGCATACAATAACATTAAATAGTAATTTATGACCTTGTTTGCCCTATTATTTATACTTTAAGAAGAAAAATAATAAATGTCCGCCTCTGTGGTGAGTGTGACTAGCTGCCACCTCCGGAGGCCCGAGTTCTATTCCCGGCTCTGCCACGAAATTTAAAAAGTGGTACGAGGGCTCGAATGGGGTCCACTCAGCCTACGGAGGTCAAATGAATAGAGGTGGGTTCGATTCCCACCTCGGCCATTCTGGAAGTGGTTTTCCGTGCCTTCCCACTTCTCCTCCAGGCAAATGCCGGGATGCTACCTAACTTACGGTCACAGCCGCTTCCTTCCCTCTTCCTTGTCTACGTCGAGGAATATGACCAAGATTATATAATAAAATGTCCTAGAAAAGGCACTAACTACATACTTTGAAAACTACGATGATACGGATTTTGAAACATATTTTAGGTTAACTAAATCTTCGACGCTGTCAGTGTTATCTATGATCGAACATAACCTGGAATTCCAACACATAGGTAGGCCTAAGATGAATTCTCGATTATAGCTTATCTCTTGTACGCTACACGACGGGATGACTTTTTAAAGAAGAATTAAGGAATACGGCCTAATTTTAATTAAATATGCAGAGACATTATTTTATCCATTCAGAGGATTGTCACTTGCCCCCTCGCCCGCGCTGTCAGCCTATCTCCCGCCAAGCACTTTGCCGTATTGCGGCAAGCGCTCGCCCGGCACTGAGTCGTGCAGTGTTTCCGCACAAGATTTCTTGTATTTTATGAAGGTATTATGTATATGCACTCGCTCACGTAATGAAAATGGTATTAGAACAATACACTGAGACTAAACACTTGAACACTTGACTAAACTGAATCTGATAAAGGGCTCAACAGTCTGCAAAACACGGGAATTTCTGGCGCCGAGCAGAGCATTACGGCAAAGTGCTTGGCGGGAGACAGGCTCGCAGCGCAGGCGACCGGGTGAACGACAATTCCCTGAATAGAAAAAGTAATGTCCCTGTACAAAGTGTAGGCTATAATGTATTTGCTTATTCTCGATTATGTTAATGCCTTCGGCCACCAAATTCAATAAGAATCCATTCCCTTAGAAATTCAACTTAGGCTTCTTTTTTTCGTTTCTAGTCAATAGCGGACATTATTTATGATAAATTACTTTCAGACTACGAATGGAATTAAAAACTTGTATATATTTCGACAATGGCGGAAGCTCGTAATCATTTTTGTTTTCCGTGCCTCAGTACGAAAAATTTAAGTTTCAAAATCAGATTGAAACGAAAACTTAGTTTTGGTAAACCGAGATAATAAATTCTGTGGTGATTTCAGCAGTGAAAGTTATCCGAGAAAAAGAGCATTATCCGAGTATTGGAAATGTAACATAACAGCAAAAGTAACTGACGTTGGTAGTCTGTAATATTCTGGATAAATGGACCGTGGTTATAAATAAAAGGAAAATGAAATATATACTGTTCCTTTCACGCCACTTAGTTTTAAAAATTAGTACTTACATCGCCACCTTGGACCAGATCCCATATCGCCAAGGATATAAAACTTGCACATAATATTCGATATAACACACGTACGACACTCATTTTTAAACTATGGCCGAATCTCTGTGCCTTCTCCTTCTTTTATATCTAACGTTATCCGCATTTATGTTGACCTAAAAACAGGTACCTTTTGATTCCGTATTACAATAACTCACCTTATCACATATAATTTTGAATAGAACACAAACGATTAGAGATAATGAATGGTTTCCTGGCAGGCACTGTGCGATAAATATCAGGCAGGTTGAATGCAGATTGATATCATCTGCTTGCACACCATATTAAAGCGGATGTTTTTAATTCCATTCGGAGTAGACAGTCATCAGCCATTTCCTAAATAACCAAATAAATCTTGCTGAATATCTTTACGACCCACAGGATATTTTGTACTTATGGATCTGGTTAACATGGACTGTATCTATTCTGGTGAGTTCAAAGTTGTATCTAGATTAACAGAGAGCGGTTCATTCGAATCCATTCGTATGTCGCCACGTTCTTGGTAAGTTCCTTTATAAGATACTTTACATGTACAATGTGTACAGTTCATTTTGTTTTCAATGTACAGGCTGTAACAATAAGTTATGAGTAAACTTTAAAGAGACATTCCTTGCATATAGAAGAAGAAAATATGTTATATGAACATGGGTTCGGAAACGCTTTATTTCCACGTTATAAATTATTTTCTACAACGATACACAGTACATTAATCACGGGAAATACACAGGAACAGAACGCACGAACATACCACTTGGAATGTTCAAAATGCCCTCGGTAAGCATTGATAGATGTGAAAATCCGCCGTCAAGTTGAATCCCGGCGATGTTGGTGGTGGTGATTATTGTCTTAAGATGAAGTACAACTGGGTAACCACTCTCTTTAACACTAATCAGAGAGAAAAAATTGGAACGGGTCAGACACTTCAAAAAGTGAAGCTATCGGCCAAAGGAAGACAAGGGCCAAGAAGGGCGTGAAAAGGAAAGACTCCCTAGGCCTCCATACGAATCGAACATTGGGTGGGGGTGGTAGAATAACACCCACGGTATCAACTTCCTGTCCAAAGAGGTGACTAAATGGGGCTCCAAGGGCTCTTAACTTTGAAGCGTGGGTTGGTGACCACGGGGCCCTCAGCTGAGTCCTGGCATTGCTGCCATCTACATGTGCAGTGGTGGTGGTAGTGGTGATTATTGTTTTAAGAGGAAATACAACTGGGCAATCATTCTCTATATAACACTAACCTGAGAGAAAAATGGAAGGGGTCCGACACTTCGAAAAATGAAGGTATCGGTCAAAGGAAGACAAGGGCTGCGAAGAGCATGTAAATTAAAGACAACCTAGGCCTCCATACGTAATACCGTCGGGGTCTGAAAAGAATAAGGTTTGACCAAGTGAGGTCGGATAGGATAGATGAAATTGAGGAACCTGGCACAAGTAAGTGGAAGCAATGCCAGGACTGAGCTGAGAGGTGGTGGTGGTGGTGATTATTGTTTTAAGAGGAAGTACAACTAGGCAACTATCCTCTATATAACACTAATCAGAGGAAAAAAATGAAGCGATCCGACACTTCAAAAAATGTTATCGGCCGAAGGAAGACAAGGGCCCCGAAAGGCGTGATGGTAAAAGACTCCTGTTGTGTGTGTCCTCCGCGCCTGTAAGCTCCGCAGCCCTCCCGGCATCGACGTTTCGAGAGACCACGAGGTGGACTGCACTGCTCTGACGTAATCGTCTGTGACGTCAGCCAGCACTATAAATTGAGCAACGTTTCCGTCTCTCCAGGCACAGTGTCCAACGACCCGACTACACCACAAGTCAGACACGGAGGTACCCTCTTAAATAAGTGTTCTGAAGAGGTGGCCGGGAGGTTTCACCTCAGGACATTGCCTCATGCATCCTGCCTCCCGTAGCACCGTCGAGCATCCTATCCAAGCATTCTGCTACTCACACAAGTCCCCTACAAGTGCTCCGACTTCAATCCAAGCATTCTGCTATTTATGAACCTTAACGCAAGTTCCTTGCAAGTTCTACGCCTCCTACTAGCATTCTGCAAATACGGACTTCCTACAAGTGCCGCTTGTCATTATACTAACTACAGATAGTTGTCAACTATCAAGGACTTTCCTTCATTTGAGCAGACTATCTTATCAAGATAAGAACTGAATGTACATAGGCGTATTAACTTTAATTAGTTTTCAGACCCTCAGTCTACTACTTTATGTTAGCATTGAACGTGTGCAGTTTCGTTCTTTTTTGTGTACATACTGTATAAAAATCTCCAAACAATAAACTTTTATGTTGTGCCTTGTATATCAAGTTACTTGTATACAACAACTCCCTAGCCCTCGCAAACCTAACAGCGTCGGGGTCGGAAAAGAACAAGAGTTGACCAAGGGAGGTCGGATAGGATAGATGAAAATTAGGAGCCTGGCACAAGTATGTGGAAGCAATACCAGGACTCAGCTAAGGGCCCCGTGGTTGCCAATCCACGCTCCAAAGTTCAGATCCACTGGGGCCCCTTTTAGTCGCCTCTTACGACAGGCAGGGGATACCGTGGGTGTTATTCTACTGCCCCCACCCACAGGGGGGCAAATTTTGAAATACAACAGTACACCAAAGTACCTAGGTGTAACATTAGACAGATCACTGACATATCGAAGTCACATAGAAAAATGGTTAAATAGCTCTCATTGCAATCTAATCGATATCCAACTTCGCCAAGCTATGCGTATTGTATCCGGCACGCTGTATTCAACTCCAGTGCAATGGTTACCTGTCCTTTGCAATATCTTTCCCCCTCATTTAAGATGGTGGTGGTGGTGATTATTGTTTTAAGAGGAAGTACAACTGGGCAACCATCCTCTATATAACACTAATCAGAGAGAAAAATGGAAGGGACCCGACACTTCGAAAAATGAAGATATCGGCCAAAGGAAGACAAGGGCCACGAAGGGCGTGAAAATGAAAGACTCCCTAGCCCTCGCAAACCTAATAGCGTCGGGGTCAGAAAAGAACAAGAGTTGACCAAGAGAGGTCGGATAGGATAGATGAAAGTGAGGAGCCTGGCATAAGTAAGTGGAAGCAATGCCAGGACTCAGCAAAGGGCCCCGTGGTTGCCAACCCACGCTCCAAAGTTCAGAGCCCCTGGGGCCCCTTTTAGTCGCCTTTTACGACAGGCAGGGGATACCGTGGGTGTTATTCTGCCGCCCCCACCCACAGGGGGACCTCATTTAAGAGAACAACAAGCACGTACTAACTTATGGTGCAGAATAGTGAAGAATGAGGCCCTTCCTATACATCAAGATATAAGGCAGCACACTATAACTAGGCTGAAATCAAGAAAACCAGCGTGGAAGACAGCTTTGGACCTGTCATGTCCTCGGTTCAATCCCAGGAATGCCTAGAGAGAAGAGTGGAGGATGTCGTCTCCCAGTGGCTTATGTGATATCTCCAACCCCTACATTAAACTGGCTGGCTTCAGTTAGCTCCGTGCTGTTTGGTCAACCCTGAACAGGATCCGATGTTGTGTTGGTAGAACTGGCGCAGCCTTACATCTATGGGGATGGGTAGATTCTCCCTGCTGTGACTGTGGTGCTCAAGTGCAGTCTATCAATCACATAGTTCTAGAGTGCCCCCTACGTCCATTTCCTGGTTCTGCGGAGGAATTTTTTGAAGTAACACTGGAAGTGATTACAGGGATAAAAATATTGGACATTAAAATATAAAAGTGAAGTCCTGACGCTGTCACCAACTTGTATAATTGTATATTTTGTATTATGTTTGTATATATTGATTGTTATGTACACAGCATACGCTAATAATAATAATAATAATAATAATAATAATAATAATAATAATAATAATAATAATAATAATAATAATAATAATAATAAGTGGTGGATGTATAGCAATACACACACTGTGGTGGTGATTATTGTTTTAAGAGGAAGTAATAATAATAATAATAATAATAATAATAATAATAATAATAAGTGGTGGATGTATAGCAATACACACACTGTGGTGGTGGTGGTGGTGGTGATTATTGTTTTAAGAGGAAGTACAACTAGGCAACCATCCTCTATATAACACTAAATAGACGGAAAAATGGAAGGGATCCGACACTTCGAAAAATGAAGATATCGGCCAAAGAAAGACAAGGGCAACGAAGGGCGTGAAAATGAAAGACTCCCTAGCCCTCGCAAACCTAATAGCGTCGGGGTCGGAAAAGAACAAGAGTTGACCAAGGGAGGTCGGATAGGATAGGTGAAAGTGAGGAGCCTGGCACAAGTAAGTGGAAGCAATGCCAGGACTCAGCTAAGGGCCCCGTGGTCGCCAACCCACGCTCCAAAGTTCAGAGCCCCTGGGGTACACACACTGTGCCTTCAGCACCACCTGTTCACCACCTTCCCTTCCTTTTCGGTACTGGAGTTGCCTTCAACACTACCCCTTCATTTCCTTCCCTTCTTTCCAGGACTGGAGTGGGGCAGTGTTGAATGTTTATGTCGGGACACCATTTCTGTGCATGAGTGTACGTTCTGTTTCTGCGCATGTCCCATGATTCATGTACTATGTAGAGTTGTAGAGAATGTGTCCTAACATGGAAATAAAGCGTTTCCGAGCCCATGTTCATATAACATATTTTCTTCTCCTACGTGTGAGGGATGTGCCTTTAAAGTTTGATCATAATATATTGTTACACCCTGTATAATCAAACGGGTTGATCATAACTTATTGTTACATTCTGTATATTAAAACGATGAATCAACCAATTAAACTCTTCTTATTTTACCATCACTTTTTCCTAATCCTGGTAGAGTTCCGCTTTACGGCAGGATGCCCTTCCTGGCGCCTCTTCCGTGGGGGATGTATTCGCTATTGCATGTTCCTGGGTTGGTTGATTGGCAGTATGACGTGTTTTGAGTATACTGGTACAAACACACACACCTAATCCCCGACTGAGAGGAATTATTCACATCCGACTAAAATGCTCGATCCGGCCGGAAATCGAACACGAGTCCCCGACTACGCTGACCATTCAGCGAAGGCGCCGCACAGAACTTACAGTCATCCCCGTGAGTTACTTTCACCCTACCAACACAGTGAGGAAATAAAAAAGAACCTATGGTATTCCTACCTATTTTGCTCTTTTGGTAGCTGATCGTTTGACGTCTATCATAAACATTAGCACGTGTTGACCGAAATTTGCTTTCTTCATGGCGTTACGCGAAGGAACGTAAACGATTGATTGATTGTTTGTTTGATTGATTGATTGATTGATTGATTGATTGATTGATTGATTGATTGATTGATTGATTGATTGATTGATTGATTGATTGATTGATTGATTGATTGATTGATTGATTGATTGATTGATTGATTGATTGATTGATTGAGGAATTCGATGTTCTACATACAATCAGGGTGCTTTTAGTTTAACACGAACTGAACAACCGTAACTGAAAATAATCCAAAGAAAAGCAGCTCGATTTGTTCTGGGTGATTTTCCACAAAAGATTAGCGTTAAAAAATGTTGCAAAGTTTAGGGTGGGAGGAAATGGGAGAAAGGAGACGAGCTACTCGGCTAAGTGGTATGTTCCGAGCTGTCAGTCGAGAAATATCCGACTCCATGGCTAAATGGTTAGCATTCTTCCTGATTATATTAGACATGTTTGCGAAATTAATAACTAATAATTAATAACTGGTTTGATAGAAGGCAGCTTGTGTTTAGGAAAGGTTATTCCATTGAAGCTCAACTTGTAGGATTCCAGCAAGATATAGCAGATATCCTGGAATCAGGAAGTCAGACGGACTGTATCGCGATTGACCTATCTAAGGCATTTGATAGGGTGGATTATGTGGTGGTGGCGGTGATTATTGTTTTAAGAGGAAGTAAAACTGGGCAACCATCCTCTATATAACACTAATCAGAGAAAAAATAAAAGAAGGGATCCGACACTTCGAAAAATGAAGATATCGGCCAAAGGAAGAAAAGGGCGTGAAAATGAAAGACTCCCTAGCCCTCGCAAACCTAATAGCGTCGGGGTAGGAAAAGAACAAGAGTTGACCAAGACAGGTCGGATAGGAGAGATGAAAGTGAGGAGCCTGGCACAAGTAAGTGGAAAAAATGCCAGGACTCAGCTGAGGGCCCCGTGGTCGCCAACCCACGCTCCAAAGTTCAGAGCCCCTGGGGCCCCTTTTAGTCACCTCTTACGACAGGCAGGGGATACCGTGGGTGTTATTCTACCGCCCCCACCCATAGGGGATCTCTGGTAAGACCTCAACTAGAGTATGGTTCCAGAGTACGGGACCTTCGCAAGGATTACTTGATTCAAGAAGAACGGGAAAGAATCCAATGAAAATATTCTAGATGATTTCGGAGAAAAGAGTAGCGTTACAAAAATATTCCAAAGTTTGGACTGGGAAGACTTGGGAGAAAGGAGACGAGCTACTCGGCTAAGTGGTATGTTCCGAGCTGTCAGCGGAGGGATGGCATGGAATGATATCAGTAGGCGAATAAGTTTGAGTGGTGGCTTTAAAAGTAGGAAAGATCACAATACGAAGACAAAGTTGGAATTCAAGAGGACAAACTGGGGCAAATATTCGTTTTTAAGAAGGGGAGTTAAGGATTGGAATATCTTACCAAGGGAGATGTTCAATAAATTTCCAATGTCTTTGCAATAATATAAGAAAAGGCTAGGAAATCAACAGATATCGAATGTGCCAGCTGGGCGACTGTCCTAAATCAATATGTTTGGGTTTCACTGACAAACTGGAGCATTTTATTGTGGTACGGTATGTAAATTTTTATATTTTTATATTCGCGATGCTTAAAGTGAAACATTCATTTCTTATAATATAATCCGCTAATTGATATCAGATATATGTTCGTTTTTAATCTATATTTCCAAATTTTCAGTGCATATTTTGACATTTTAAGTGCAAAATTATCCAAAGCCTGGAAATTACTATTTGGTCCACGTCAACAGGGTGCCCTTTTAGGATTCACAATTAAACACTGTTTTATTTATTCATATACATTTATAATTCAATCCAAGCTGCAACAGAGCTGATGATCATGTAAGCGGTGCTCATCGTCCAGGACCTGGAGGTGGAGGGGGCCCATCTGGAGGAGCGTCATCATCTGGAGGTTCATCGTCAGGGCTCGCGTCCCCATTGGCGGCCTTCTCTGCCTGACGCTTACGGAACTCGGAGCGATCGAAGTTAATCCAAACCCCAACAGAGTAGACATCACCAGCAGAGCAAGTCACACGGATATCGAACCTCCAGTCATCTGCCCCCGGCACTTTCTCCGGTAACCGCGTACTGTCCAGGTAAAAG
Source organism: Anabrus simplex (assembly GCF_040414725.1). Classification (NCBI taxonomy): domain Eukaryota; kingdom Metazoa; phylum Arthropoda; class Insecta; order Orthoptera; family Tettigoniidae; genus Anabrus; species Anabrus simplex. Next base: position 71,610,864 of record NC_090278.1, on the reverse strand, counting down.
TTTAGCACGTCATATCTACCCTGAAAAAAAAAATACGACCGATATGAATAAACAGGGCTGACAGAAAAAAAAAGCATCGGGGGCTCGAATAAGGAAAATGAATTTACCATATAGACTAACTATGCACGTCTACAATGAGAAGAATATTTCGATTCATGCAAAATTGAGACAATACCAGGCAGCGATCCGCCCTGAAGCCTTATACACAGCAGAAACTTTTAACCTAGTAATAACAGGAGTATTTAAGAGATTAGAAATAGTGGAGCGAAAGATTCTCAGGAAGATGTTGGGACCGCGAAGAACAGAGGACAGTCAATTTAGAAGAGGAGCGAACAAAGAACTGTATACCAAGAAAGAGAAAATCTCGGACAACATACGGGAAAGAAGGGGACGTGTTCATAGGACACATCCTGAGAATGGACCGGTCGAGATTAACACTGCAAATAATACAGAACCAAAGTACGGTGGTGGTGGTGGTGGTAATTATTGTTTTAAGAGGAAGTACAACTAGGCAACCATATTATATATAACACTAATCAGAGGGAAACTATGGAAGGGGTCCGACACTTCGAAAAATGAAAAATGAAAGACTCCCTGGTCCTCGCAAACCTAATAGCGTCGGGGTCGCATAAGAACAAGATTTGAACAAGAGAGGTCGGATAGGATAGATGAAAGTGGGGAGTCTGGACAAGTAAGTGGAAGCAATGCCAGGACTCAGCTAAGGACTACGTGGTCGCCAACCCACGCTCCAAAGTTCAGAGTCCCCTTTAGTCGCCTCTTACGACAGGCAGGGAATACCGTGGGTGTTATTCTACCGCCCCCACCCACAGTGGGAGAACCAAAGTACGCTGGATCCAAGAGGTATAAAGGAATCGAGAAGAAATGGAACGGAAGAAGCAGAGATATACAACAGAGTGATTTTTAGATAAAAATTCAGGCTTGCACAGGTGTTCAGGACAGAACTAGGCCCCGAACAAAAGCTTCATGGAGAGAAGAGCGAAGAAGGTTGAAAAGTATGAGAATGAAAGAATATTGGACAAGGAGAAAGACGAGAACAAACGAAGCTGATACGAATTAACGTGATGCTCAGATGGCCAAAACGAAGAGAAGAAGAAGATTACAGCGTGTCCTTGGAAGAAAGCTGGTTGTGGAATGACGCAGACTGTTTTCGTTAAGACTAGTCTACGTTGAATGCAATCTGGAGAGATTTAAAAATTACTCACATGAATTCAGACATTGAACGCAGAATTTTGGCATAATTTGGTCTTACACTCGTTCATAATGCTCACCTTGTTTAATCGATAATAAATACCGGTACACAAAGTAAAAAAAAAAATAGTGAAAGTATACACGCATGACGGATATTGGACTAAAAAGCCCATGATTGAAAAGGTGGCTAAATTTATGGATAAAAAATAAGCAGAACATTTTTTGATCCTATAATGATTGAGAGGGGGTTCCACAAGGCACTGTAATTGGACATTTATGTTTGATATACATAACAATCTTTGTTCCATAAATGCTACATGCTTCTCTTACGTGAATAGCAAAGTATAGTTACGTGTAGAATTTGTTTCATAAATGCGACAATTGTGTGTCAGATCTGAAATTTAATATATTTCGCTCTAGATGGCTCTGAAGAGCGATAGCGATCACTGAATGCGATGCACAAACTGTCGACTGTTATTACAAAGCAGTAAAATCCAAGACTTAAATTTAACCTACATTTTTTCCTACTCATTCAGACAGAATAACAAGCAATTTTGATAATATTACGATTTTAAACAGAGGAAACAAATTTTGCTCTTGATGTGTGAATGAATAACTTAGGTGCTTGTGACTGCAATTTCTGTCCCATAGGATTTACTGTATAATGTATTCAGCTGATGTCTTGCTAATATATTTATTTTGTCTATAAATACACCGCAATTGAAGGCTAGGTTAATTTGTTGTCTAAAAACTCGGCGCGGTCTCATTTCAGTTTCTTCATTACTGCTACAATCGCTGCTTTTAGGGTTCGTTATTCACAAGAGATATTAAACTACAGAACATTCACGAAAATAAACTCCCTAGTTATACAGGATGCATCGTAACTATACCGTCAAAAAAAATAGGGAAGCTCTTCATGTTAAGAACAATGTTGCTATCAGATTGGCGGAGAAAATTATTCTTTTCAATAAAATGAGGGTACTTTGTTCCTTTCGGACGTACGATTTAACTCGCCGTACTTGCTATTCCAGAGAGCCAGCCTCTGTCTGTTGCTGTGTTTCAGAGGAGGGAAGGGAAGGGAAGGGAAGGGAAGGGAAGTAAGAAGTGTGAGGCAGAACTAATGCACGACACACCACACATCCATGCTATCCCCTGCTTGTCGTAAGAGCAGACTAAAAGGGGCTCCAGGGGCTCTGAACTTTGGAGCGTTGGTTGGCGACCAAGGGGCCCTTAGCTGAGTCCTGGTGTTGCTTCCACTTACTTGTGCCAGGCTGCTCACTTTCATCTATCCTATCCGACCACCCTTGGTCAACTCTTCTTCTTTGCCGACCCCGACGGTAATAAAGCACTAGAGGCAGAGGGAGTCTTCCATTTTCACGCCCTTTGCTGGCGAGATGTAGTGTTTACAGTGCATTATGGCTTCTGGTATGGGATAGAATAAATTTGTTACTTTCATTGACCTGTCTCAGTCTCATCCTTGGGTTTGACAATATGAAAGTGACTGAGGTATGAGCAATGCTAGTAATGCCATTCCTTATGCAGCCAGTCCCTGCTATGAATGGTGCGAAAATATCGCTCATAGATTCGGTTGGTGCATGCATTTCAGTGGGCTTGGCAGACTGATATGTAATAGCAACTTCTGGCTCAGTGAAGAAAGCAACGGGAAACTACCTCACTCCTCATTTCCCCAGCATGCCTTTTCAGTGACGCCTAAGCTATCTATGGCAGTTGTTGGCGGAACTGTGGAGGATCAAATCAACCTTCGGGCTGAATACCCAATATATAACATACCTGTCCCTTGCCTTTCTTAGGCCGGTACCTTCATTTTTCGAAGTGTCGGGTCACTTCCATTTTTTCTCTCTGATTAATGTTATATACAGGATGGTTGCCTAGTTGCACTTCCTCTTCAAACAATAATCACCACCACCTGTCCGACGCGTTGGCTGAACGGTCATCGTACTGGCCTTCGGTTCAGAGGGTCCCGGGTTCGATTCCAGGCCGGGTCGGGGATTTTCACCCTAATTGGTTAATTCCAATGGCACGGGGGCTGGGTGTATGTGTTGTCTTCATCATCATTTCATCCTCATCACGACGCGCGGGTCGCCTACGGGAGTCAAATAGAAAGACCTGCACCTGGCGAGCCGAACCCGTCTTGGGATATCCCGGCACTAAAAGCCATACGACATTTCATTTTTCATCACCACCACCAACACCACACATCCTGAACAGAGTCCAAAGCTCACTGCGAATTGTGCATCAAAGTAGGAGGGGGGCATATTGTACATCCACTGTAATCACACCACTGGGCGTTTTGTTTCCTCCCTTCAGTATATGATTCAATTCACAATATTGTGAATGAAGGAATTTGCATTTTCAGGGATGTTAAATAATAAAGAACGTTACTGCGACCATCAAGCGAGAGGAGAAACGATCTGGTGCATTCCTTGACTAACAAGTGTGTCTTAAATACAGTGTGTTCTTGTACTGTGTGTGTGCGCAGTTACAGCTGTTTAATAAACGAACTTTGGATATTGCCTGTGCGAGTCGAACGAAAAACTTGAGCATACGCACGGAGCATTATCTCTGTATCCAACATACACTCCACTCCCCTTCCCTGAAGTCGGCAGCGACTTGTGCTCTGTCGTAGCAAATTCGGCGAGTTGGTCAATTTGAATCACGCGTGCGGAATTAACAAAATAACATATTTCGCGAAAAGAAATATTTTCTCCACCAATACGAATGAACCATCGTGCTTGACATAACACGACGAGCAACCCATTTCTACAAATTTGTAGAGATGTCAAAAAAACATGACGTACATCTGTTTCATAACAATATATGTAGTCTACAATTTAACAAATTTGTCAGCTTTTTACCTGTCAGTTTAAAAGTTCAATGAAACACACATTTCTTAAATTGTCGTAAAAAACAACATTGTCATGACAATTTTATAAACTTGCAAGATTTAATCAATTCAATTTATATGCTGAACAACACAGCCCTTAGCCCAAATACATGTTCCCATTGAAACCAAATAATAAATTAAAATAAAATAAAATAAAATAAAATGCAAAATCTACTATGTGGACACTCACATGTGCGGAAAACGGTGCCTAATGTGAGCTCCACCCCTATAACACTAAATATCTTAACTTAATCTTGTGACCCCACACACAGGCGGCAACCAATCCACATGCGAGGCGCCACACCTCTAGCAGCTGACCGGGCGTGCTGTTCCACCCTGGTGAGGATAAAAAGGAACCACCCTCCCTGGAACAACACGTCTGGCCCCATACGTTGACAAATGTTTATCTTCGCCATTCCCTTTGGCGGCAGGTCACACGGGTGCTACCCCCTGTGGGTGGGGCCTGTAGAATAACACGCACGGTATCCCCTGCCTGTCGTAAGAGGCGACTAAAAGGGGCCTCAGTGGCTCTTATCTTTGGAGCGTGGGTTGGCGACCATGGGTGCCCTTAGCTGAGTCCTGGCATTGCTTCCACTTAGTTGTGCCAGGCTCCTCACTTTCATCTATCCTATCCGACCTCCCTTGGTAAACTCTTGTCCTTTTCAGACCCCGACGGTATTACGTATGAAGGCCAAGGGAATCTTTCATTTTCACGCCCTTCGCGGCCCTTGCCTTCCTTTGGCCGATACCTTCATATTTCGAAGTGTCGGATCCCTTCCATTATTTCCCTCTGATTAGTGTTATATAGAGGATGGTTGCCTAGTTGTACTTCCTCTTAAAACAATAATCACCACCACCATCACACGGGTGCTAGCACCCAGTTCCACATGTATCCTGCCTCTCTCTCTCTCTCTCTCTCTCTCTCTCTCTCTCTCCTTTCTCAACCTCTTATCTATTAACACGTGTTCACCATACTAGGGATAGGACCGCCCTATCCCTCTCTCTTATGACGTTCCCTTCTCCCTCCCTCGCATTCTTTATAAGATTTTATGATGGTGGTGGTGGTGGTGATTTTTGTTTTAAGAGGAAGTACAACTAGGCAACCATCCTCTATATAACACTAATCAGAGGGAAAATATCGAAGGGGTCCGACACTTTGAAAAATGAAGATATCGGCCAAAGGAAGACAAGGGCCACGAAGGGCGTGAAAATGAAAGACTCCCTAGCCCTCGCAAACCTAATAGCGTCGGGGTCGGAAAAGAACAAGAGTTGACCAAGAGAGGTCGGATAGGATAGATGAAAGTGAGGAGTCTGGCGCAAGTAAGTGGAAGCAATGCCAGGACTCAGCTGAGGGCCCCGTGGTCGCCAACCCACGCTCCAAAGTTCAGAGCCCCTGGGACCCCTTTTAGTCGCCTCTTACGACAGGCAGGGGATACCGTGGGTGCTATTTTACAGCCCCTACCCACAGGGGGTTAAGATTTTATGAAACACAAAATTCTCAAAATGTAAACCTGACTGATAATTTACCGTCACTTGTCAGTATAAAATTGTAACTTTTATGAAATAGGGCCCTGGTGGTGATAATTTTTTCGACCAACGGGACACCACCCTGCTAACCACGGTATTCACCATATAAACACTTCAACGATCATGGACATCCATATTCTAAAATTACCATATTTTATCTGCTTTTTGACTGTGTTGAGTGGGACAAACTATGGAAAGTATTAGATGAATTCGGTGTTCCAGCACATCTCATATCACTGGTGAAAGGTCTTTATGACAGTAACTTGGCGACTGTAAGGGTGGATGGTGATACCTCAAATTTTTTCACTGTATTCAAAGGCGTAAGTCTGTAGCGGTATAATTTAAGGACTATGTGAGAACACCGCTACACCGAAAATTTGCCCGTGTGGAATTCATTAAAAAGGGGAATGGAATCTATCGTTTAATCTTGCCCAAAAGTAGGGAAATCTGCGATAAATAATTGTTGGCCGTTGGGATTCTTATTGGTGCAAATTGTAATATAACTGTGGGCAATTGCTTCGCCATTGGACTTTTATTGAACGTTGTTGTTTATGAGTTTGTTATTGGGTAGCTCCGCTGCTCGATAGTCAACTGTTCTGCATGGCGCGCCCTAGCGGCCATTATTCCAAACGAGCACTCCTGTTCCAGCGCTTGGCGAGTGCAGGCGTCATGTCGCTTGGCTTGCTGCCAGCCACTATGGCAGGCAAGAATGATTTGAAACCACCGTAAGGTGATTGTGAAGGAAGGCGTAGGCCTGTGTAATGACATTTATATGTGGTGGTGTACTTTTAACTTGTAAGTAAATGTGGAATGCAACCTTATTCACGACTACGAGTGCCTGCAGCTGAGTATATTTTTCTTGGGAATATTTTGAACCAAACTGTATAAGTGAGTACTTAAAAAATGTGTTCAACACTCCGGTAAGTGATCGTCTGGCATGATATTTACCCCAACAGACTTTCCATGTTATCTTCAGGGAATTATTCTGCAGTGTGTAAGACGCCAACATGGCTACCTTCATCGATGTTTTGAATTAATTTTTCTTTGGGAGACGTCTTGTGAACTACAACCTCGACATACTACTTGTAGGAGAGCAATGTCTATTCGCCAAATTATGTTCTGAGAAGATTCTCGTGTGAAACCCCTTTGATACGCTGGTATTTAAATGTGGCACTAATAATAATAATAACTGCTTACTGTCGAGAACTCATAAAATCTTGTCGAGAGCTACGTGCTCGTTTCGGAAGCATTCTTGTGGGTTTCTTCTCCCAAATCTGCTTGTGTTAATATTTATATTGTGCTACATCTTGGTGATGTGATAAAGATGGGTTTCCAGGCAGTAATAAATGCAATGTTTTCGAAACTACTTGTTAAAAATATTAGCTGTTGTACACTCTCTCATGTTTACATTGGTTAAAGTGAAATTTTAGGTAGATTCATTATATTTTCGTCCTTCTGAAGTATACGGAAGTTGCTAATGTTCATACTATTGTGATTCTCGGTCGCATCTTCCATTATTGGATTCCGCTAATCTAAATATGCCCTCCCAATTATGTTATACTTAAACAAGTGATAATTTATATTGATGCACATACTTATGCGTCAACGGAACAGTGTGGTTTAAACTGGAGCTGTGACCAGTGAAGGTGTGTGTAGTCTCTTGTATCATTAGCCTCATAAAGGCGACTGAATATTTAAAACTATTTTAAACCCTAGTGAATACTGAAGCGTGCTTTGGATCGAAGTGAAATTAATTTTATTTTATTTTTAAAATTAATTTTCAATATTATTATTATTATTTTGAAATATTCTTTTCCCTGAATTTTGATTAATGTTACTGATCTGGAGCTTCACTCCATTTCTATTCCATTGTTGTTGATATGCTTTCATTTGTTTTTCTGATAACGGTGTGATAAGTTTGCATTGTAGCGGAGTGAGTGTTTTAACAATACTCGTGACGTGCAGACGTTCGTTGTTGCATGGCTTGCCTATGTTGGTGATGTGATGAACTGGTCACAAGATGAGTTTTAATTGTTTCTACATTATTGTGCTACCTTATTATTATTATTATTATTATTATTGATTCCCTTCCATAATTCTTTGTTTTTCTTTTGATGTCGGCTCTTTATTAATTTTTAATTTGATTTTTTTGCTTTCCTTAATGTTTCTTGAGGACATTGTCAGTGTGTTAGAAGACGCGGTTGAAGGTTTAAATTTGAAACGCTTCCGGGTTCACTGAGGATTTTCAAATATGTAATAAGTTATCATTTTGGGGAATTTTATTGGGACGCGCGTACCCACATCTGGTGCACCTGAGTTATTTATGACTTCGCTTAAGGAAAGATGGGTTTGAGCTCGAACAAATAAATTGTCACAAACAGGTAAATTGTCACGAACAAGTACATTGTAATGAAGCTTTTCAATCTACCGAAGTTAATTGTGTCTGGGAAATTAGTTGTAACTATTGGTATGGTGACTACGATTGCTTTTCCCCTGTAAATGAGCCTTGTCATCAGTTTTCTCTTTTCTTAAAATATAATATTTTGTTTTTATTATCTTATATATTAATTGCACCACCCACCTTTATTATTCTTTTAAATTACATTATATTTTGGTCTGTTTAAGTGTGACTGAGTGTGTCATTATTGGGAATTGCTCTACCTCATACCCTTTCCACCATCTGTTATGGTTGTTAACCTATTGGCTTCGCCCAGATTCCCATCGCTGCCCATTTCCTGTGTTGGTGTTCTATTGAGGCCCTTCTCTAAGTAGCTGGCGTGATTCACGCTGGGAAGAGCCTCTTATCTCTTTGGTGGTCGAGCTAACAACCGTGGACTCGGGCTGCGGTGTTGTGCCGCTTGTTGTTTGATTGCCCTCTTCTGCGATTGTTGGTGTGCAACAAGACAAGGCTGTGTATTGTCTCCCCAGCTCTACAATATCTATGCCAAGCATATCATGAGGAGAGCGCTTGATGGATGGTCTGGTGGCATCTCAATTCCTGGACGAAAAATCAACAACTTGCGTTTTGCTGACGACACCACACTACTTGCCAGTAGTGAAGATGAGCTTGCAGATTTACTTACAAGAGTAAAGGATATCCTTTACGGATTAGAGATCAATTTGAAGAAGACTAAACTTATGATCATAGATAGCGGAAATCAAGTGCACCTCACAGGTCGATTTAAGGGACTGGAGTTGGTTAATGACCTTGTATACCTTGAGCCATGCATAAGTGACACAGAAAATTGCGAGAAAGAGATAAAGAGGCGTACTATCCTAAAACGTGCAGCCATGAGTAAACTAAGATCTGGCAGAACAGAGCAATATCCAAAGTCACGAAGATTCGATTGGTTGAAGCACTAGTATTTTTCGTGTTATTTTACGGTTGTGAGACATGGACCGTAAAGGCTAAGGACAAAGACCACATCGATGCCTATGAGATGTGGTGTTGGCGTAGATTGCTACGTGTAGCTTAGACCGAAAAGAGAACAAATGAGTCCACCATTAAAGAGCTGACGATAGAGAAATATCTCTCTACACGTGTCAGTGAAAGAATACTTCAGTTCGGTTCCTTGGACATACCTTAAGGAGTGATCGAAACAACCTGGAAAAGTCTATCATAGTAGTCAAAAGACCACGTGGAAGGACATCAAGCAGGTGGATAGATCAGGTCAGGAAGATAACTGTCCTTCTTCTTCAGAACGTCCTAAGAAATGCTGAAGATTGAGTTAGATGGCGACACTTTGTGAAGCATGTAATTCTGTAGAGACAAAACAATGGGGTCACGACACTCAGTAATGAGTAATACGACTGATGATATATATTTGAAAAAATGAATGAAACAATTTTACTTATATGGTTTAAGAGTAATGTTACCTTCTTCACTGGACATGTCGGTGGGAGGTTGCTCACTTCAACGATCGCCGGATACAGCCAATACTCGATCTCCATGAGCTCACAACACCTGGTGGGATTAATGTTGAGTGTGCTCTTTCCGTACTCTATCCCCATCTTCTCAAAGCCGGTCACACTGCACTGAAACACAGAGCAACCAACAACTACATCATCATCAACAGAGATTATTTTTTGTAAATATCTATTACATCACACTACACAGATACCACAAGACTAAAATGTCATGATTTATAGATTGACACCTAACTTAGTTGTATAACAATTCATTAAAAAGCTTTCTTACTATTCAGTACAGTAAAGTGTTTTGACACTCAAGAAGATTATTTTAAAATCTATGCATGTTCCTCTCCTAACTTGGCCCATCTTCAGAAGAACATATTATTCATGCCTTGTCGCTGCAACCATTGATTTCTTCTCTCTGCGATCCTTTACATCTCTCCATAACTTTGGCATCCCATCAGCTCAACTACCTCTTCAAAGATATTCTTCCGTGGTTTCCATCTGCCTTTCTTTCCCATCACCTTGCCTTCGAACTAGTTCTTTATGACGTCATTATGACGGAGAATGTGACTTAAGTCCGACACTTTTCACCTTTTTATCATTATTATTAATTGTCTCTAGGTGTTAATTTCTCGAAGCCCTGCTTCATTAGTTTTCTTCTCAATCCAGGTAGTTCTCTATATTTTCCTCCATAGCCACATTCCCACCTCCTTCAAGAGAGTCCATCCTTCACAGCCTTATAGCAGCACACTCCAAATGAATGTTTTGATAAACAATTTCTTTTGTTCAGTATCTAAGGATTTATGAATTAAGAGCTGCTTCTTGTCCTCAAAGGCTTTCTTACACAGGGGAATTTTTACCTCTACAACATATTATTAAAACATGGTAATAATTAAAAACAATTGAAATTATGTTGAGGATTGATATGCACGACTGACATATGATACACTATTCCTATCTTGAAGATAGACTTCATGGTCCAACTGGATGATGATAAAATGGAACACTTCAATTTATAAAGTTCCTGATGTTTACACTAGGGTAGTAAGTCTTCTTGTCTTCAGAAATCTTAAACAGTTCTTGAAGTTGTCAAAGAGATGAATAACAGCTAACGGGAGAACAATATTTCTAATGTGTGACTTGTATAAAGAGGTGGTTAGCTGCCAATAATCTACTGAAACGGCAATAAATATGTTTACTGCAGAGTTAAATATCTTCAAAAGAAATAAAAAATATAAACAAATTAATTTGTTGAAAAAGATAACCACGGTTTTCGTAGGCCCAGTCTATTCCTTAAGAACTTTGGTAACAAAAATGTCACCAACACATAGAACCTTTTACCCGTACATCATACATTATGACCAATTTTTTTATTACATCTTTGATTAACTCTACGACTCGTCCGAGTGCCCCATGAGTACGGCCCGGATGTTTGTGGCAGGTGGTAGTGATTATTGTTTTGAGAGGAAATACAACTAGGCAACCATCCTCTGTATAACACTAATCAAAGGGAAAATATGGAAAGGGTCCGACACTTCGAAAACTGAAGATATCGGCCAAAGGAAGACAAGGGCCACGAAGGGTATGAAAATGAAAGACTCCCTAGCCCTCGCAAACCTAATAGCGTCGGGGTCAGAAAAGAACAAGAGTTGACCAAGAAAGGTCAGATAGGGTAGATAAAAGTGAGGAGCCTGGCACAAGCAAGTGGAAGCAATGCCAGGACTCAGCTAAAGGCCCCGTGGTCGCCAACCCACGCTCCAAAGTTCAGAGCCCCTGGGGCCCTTTTAGTCGCCTCTTACGACAGGCAGGGGATACCGTGGGTGTTATTCTACCGCCCCCACCCACAGGGGGAAATGTTTATGACATTTCCTTATATTAATTCCATAGAAAATACAAGTTAAGGGTGATTTTACCTACGGTGACTAAAATGATGCAATTTTCACAGGTCATATAACGTCATATTACGGCTCTTTTAATGTTTTGTCATTTTCCTGTAATTCTTCATATTATTGTTATATTTTATCATGAATTTTCGTGTTTAATTCATTTTTTTAATCGTTTTATTCCAGTTTCGCATACTAGCTTTCACTCCTCTCAAAGATGGATTTTTCACATCTCCGAATTGTTGTCTGTAATTTACAATTAACTCTCTTAGAAATATATATTTATGTAAATTAGGAGGGTCATCTGTATAGAAAGAGACAGATGCGTATAAAGCGACAGAATAGCGATTGAACTCTAATGATTTGACGTATTTCAAATATGCCCCAATACTATCCTGAGATGCTGAGCGGTCGTTTTCCCCGTTACAAGTTAATGTTGGGTGAAAATAGAAGATCGTTCTTATTTGATAACTTTAAAACGTACGTAATTTGCTATTGTAATTCTTTCTGATCCCCCATGAAAATGTGGCATTTATTTCACTATGTGCAGAGTCGGAGTTACCTCTGGATTGAGTAATTAAGTACATTCAAAATACATTAATAAAATATTATTATTATTATTATTATTATTATTATTATTATTATTATTATTATTATTATTATTATTATCGAATGTTCTATATTTTAAAAGTATATTTTCAATATAATAATTTAAACAGCGGGCAAGATTTTCAAGATTTCGACCAAAATTTTTTTTAAAGTCGTATTTATTGTCATACTAGACGGTGCCCGCGGCTTCGCCCGTGTTTATTAATTCAAGCGTGTTAAACCCGTTTAATTAAATGCAAAAGAAGAACTGTATTTATTAACATACATCTTTTTCACCTTTAATATTTGTCGTTTTCTATTATTTTAATATTTCACCCCCTTTCAACCCCACCCCCCAGCCTGTAGGGGTGTTTTCCCGTACAGTTTTCTTTCCCAACCAGTAAGCCACATGAGTATCATGTTTGGTTGAGAGCTATGCTAGAATATGCACACGTGTACATCCATGATCTCGGTCATTTTGGACATTCCTTTCACCCCATCCAACCTCCATCCCGATTGGGGATGAACTTAGACTCAAACGGCATCCAGAGTGCCACGGTTCACCTCAGCAACTCCAAAGATTATGAACTCGCCACTAATATCATTAATTTATTTTTATATTTCACCTCTTCCTTTAGCCGTGCTAGGGATTTCTTGCCCTTACAGTAATCTTCCCAGATATTAAGTTACATGTGTATCTAGTTTGGTTGAGAGCTATGCTGAAAAATACACACATATTCACCCGTAATCTCTATGTCATTCTCGACATTTTCTTTCTTCACACCTTCTCACCCCCTATGCCATGGGATCTGAACTTGGACTTTTCATATACCGTTTATAGAAGCAGAAGAAGATAAGTTTTAAGAAACACATCATAATCTTCGCATACTGTTCGTCAGGCAACCCACTGAACATACTTGTCATGAGGTTATCTTGTCTTTCCCTATTTCATTTTTTTAATCCTTCTCACCCCCTATGCCGAACTTCCCATCAAATTTCGTTCAAACCACTTCCTTAACCCTCCCAGGAGTAAGAAGAACAAATTGTGAAATGTTCAGCCAAATTGCTCCAGTAGTTTTTGAGTCCATTCGAGACATACATACTGTGCAAACAAACATTCGTTTTTATATAAATAGATTTTAGTACTTTTTAGGTCATAAATGCTTGCATATTTCTAACATTTTTAGGTCATAAATGCTTGCATATTTGTAAAATTTTCAGGTGATTACTTAGCTAATTCAGCATGTCTGAGTAACAATACTGAGAATTTACATTACATCTTTACCCCACCATAGTTACAAACCATCGGTATAGGGAAATAAAGAAACAACATTACATGTCTAGACTAACTGCTTCACTACAACTAAATCTACAACTAATTTAGTCAAAAACGTAATTCTGAGCGGAATCCTACACAGGAGGATGGCCATTCCACATGCAGGGGTCCACCCTACCACCCTCTAATCTTACAACTAACTTGGTGGCCCCCACACGGGCGGAAAACCAGACACTATGTAAGGCACCACCCCTAACTTAATCTACTACTAATCTAAAAGAACTGGCTGGTCGTGGTATCCCCGTGGTAAGGAAAACTGCCCTTCCTGCCCGTGACACCACTCCCAGCCACGCCTCGTGGGTCAGATGTCTTTCCCCACCAACAGCTAGCTGGCAATGCGTTTTCCTTCCATTCTTTGCGTGGTAGATCACATGAGGCGGAAGCCAATCCATCATGTGACCCGTCACGTTCTTATCTACTAACCAGCTTGTTTTCTTTTTAATAGTCGCCTTTCTTTCACATTGTCAGCACCCATCCTTGCTTCTCATGTTTCCCCACGTGCGGACATGCTTAATCTATTTAACCTTGGGGTAGGTCCGTCCCACCCCACCCTTTCACTTCTTATGCCTCCCACACCCCTTCCCATATCTTTCAGTCTGCCCTTACACCGTGCACTTCTTCTACCTTGTTTACATCTTGTCCTCTACAATTTATACACTCATTCCTTTAAACTATGCCATGAATTTAATAATAATACACCTTTTTACATTTGCTCCCTCAGACTCCCTTCTCCTTTCTACTTTCTACTTTTACAGAGTCTTTCACATCCCCCCGCTCCTAATATTACCGCTAGACACTTAATCCATTCCATTACCAATATTACAAATCTTTTCTTATAATATCTACCTTGTATAAATATAACACTCATTCTACTATCATCTTGCTCCAGTGAGTATCACCATTCCTCTGGGCAAGATACTCTACCTCCTTATCCAAGTCTTACTCAGTTCACCTTCCTATCCGACTACTCTAAATACACAACCAACATTCCTCGTCCTCTGTTCACAGTTCACAACACCGATCTTACAGACATGCTAATAGATTCCTTACTTCTCTACTCATTTACACCAACTTCATACAGTTTTTCCACCTTGTTTAGTTCTCATACTCTACAATCCACTCACTAGTTGCACATTTCCTTAACAGCACCATAAACTTCATATTTATACCACCTCATTACCTATACTCTCTCAACTTTCTTTCTCCTATCTAATTCCTCCTTATAACAAGGTTTGCCAACCTCACCCCTAACTAGATATTACTTACTCGTCTCTTCATACATTCTTTTACCAATATATACAAAACTCTTCTTACCGTATTTACATTATACTGTATATAATATAACACATTCGTCAAAATCTTACTACCTCTTCTCTGAAGACTACATTTTTATTCACAACATCGACTTTATAAACATAATAATAGTTTCCTTACTTCTCTTCTAATTTACACCGTCTTCTTACAGTTCTTCCACCGTGTTTTCGTCTTATACTCTACAATCCACTCACTGATTACACATTAGCTTCAACTTAATATTTATACAACCTTTTTACATTTAAAGTTAAAAACTTCATGATTGTTCCGTATTGAATAGAGAAATAAGAAGATGTACAATATTATAGGGAAGGATCCACCTTTCAATACTCCGTAGTAAGTTGAACTAAAAATTAGTTACAACCTGTTTATTGGGACCGGTTTCAACACATTTCAAGTGTCATCAGATCTTCGCTAATTGGCTGATGATGACACTTGAAATGTGTTGAAACCGGTACCAATAAACAGGTTGTAACTACTTTTTAGTTCAACTTACTACGAAGTATTGAAAGGTGGATCCTTCCCTATAATATTGTACATCTTCTTATTTCTCTATTCAATACGGAACAATCATGAAGTTTTTAACTTTAAATGTAAAAAGGTTGTATAAATATTAAGTTGAAGCTAAGATCTTCGCTAATTGGCTGATGATGACACTTGAAATGTGTTGAAACCGGTACCAACAAACAGGTTGTAACTACTTTTTAGTTCAACTTACTACGGAGTATTGAAAGGTGGATCCTTCCCTATAATATTGAACCTTTTTACAGTTATTCTCTCAGCTTTCTTTCTCCCACAGAATTCCTCTTTATTACAAGGTTTTCCATCGTCACCCCTATCTAGATATTACCTACTCAAAATTTTCAGGTCATAAATGATTGCATATTTGTAAAAGTTTTAGGTCATAAATTCTTGCATATTTCTAAGTTTGTTTTTGCTATTTGCTTTACGTCGCACCGACACAGATAGGTCTTATGGCGACGATGGGATAGGAAAGGGCTATGATTTGGAAGGAAGCGGCCGTGGCCTTAATTAAGGTACAGCCCCAGCATTTGCCTGGTGTGAAAATGGGAAACCACGGAAAACCATCTTCAGGGCTGCCGACAGTGGGCTTCGAACCTACTATCACCCGAATACTGGATACTGGCCGAACTTTAGCGACTGAAGCTATCGAGCTCGGTTTTCTAAGATTTTTAGGTCATACAGATCCAGGCCGTACTCACGAGTCTAGATGCAGATTTTGATACTGATCAGTGGAGGAATGTAGAGTTGTATAACCAACAAACAAACAAACATAATTGTTGGATTAATGCTTAGGATAATAAACTTTTGGGCATATGTCGTGTCCAGAAAACAAGGTGAAGTTCTTTACTTTTCACAGAGAACTTTGCTCTGCGTTTTCAGAAGAAAATATCGACTGATCATGTGGAAGACTTCCCCAGTAATGGGGAATTTCACCTTGTTTTGTTGACACAGAAACAGACCAAGAGCTTATTATTATGTCTAAATTTAACTTTCATTTTACAGATATACGGCATATCATAAATCAATAGCAACTTCTGGTCTGGTACTTACCATAGCCTCGGGACAAAGATCCTCTGTTAACTCTACCGACACATTCGTGATGATGAGAGTCCTGTTGAAGCGCTCTGCCTTAGCTTGGATCACGTCGATAGGGGATTCCCCTGCCTTCAGGTAGTTCTTCAGCTTCACAAACTTCAACTCATATTCCGGCTGGAATGAAAAGAGACTCGTCCATTAGCACTCAGGTCTGTATTGACCTACGCGAGTACAAGCTTTAATCGTGGTTTAATACTACGCAAAACCGAGATAAGAGTTAAATTTAATTTCACCAACAACATTATCTCAGATTGAAATTTTACCGGAGGAAGGGTGGATGGTATAATATAAAATGTAAGATAATTAGAGCTTCAAGATGGCAGCTCGATTGATAAAAAGAATGTGCTACATACTTTTAGGACTGCGATGACACTGTTTTGAAAAAAGAAGTTTGGTTATCTAAAGCCTGGACACCGTCATTCTTATCCATGAACGAAAATAACCTCAAGTTCCCAACAAATAGGTAACATGAATCCTCGATAATATCTTACGAACGGCGTACTGTATTGTTTAACACTTTATTTATTTCTACCCAATTGAAGTACATTACACATTAGTTGTTACGTCCACCTTCTCAACATAATCTCCTTGTAAATGTATGCACTTTTGCCATCGATGTGTCAGTCTCTCCAGACCTTTCTGAAACCATTGTTTCGGAGTGCTGCGTACCTATGCCTTGACAGCTGTGTCCAGTTCTGAAAAATCCACAAAAGGGCGACTACACACAGGTCCCTTCATGTTCCCGAACATGTTCCCGGCACTTCTCGTCATTTCTTTGGCGGTGGACTGCCCCTATGCTTCCATTGCATCGATTGATGTTTCGTTTGTGGCTCATGGTAATGGAGTCATGTCTCATCACCAGTCACAAGCCTAGCCATGAAGTTGGCTGGATTTAGATCGTGGCGTTTGCAAAAGCGCTCTGCACACGTCCACACGCCTCTGCTTTTCGTCTGCCGTGCACGATCCGCCGTGGGGTGTTTCGGCTAATTCCAGTGGCAGCCCCCATTTCCGTAAATGTCATGCATTTGTTTCCTTGGATGGCCTGTTCGACCCGGGCAATGTTGGCTGGTGTTGACACTGTCACATTCCTTCCAGAACTGGTTCCCTTGTCCACCGATGTTCGCCCTGTTTTCCAACCTTCCAGCCAGTTGTAAACTGTTTTCTGTGACGGCGCATGTTCTTCACACACAGCGCCGATGAATTTCTGCAGTGGTCAAGCCTTTTTCCCATAGGAACCAAGTCGTATAGCGCTGTCCCTGAAGGTTGCTTTCCATGTTGTCTGCTCTTACGCTGACATTGTTGTTATGAAATGGCTATGACGAGTGCATCTGTTGGCCCCTGTGCGTGTGCTGCTACCAAACAGTGATACAAGACACTATTTACATGTCACCACATTCAAATGTGAAATGTGAACCATACCCTGACGTACAAAAAATAAAGTGTAAACAATATAGTACGCCCCTCGTATATTCTGTGTGGTACACGATTGTGCATCATTTGTAATGAATAACTAAGGAATATTTCTTGAATGAAGCAGACAATGTGTAGGCCTGTTTTCTTATTCTCTATGATGCCGATGTTTTCAGACATTAAATTAAATAACAATCCTTTGTCTTGAAACGTAATATTAGGCTTATTCCTTCGCTTCTGGTCAATAACGGACATAATTCATGATAAATTATTTGCAAACATCGAACCTTCTTAAAAACTTGTTTATTTTTGAGTATGGTAGTTTTGTGTATGCGAGTATGAACAATTTAACCCTTTGTTGCCTGAATAGTGAAAAATAATAAGTATACTAGATTTTTTTCACCTTTTTCTAATGGAATATGTTCAAATAGTACATGCTAATACTTTCTAATCATAATTTTAATTTTTGATATGTTTTTGGGGGCCTGATACTTTTAAGTACCGTCAGGCATATAGGAGGCTTCATATTTGGGTGGATAAGAATGTTCACATTTTGGAATTATATTACATTTATTGTCTCAAAATATTAGTAGAACATGTTTTTCACACCTGAAACTATTACAAAAATGTAAAAGCAAAATTTAAAGCAAATATGTGTAATAAGTTTCGTAATATTATTGTTCATATGTAGAACATCTTGCATACATCCAATACAGCTGACAGATTATGATACTCTGCAAAACAGTTCTCTTTTTCATTGCAGCAAAGAAAAACACTACATGTAGTAAACTTTGAATGCGGTCTTGACTGCACCTTCTTTCTCGAACACACCTCACATCGACCACGGTTTTTTACAAAAACAACAAAATGATTTCCACGATTACTTAGTCTGACATCACTGGGCACAGAATATTCTGTTTTCCTGATTTTTGTAGACATTTTTGCTCTGGTGACCTCATATGACGTGAAAGTTTTCCTGGAAGAGGAATTTCTTTCTGGTTCATCAGTCCTAGGGCCACATTACGCCGGAATGCCATTAGAGGGACTTTTTCATGCAGATTACAGTATATGATGTAGGCACTGACAAATGCTATCTCAATCATTCCCCAAAATAATCTATGCCACCATTTTAGGATCGACGGTCTAAACCATATACGACTCGAAGTCTGTCAGCATGGTCCACTCCACCCATGTGTGCATTGTAGTCTTGCACAACAACCGGGCAATCAACAGTAACATTACTTCCATCCTTCTGTTTCCTAGAAACAGTTGTGGCTTCTGTTCCATGGAAATTAGGTGCTAAGCACACACCTTTTTACTGTCTTTCCATAGAAAAACACTGATGTCCATCGAAGGAAAGCTTTACTTTCGGTTTTGGATATGACTAACATGAGACACTCCATATGGCCTAACGGTACTTCTAAGTACCTCGCCATTTACTAGCTATATATCTACACCAATTGCAAATTTCATCAATTTCAGTATTTTATTGCATTACAGAAGCAAACTTACATGTACTAAGATTACTTGCAGGTCGACTGTAACAATAGGAGCTAAGAAATAATCAATCAAAATGTCATTTGTTTACAGTGCTAACACTATGACTACACTCCTAAGAATAAAACGATCTCCCGCGTTTTTCATCAATACCAACCTCAAAAATGAAATATCTCTGTTTTAAGAATTAGTTACTTGAATGTTCCATGAGGAAAATACAAGGGTAGGATTTACTGAATAATTCCAAAGCCATGCAATATGAGAAGGTACTTTCAAGTAGCATCAGGCAACAAAGGGTTAAGGTTCAAATTTAGACTGGAACGAAAACTTAGTTTCGGTAAACAGAGATAATACATTGTGTGATGAATACAGAAGTGAGCGTTATATGAGGTAATTCGTTTTCGGAATCTAAGGTCAAAGCAAAAGTAACAGCCGTTGGTGAATACAGACCTGAGTGAGGGTTTGACTAACACTGTCAAATGACCCACTATGTCGTGTTGGTCATTAAACATGTATCATGTATGCATTTCCTAGTATATACTGTTGTATACTCGAAATCTTTAGTATCTCGTGGCCAGAAATATTCATTTCAGGCAAAAAATCAGTACAGCCCTCAGAACCACCCAGTACCTGCTTACACACTCTCTCTCAATGGTCAAATGCATCAGAAGCGTTAACACATGCACACATCTGAAGAGTGAGGGGAGGTGGAGAAAATAGAAGTACGAGGATATCTAGCATGAATGAAACACACGCGGAGGGGAAGGTACTTGCTTCCCAGCCTGCCCACACGTCCCACTGGTTCGACAATGAAGGGAGATAGGAATGAAGGGAGGATAGTGGTGGTGATTATTGTTTTAAGATGAAGTACAACTAGGCAACCATCCTCTATATAACACTAATCAGAGAGAAAAATGGAAGGGGTCCGACACTTCGAAAAATGAAGGTATCGGCCAAAGGAAGACAAGGGCCACGAAGGGCGTGAAAATCAAAGACTCCCTAGCCCTCGCAAACCTAATAACAGTGGTGTCGGAAAAAAACAGGAGTTGACCAAGGGCGGTCAGATAGGATAGATGAAAGTGAGGAGCCTGGCACAAGTAAGTGGAAGCACTGCCAGGACTCATCTGGGGGCCCCGTGGTCGCCAACCCACGCTCCGAAGTTCAGATGGTGGTGGTGATTATAGTTTTAAGAGGAAGTACAACTAGGCAACCATCCTCTATATAACACTAATCAGAGAGGAAAGATGGAAGGGGTCCGAGACTTCGAAAAATGAAGGTATCGGCCAAAGGAAGACAAGGGCCACGAAGGGCATGAAAACGAAAGACTCCCTAGCCCTCGCAAACCTAATAGCGTCGGGGTCGGAAAAGAACAAGAGTTGACCAAGGGAGGTCGGATAGGATAGATGAAAGTGAGGAGCCTGGCACAAGTAAGTGGAAGCAATGCCAGGACCCAGCTGAGGACCCCGTGGTCGCCAACCCACGCTCCAAAGTTCAGAGTCCCTGGGGCCCCTTTTAGTCGCCTCTTACGACAGGCAGGGGATACCGTGGGTGTTATTCTACCGCCCCCACCCACAGGGGGGTGAAATATGATATGGTACTTTCAAGTAGCATCAGGCAACAAAGGGTTAAGGTTCAAATTTAGACTGGAACGAAAACTTAGTTTCGGTAAACAGAGATAATACATTGTGTGGTGAATACAGAAGTGAGCGTTATATGAAGTAATTCGTATTCGGAATCTAAGGTCAAAGCAAAAGTAACAGCCGTTGGTGAATACGGACCTGAGTGAGGGTTTGACTAACACTGTCAAATGACCCACTATGTCGTGTTGATCACTAAACATATATCATGTATCCATTTCCTAGTATATACTGCTGTACACTCGAAATCTTTAGTATATAGTGGCCAGAAATATTCATTTCAGGCAAGAAATCAGTACAGCCCTCAGAACCACCCAGTACCTGCTTACACACTCTCTCTCAATGGTCAAATGCATCAGAAGCGTTAACACATGCACACATCTGAAGAGTGAGGGGAGGTGGAGAAAACGGAAGTACGAGGATATCTAGCATGAATGAAACACACGCGGAGGGGAAGGTACTTGCTTCCCAGCCTGCCCACACGTTCCACTGGTTCGACAATGAAGGGAGATAGGAATGAAGGGAGGATGGTGGCGGTGATTATTGTTTTAAGATGAAGTACAACTAGGCAACCATCCTCTATATAACACTAATCAGAGAGAAAATGGAAGGGGTCCGACACTTCGAAAAATGAAGGTATCGGCCAAAGGAAGACAAGGGCCACGAAGGGCGTGAAAATCAAAGACTCCCTAGCCCTCGCAAACCTAATAACAGTGGTGTCGGAAAAAAACAGGAGTTGACCAAGGGCGGTCAGATAGGATAGATGAAAGTGAGGAGCCTGGCACAAGTAAGTGGAAGCACTGCCAGGACTCATCTGGGGGCCCCGTGGTCGCCAACCCACGCTCCGAAGTTCAGATGGTGGTGGTGATTATAGTTTTAAGAGGAAGTACAACTAGGCAACCATCCTCTATATAACACTAATCAGAGAGGAAAGATGGAAGGGGTCCGAGACTTCGAAAAATGAAGGTATCGGCCAAAGGAAGACAAGGGCCACGAAGGGCATGAAAACGAAAGACTCCCTAGCCCTCGCAAACTTAATAGCGTCGGGGTCGGAAAAGAACAAAAGTTGACCAAGAGAGGTCGGATAGGATAGATGAAAGTGAGGAGCCTGGCACAAGCAAGTGGAAGCAATACCAGGACTCAGCTAAGGGCCCCGTGGTCGCCAACCCACGCTCCAAAGTTCAGAGCCCCTGAGGCCCCTTTTAGTCGCCTCTTACGACAGGCAGGGGATACCGTGGGTGTTATTCTACCGCCCCCACCCACAGGGGGCCGAAGTTCAGAGCCCCTGGGACTCCTTTTAGTCGCCTCTTACGACAGGTAGGGGATACCGTGGGTGTTATTCTACCGCCCCCACCCACAGGGAAAAATGAAGGGAGGAACCAGACCCCCTCTTCAAGGCAACAGACGTAATGTGTATGTGAACTCAATGAGGGTCAAATTCTCCAGTTTCTTTCTAATTCTTGTGTGCGAGGTTTGGCTGAATTGTTAGCGGTCTCGACTATGACTTCATTACCAAATGGCATCGCGCTCAACCATTGTAAGAAAGAATGACCCTTATTTTCGTCAATATAGGCCCTGTTAAATACTACTACCAATAATAATAATAATAATAATAATAATAATAATAATAATAATAATAATAATAATAATAATAATAATAATAATAATAATAATAATTTCCATCCTCATAAACCAAAGTAAAAATAACCTGGCATTAAATAATTATGATTGTCAGAGACGCAAGAGCGTCTGGAAAACCGTTGCTATCAAGTTATCGTCAGCGCTGATCAAACAATTAAATAGCATATATTGGGCGGGGGAATTACATCGTGCATACTTCATATCAATTAAATTACAGTTGATTAATTGTTTTCCTTGATTAGAAGAAGCTAGTATAGCCTGAATGTTCAACCATAGAAACTTCGTAATCAATTTCCGAAAAAATGAAGTTGGTAGTGACCTTTGAGTCGCAAGCCACACCTCGTGGAGGACGAACACATGTGACGTTGCCTTGGTTACTTCTCCTTCATCCTCAGGGTTGGCCAAAATATTCGCCCAAACGTTACCTGTTTCCTTTTCCACCCGGAATTCTTGTGATCGCGTTTGAACCTGATAAAGCGCCTGCAAAACAAGGGAATTTCTGGCGCTGAGTAGCGCATTACGGCAAAGTGCTTGGCGGGAGACAGGCTCGCAGCGCAGGCGACCGGGTGAACGACAATTCCCTGAATCGATAAAATAATGTCCCTGCACACAGTGTAGGTTATAATGTGTTTGCTTATTCTCGATTATGTTAATGCTTTCGCCCACCTAATTCAATAAGAATCCATTCTCTTGGAAATTCAACTTACGCTTCTTTTTTCCGTTTCTAGTCAGTAGCGGACATTATTTACGAAAGGAATCAAAAACTTGCTTATATTTCGACAATGGCAGAAGCTCGTAGTCATTTTTGTTTTCCGTGCCTCAGTATGAAAAACTTAAGGTTAAAAATCAGATCGAAACGAAAACTTAGTTTTGGTAATCCGAGATAAGGAATTCTGTGGTGAATTCAGCAGTGAACGTTATCCGAGAAAATGGAATTATCCGAATATTGGAAATGTAACATAATAGCAAAAGTAACTGACGTTGGTAGTCTGTAATATTCAGAATAAATGGACCGTGGTTATAAATAAAAGAATAACGAAATCCATACTGTTCCTTTCACACCACTTAGGTTTTAAAATTAGTACTTACATCGCCACCTTGGACCAGGTCCCATATCGCCAAGGATATAAAACTCGCACATAATATTCGATATAACACACGTACGACACTCATTTTAAAACTATGGCCGAATCTCTGTCCCTTCTCTTTCTTTTATATCCAACGCTATCCGCAATTATGTTGACCTAAAAGAACAGGTACCTTTTGATTTCGTATTACAATAACACAAAAGATTACAGGTAATGAATGGTTTCCTGGCAGGCACTATGCGATAAATATCAGGCAGGTTGAATGCATATTAATATCATCTGCTTGTACAGCATATTAAAGCGAATGTTTTTAATTTCATTTGGAGTACATAGCCATTTCATAAATCACCAAATAAATCTTGCTGAATACCTTTACTACCCACAGGATATTTCGAACTTATGGATCTGGTTAACATGGACTGTATCTATTCTGGTGAGTTCAAAGTCGTATCTAGATTAACAAAATGCGCTTCTATCGAATCCCTTCGTATGTCGATGGCGGTGAATTTGGTAAGTCCATTTATAAGATACTTGAACATAATGTGCAATGTTAACAGTTCATTTTGTCTTCTATGTAGGGTGTAAAAATAAGTCATGATCAAGCTTTCAGGAGACAATCCTTACATGTAGAAGAAGAAAATCTATATATATATAAAACTAGCCGTCACCCGCGACTTCGCTCGCAATGATTTCGTAATTTGATACACTGAAGAAAATGGAAACTGCAACACCATGAAGGCATTGGTCGTTTGTGTTAATTTCCAAGATATGGAACGATGCTACGTAGGTATGTAAACGATCAAAGTTTCAGATCCATTGGATTGTTGCTACAGGTCTCTCCACGTGATTGGTCGTGGAGGAATCAACTCCGGTATAGGGACTCTGGTGTAGCGTAGTTGACTTGCAGTCTGTGCAGTGAAGTGTTCCCCGTCAAACATGCCTCGACGATAGAGAAGAGTACGCTATCAACAACTGTCGCCGTTTGGAGTGGTGGTGGTGGTGATTATTGTTTTAAGAGGAAGTACAACTGGGCAACCATCCTCTATATAACACTAATCAGAGGGAAAATATGGAAGGGGTCCGACTCTTCGAAAAATGAAGATATCGGCCAAAGAAAGACAAGGGCCACGAAGGGCGTGAAAATGAAAGACTCCCTAGCCCTCGCAAACCTAATAGCATCGGGGTCGGAAAAGAACAAGAGTTGACCAAAAGAGGTCGGATAGGATAGATGAAAGTGAGGAGCCTGGCACAAGTAAGTGGAAGCAATGCCAGGACTCAGCTGAGGGCCCCGTGGTCGCCAACCCACGCTCCAAAGTTCAGAGCCCCTGGGCCCCTTTTAGTCGCCTCTTACGACAGGCAGGGGATACCGTGGGTGTTATTCTACCTCCCCACCCACAGGGGGAGTGCCGTTTGAGAGGGCTCGGATAATTGGGCTGTGTGATGGTGGTGGTGGTGATTATTGTTTTAAGAGGAAGTACAACTGGGCAACCATCCTCTATATAACACTAATCAGAGGGGAAAATAGAAGGGAACCGACACTTCGAAAAATGAAGATATCGGTCAAAGAAAGACAAGGGCCACGAAGGGCGTGAAAATGAAAGACTCCCTAGCCCTCGCAAACCTAACAGCGTCGGGGTCGGAAAAGAACAAGAGTTTACCAAGGGAGGTCGGATAGGATAGATGAAAGTGAGGAGCCTGGCACAAGTAAGTGGAGGCAATGCCAGGACTCGGCTAAGGGCCCCGTGGTCGCCACCCCACGCTCCAAAGTTCAGAGCCCCTGAGGCCCCATTTAGTCGCCTCTTACGACAGGCAGGGGATACCGTGGGTGTTATTCTACCGCCCCCACCCACAGGGGGAGGGGCTGTGTGAGGCTGGATTATCGCTAAGGACTGTCGCTGCACGTGTTGGCCGACGGGCATCTACGGTACAATGTGTATGGCAGCAATGGTCGATAGTGATGGGACATTCGATTCATTTTTCTTTATCGATTCATTTGATTCCGTTCACTTTACTGATTCGATACAGTGATCTGATTCACGGCACATTAGTCACCGCTCCTACTGCATCTGTGTAGTATGTGCTGGTAAGACAGCAGCAACAGCATTCAGTGCTCGCAGCTGCCATCTGGTCTTCATACTATGAACTCCTTTATTAGAACAAAAATGCTAGTCACTCTAATATATCGAAGGTTTCCGGCGACGCAGGGTGGGAAAGGTTAGGATTAGGAAGGTAGCAGCCATGGCCTGAATTAAGGTACAGTCCCAGCATTTCCTGGTGTGAAAATGGGGAAACTACGGAAAACCATTTTAACGGCTGCCGACGGTGGGATTCGAACCCACCATCCCTCGAATGCAAGCGCATAGCTATGCGATACTAACCGCACGACAACTCGCTCAGTCATTTTTGAAAATATGTATTTTTCTATCAGCTGAGGATTTCTTAAAATCGTCATATTTTGTATAGGCTACCCGAGATGTACAGTAGCCCGCTGGTTTTCTGATTCAGCTTACTGTTGGTTAAGTTATTGCGTCTGTCGACATATGATTGAAGTCTTGAGCAACGATGTGACATATGAACTGAGAGAATACTGAGCCGTTCTTCGCAATATAAAACAGGTATTTTTGAGTGGTCATGAGCATGACTCATAGTCATAGGGCAGGCTAGAGTAGAGTTTTATTGTCAAATGTCATTTAAGTTATAATACTAAGATTCATTAAACTAATAAATAGTATAACCTAATAGCCTACCTACTTACTAGCTACTTCAGAATTATGTTTTGACTACCTTTTTAACACTGCAAATAAATCCATATATAATTTAAACCTCCCTGTAAGAAGAGGACAGTGAATGCAAATGGGTATTATTTTCAAATGAGTTGAGCTCGAGAATCCGTTATAGCATACGATTCTTTCAGTGTACTGTACCATGGCTCACTGTATGTCTCGCTGCAGCGGAAGCTCGGTTCCCCGCCAGTGTCCAACTCTCCAGTGAGCCGATAAGGAGCCGTGTGTATCTTGTGTCTCACTGAGCCGCACTCGTTCACGATTCTTTCGGGGTGCTATGGCTCACTGTATGTCTCGCTGCAGCGGAAGCTCGGCTCTCCGCGTGTCCAGTGAGCCGATAAGGAGCCGTGTGTATCTTGTGTCTCACTGAGCCGCGCTCGTTCACGATTCTTTCGATGTGCCATCATTCACTGTCTCGCTGCAGCGGAAGCTCGGCTCCCCGTCAACGTCCAGTGAGTGCGCCACTCAGCACTGTTCGCTGGGAGTAAGCTGAATCGTGTGCCGTGAGCTCGCCGTTGCTGTGAAACGATTCACTCGGACACTTGAATGAATCGATACACTGCTTCGAATCATGCATTCAGTAGGCAACACTAGTGGTCAAATGAAGGTACCCACACTCGTAGACCTGGCACAGGCCCAGCGCGACAGACAACTGCGAGAGAGGATCGCCGCATCATTCGGATGGCCCGGATGGAACCCCATGCAACAGCAGAGCAAATTCTAGCAGCTGTGGCACCCCACGTTACACAATAAACAGTTGGTAATCGCCTGCGTGCAGAAGGCTTACGAGCCCGTGTCCCTGCAGAAGGTGTTCCATTGACCCCACAACAGCGACGTGTAAGGCTGGCCAGGTGTCGAGAAAGATGGACGTGGGTCGACGAATGGCATAGGGTCGTCTTTAGTGATGAATCGCGCTTCTGTCTTGCCCGCAGTGATTGCCGGAATTGTGTGCGCCCACGCACCGGGGAGAGGGGCCGCCCAGATCTTATTGTCGAGAGGCACACAGGGCCAACACCAAGCATTATGGTCTGGGGAGCTATAGGCTTTAATGTGAAATCACAATTAGTGCTGCTCGACAGTACGTTGATAGGGTACTCAATCCAGTGGTTGTCCCTATGATGGCGAACAGTGCTAATGGGATGTTTCAGCAGGACAATGCCCTGGTTCACACTGCACGCATCTCCAGAGAAGCTCTCCACGACATCACAACCTTAGAATGGCCCGCCAGATCCCCGGACCTCAGTTCTATTGAGCATGTGTGGGACATGATGGGTCGACAACTGGCTAACCGTCCTCAGCCACCCACAACTCTGGAACAACTGATCCGTGCAGTGCAGCAAGCGTGGGCCACAACTCCTCAGGAAGTGTATATATGGTTCATGGTGTGGGTTACTGTAGTCACGTCCTAGTTCGTGAACCATGGGCAACGGCTGAGTGGCCTAGTAAGTGGTCCTGAGAGTCGGGATACCAGTTGCTATGGAATGGGAGTGGGCATCTCGGACATATTCTGACTCATGGCCCACTTTGCGCTTAGACTGCTAGGACTATACAATCCACCGGTGGTCCTTAACCCGTTAGAGGAGAGATCCTCACTCGGACTATGAGTAAGTAGGGTAGCATCCTGCTTCATAAATTTTCCGAGCTCAGAAATTTTTAAGCAAGCCTTGGACCTATGGGAGTAACGGAGTCCCACTCCCATTTGACAGGCGAGGGACTCCTTGGAAACAACTTGGCGAACGAAATGGAATTCGATGGGGAGCTATCAATATTAACGGGGCTTATGGAGGAAAGAAAGTAGAACTGGCTGAGTCTGCAAAGATGATGCATCTGGATGTGCTAGGAGTAAGTGATATTCGGGTAAGGGGAGATAACGAGGAAGAGATAGGAGATTATAAAATGACATAGTATGGAGTAGGACTGTTTATCAGGAATACCATTGCACGCAACGTAGTTTCTGTTAGGCTCGTAAATGAGCGAATGATGTGGGTAGATTTGTCAGTGGGAGGAATTAGGACGAGAATTGTCTCAGTGTATTCACCATGTGAGAGTGCAGATGAGGATGAAGTTGACAAGTTTTATGAAGCATTGAGTGGCATCGTGGTCAGGGTCAACAGCAAGGATAGAATAGTGCTAATGGGCGATTTGAATGTGAGAGTTGGAAATAAACTGAAGGATACGAAAGAGTGATTGGTAAATGTGGGGAAGATATGGAAGCTAATGGGAATGGGAAGCGTTTGCTGGAGTTCTGTGCTAGTATGGGTTTAGCAGTTACGAATACATTCTTCAAGCATAAGGCTATTCACCGCTACACATGGGAGGCTAGGAGTACCAGATCCATAATAGACTATATCTTAACCTACTTTGAATTCAGGAAATCTGTTAGGAATGTACGAGTTTTCCAGGGATTTTTCGATGATACAGACCACTATCTGATCTGTAGTGAACTAAGTATCTCTTGGCCTAGGGTAGAGAAAGTGAAATCTGTCTGCAAACGAATAAGGGTAGAAAATCTCCAGGACGAGGATTTTGGGAAAAAATACATGGATATCATTAGTGAGAAGTTTCGAACAGTAGATAGTAAGCAGGTTCAGGTATAGAAAGAGAATGGGTGGGGTACAGGGATGTTGTAGTAGAAACAGCAAGAGAATGCCTAAGGACGACTGTGTGTAAAGATGGGGGGAAAAAATGCGAACATCTTAATGGAATGATGAAGTGAGGACAGCTTGTAAAAGTAAAAAGGAGGCTTATCAGAAATAGCTCCAAACAAGGGCCGAGGCAGACAGGGATTTGTATATAGATGAAAGAAACAGAGCGAAACAAATAGTTGTTGAATCAAAAAAGAAGTCGTGGGAAGATTTTGGTAATAACCTGTAAAGGCTAGGTCAAGCAGCATGGAAACCTTTCTGGACAGTAATAAAGAATCTTAACAAGGGAGGGAAAAAGGAAATGAACGGTGTCTTGGGTAATTCAGGAGAACTCATAATATATCCCAGGGTATCACTGGCCAGGTGGAGGGAATATTTTGTAAATCTTCTTAACGTAAAAGTAGTGTCGCAAACAGCGAAGCTCATGGAGAGGAGGAAACTGATGCTGATTAATTTACACTTGAGGAAGTGGAAAGGATGGTAAATAAACTCCATTATCATAAAGCAGCAGGAATAGATGAATTCAGACCTGAAATGGTGAAGTATCGTGGGAAGGCAGGGATGAAATGGCTTCATAGAATAGTAAGATCAGCATAGAGTGTTGGTAAGGTACCTTCAGATTGGACAAAAGCAGTAATTGCACCTATCTATAAGCAAGGGAGCAGGAAGGATTCCAGCAACTATAGAGATATCACATTGATTAGTATACCAGGCAAAGTATTCACTGGCATCTTGGAAGGGAGGGTGCGATCAGTGGTTGAGAGGAAGTTGGATGAAAACCAGTAAGGTTTCAGACCACAGAGGAGCTGTCAGGATCAGATTTTCAGTATGCGCCAGGTAATTGAAAAATGCTACGACAGGAATAGACAGTTGTGTTTATGTTTCGTAGATGTAGAGAAAGCATTTGACAGTGTACTGTAGGAAATGTTGTTCAGCATACGGGGGTCGATGGAATTAAAGGTAGATTATTAAAATCAATCAAAGGAATTTATGATGACGATTGGGCTTCAGTAAGAATTGATGGTAGAATGATTTCTTAGTTCAGGTTACTTACAGGAGTTAGACAAGGCTGTAATCTCTCACCTTTGCTGTTCGTGGTTTACATGGATCATCTGCTGAAAGGTATAAAGTGGCTGGGAGGGATTCAGTTAGGTGTAGATGTAGTAAGCAGTTTGGCCTATGAAGACGACTTGGTCTTAATGGAAGATTGTGCCGAAAGTCTGCAGTCTAATCATCTTGGTACTTAGAAATATGTGCAATGAGTATTGTATGAAAATTAGCCTCTCGAAGACTAAATGAATGTCAGTAGGAAAGAAATTCAACAAAACTGATAGTCAGATTGGTGATACAAAGCTGGAACAGGTAGATAATTTCAAGTATTTAGGCTGCGTGTTTTCCCAGGATGGTAATATGGTAAGTGAGATTGAATCAATGTGTAGTAAAGCTAATCCAGTGAGCTCGCAGCTGCGATCAACAGTATTCTGTAAGAAGGAAGTCAGCTCCCAGACGAAACTATCTTTACATCGGTCTGTTTTCAGACCAACTTTGCTTTATGGGAGTGAAAGATGAGTGGACTCAGGATAACTTATTCATAAGTTAGAAGTAACAGACATGAAAGTAGCGAGAATGATTGCTGGTACAAACAGGTGGAACAATGGCAGGAGGGTCCTCGGAATTAGGAGATAAAGGCTAAGTTAGGAATGAACTTGATAAATGAAGTTGTACGCATAAACCCGCTACGGTGGTGGGGTCATGTGAGCAAAAAAAAAAGTACGAAAGATCACAACACGAAGATAAAATTGGAGTGGAGAGATAGCGTGCAATGAAGTTAAGAGTCGAATAACTTTGAGTGGTGTTTTTAAAAGTTGGGAAGATCACAATATGAAGATAAAGTTAGAATTCAAGAGGACAAATCAGGGCAAATATTCGTTTATAAGAGGGAAGTTAGGGATTGAAATAACTTACAAAGGGAGATGTTGAATTAATTTCCGATTTCTTTGCAAACATTTAAGAAAAGGCTAGGAAAACAACAGATAGGGGATAGGGAATCTACCACCTGGACGACTGCCCTAAATACAGATGAGAAGTGAATGATTGTTTAAAACAATACACATTTTGGCTTTGCGAGTTTGGTTCCAGCAAAATTTGTGGAGTACAACAATGATCGTAATTAATAGTGCTCTAGATATTCCGCTATCAGTGACATCGTGTTAAGCCTTGGACACTGAGCAGGCCTGTGAGCAGGAGCAATGGAAACAACCACTTCCTGCTTCCTCTATTGCCAGTGCAAGGTCTCTTCATGAGGTAACCTGCTGATAAATGTCATGCCTGCATGCTAACACTTCATTTTCTCACGGTCTATTTATAGTGGCAGAGATTTTGTTCTTAGATTAAGTTCTTACATCCAACCAAAACTATTAGGTGGAGTATTATTTATTCAAGGAGACATGTTGCGCCTTTGTTAAAGGCTTCTTCATTGCAGAATATTATCGAAACCGTTCATTGCGACATCGCTTTTAACGACGGAATAGAAGCTGCTCGACTACGTGGTATGTTACGAGCTGTACGTGGAGAGATGGCGTGGAATGACATTAGTAAAAGAATAACTCTGAGTGGTGTTTTTAAAAGTAGGAAAGATCACCGTATGAAGATAAAGTTGGAGTCGAGAGATGGCGTGCATTGACATTAAGAGACGAATAACTCTGAGTGGTGTCTTTAAAAGTAGGAAAGATCGCAATATGATGTTAAAGTTGGAGTGGAGAGATGGCGAGCAATGGCATTAGTAGACGAATAACTTTGAGTGTTGTCTTTAAAGGTAGGAAAGATCACAATATGATGATAAAGTTGGAGTTGAGAGATGGCGTGCATTGACATTAAGAGACGAATAACTTTGAGTGGTGTTTTTAAAAGTAGGAAAGATCACAATATGATGATAAAGTTGGAGTTGAGAGAAGGCGTGCATTTACATTAAGAGACGAATAACTTTGAGTGGTGTTTTTAAAAGTAGGAAAGATCACAATATGATGATAAAGTTGGAGTGGAGAGATGGCGTGGAATGACATTAGGTGGCGAATAACTTTGAGTGGTGTCTTTAAAGGTAGGAAAGATCACAATATGATGATAAAGTTGGAGTTGAGAGATGGCATGGTGGTGGTGGTGATTATTGCTTTAAGAGGAATTGCAACTAGGCGACCATTCTTTATATAACACTAATCAGAGAGAAAAAATGGAAGGGGCCCGACACTTCGAAAAATGAAGGTATAGGCCAAAGGAAGACAAGAGCAACGAAGGGCGTGAAAATGAAAGACTCCCTAGGCCTCCATACGTAATACCGTGGGAGTCGGAAAAGAACAAGAGTTGACCAAGGGAGGTCGGATAGGATAGATGTAAGTGAGGAGCCTGGCACAGGTAAGTGGAAACAATGCCAGGACTCAGCGAAGGGCCCCGTGGTCGCCAAACTGCACTACAAAGTTCAGAGCCCCTGGGGCCCTTTTAGTAGCCTCTTACTACAGGCCGGGGATACCGTGGGCATTATTCTACCTCCCCCACCCACAGGGGGGAGAGATGGCGTGGAATGACATTAGGAGACGAATAAGTTTGAGTAGTGTCTTTAAAAGTAGGAAAGATTACAATATGAAGAGAAAGTTGGAATTCAGGAGGACAAATTGGAGCAAATATTCCTCTATATGAAGAAGAGTTAGGGACTGGA
Organism: Anabrus simplex; assembly: GCF_040414725.1. Taxonomy (NCBI): domain Eukaryota; kingdom Metazoa; phylum Arthropoda; class Insecta; order Orthoptera; family Tettigoniidae; genus Anabrus; species Anabrus simplex. The sequence continues at coordinate 71,578,157 of NC_090278.1, read as the reverse complement.
ATAACTTACCAGGGGAGAAGTTCAATACATGTTCCAATTTCTATGCAATTATTTAAGAAAGGACTAGTGAATCTGCCACCTGGGTGACTGCCTTAAATGCAGATCAGTATTGATTGATTGATTGATTGATTGATTGATTGATTGATTGATTGATTGATTGATTGATTGATTGATTGACCGAATCTAAAGGTCACGTCTATAGCCTATATAAAACTTTTAATTTAAAAAATTGTTTAGTACGACTTTGTTTATTATGACATATTGTATAATACGCCGTATTTTCGGAGGAATGTATCGGCTATAACGTCCAATGATGAGTTTTGTTTGTTACGTATATGGGGACTACTGACAACAAAGTAACGCTTATGACTGCAGACTTTAAATCAGTGTGTCTGCTAACCCTGCGTTGCTACTGTATGGAAAATGGAACTCTATAGCTACTCTGGGTCTAACAGACCCGGATGGAATATCGGGGCAAAACAAGAAACTACGATTCAGGATATTAAAATAATGTATTTTTAGAGACTTAAGATATATCTTGATTTGGTATATGATTACTATATGTATTATTTACAGAATAAAATTGCTAATTTACACTACTAAGCGTTGCATTTACCTTTTTACAAATTTAGTGGCACATTGCGTAGGAAGTTTAGTTTCTCACAATTTCTAGTCCTTAGAACATCAGAAAACATTGTAAATATCACGGAGGTGGTGGTGGTGGTGATCATTGTTTTAAGAGGAAGTACAACTAGGCAACCATCCTCTATACAACACTAATCAGAGGGAAAATGGAAGAGGTCCGACACTTCGAAAAATGAAGGTATCGGCCAAAGAAAGACAAGGGCCACGAAGGGCGTGGAAATGAAAGACTCCCTAGCCCTCGCAAACCTAATAGCGTCGGGGTCGGAAAAGAACAAGTGTTGACCAAGAGAGGTCGGATAGGATAGATGAAAGTGAGGAGCCTGGCACAAGTAAGTGGAAGCAATGCCAGGACTGAGCTTAGGGCCCCGTGGTCGCCAACCCACGCTCCAGAGTTCAGAGCCCCTGAGGCCCCTTTTAGTCGCCTCTTACGACAGGCAGGGGATACCGTGGGTGTTATTCTACCGCCCCCTCCACCGGAGGAAAAATAGCTGAGGAGTTAGAAAACGTTCTTCTTTAGCATGTCATTCTTCTGGTTCATAAATTTTCTGATACCGTACCGCTGGTACGTAACTCACTGGTTCATCATAGTATTCAGCTACTCACTCCTACTCTGGCGCGCTGTTTTGAATGAGCAGTGTGCACACTTAAGGCAGAGGATCACCTAGTAGTAGTAGTAGTAATAGTAGCAGTAATAGTATGACCTGGTGAAAAATTACACTTTAGGCACATTCCTAAATATAGCACCACAGTTCACTAAATAACTCAAAATTCAGCCCTGGAAAGAGCCGTTTCTTAAAAAGAGCTTCTTCCTCTTCACTTTTATTAAATTCTACATTCATTTTATTCAAAATTAGCAGTGAAAAGGGTGTTTCTCCTCTGGCTTAGAGGAAAAAATTGCCTCCAAGTCAGATAGATTTTTTCGCCGCCAGTATAGTGAATTGAGATTTTCCGCCTCATCGGGTATTTCTAGGAAACAGATTAGTAAAAGGCCATAGGTTTTGCCCTGGGACACTCCACTATTCGAACCCCACCCCCCACGGAGAAAAGACTAAGAGTGCTCACGGACCACGGCTGTCTGCGGCCTTTTGACTGTTAGATCGGCAGAGTAGTACTGTTCGTTAGAAGACAGAAAATGTGTTGTTTTTCATTTCATTGGGTATTTCATGTGAAATTATTGCTTTTACTCGCGCCATTCCTACTAACGTCATTGTAATGACCTATGTTCATTTCAGTTGGGAAAACCACCCAGAAAGTCTTTTAGATGATGTAAACAGGCAGGTGGAGAGTAAGTGTCTGACATTATAATGAAATTCTCCAACCTGATTGTGATTGATGGTAGGCAAGCGGGCCTACCATTACAATGAAAATTCCCTAACGCAGTCTTCATATGAAGACGTTTGGTGATTTCTCCGTCGCATTTCTAGGGTAACGTTAAGAACTATGCAATTTAATACAATCTTGCTCACAACGTGTACACTACCTAACCTTCAACTCTGTATACAATATAGAATTCCGTAGCGAAGCCCGGGTACATCAGCTAGTGGGAAATATTTATGTGGGGCGGGGGCACTATGTCCATTTGGCTTTTTAGGAAATTAAAGTTTTCGGAGGGCTGGACGAATGAGAGGCACCCGGTCATCATAAAAATACATACGCACCTGAAATGTATAAATGAATGAATGTAAGGTACCTTTCCTCAAGATACTCATTATTGTTGCAGTACTACCAACGTGCGGGGGGTGTAATTAAAGTAGTAGCAACGTAGTCCAGACACTCGCAGGAGATCGGGCATCCAGTTGGAATTGTCGTTGCTGTGTGGCGTTGAAGTGAAGAGTGTCATTTTCACCGCTCTAAAGCATGTCTTCAAAAGGTGATCAGCGTTCGTTGATTGCAATCGAGGTTGCCTGTGGCAAAAATGCATCAGAATGTTATCAAGGATTATGGGCCTGTGCCGAGAATGCATTACCACATAAGATGGCTGCACGATGGGTCAAGGCGTTTCGTGCGGGTCGGAAAGAGACTGCAGATTTGCGCCGCAAGATCAGATTTACATCGTGAGTGGTCTCGTTTCCGTAGACCATCGATGGACTGCCCAAGAATTATCCGTAGAGGTTGGCTTGAGCCATCAAACAGTGTGGAACATACTGACAAAATATGTTAAAATGAGGAAAGTTGCCCCCCGTTGGGTACCACATCAACTCACCGACGTACAGAAATGGCACCGGTATGCACTGGCTGGCATCCACCTGGACAGATATCGCAACGAACGAGACGCATTTCAGCAGCGTATTGTCGCCATTGATGAGACGTGGGTACGAGTGTACAAGCCTGAATTAAAGCGTCAATAGAATGAATGGCGTCACCCAGGTACGCCACGTCCACAGAAATTTCGACAGGAACCCAGTCGGATGAAGCTTATACTGATTGTGGCATACGACTACGATGGTGTTATTCTTACGCATGCTGTGCCCGAGGGATTTCTGGAGCGACAACTGTGTCCGGCTGTGCGGCGCAAACGTCCATGTTTATTGCGGGTCGATCGCCCTTTCGTGCGTTATCATCTCACAAACAATGTCAAGCTCTTATTGCAACAGTGGTATTAGGAGGTCTTAGAATACCCTCCGTACTCACCGGACATGAATCCTTGTGACTTCGACCTGTTTATAAAGAATCGCTTCCGAGGCGACCGATTTTCTGGCATTACATCTGTATTCCCCGAGGTAGGGCGCTCCATTGCTGTTATCAACAGAGAACACCTTGCCACGGTCCTCAACGGCTTCCCGACATTTGGCAAAAGTTAACAGACTTGGCGGGTGACTACAGTAATGCAGGTGTACTTGTTCGTTCATTAAATATTGCATTCTAACTGTAATGCCACTATTTTATTTACAACTTTTGTAAGTTGAAATCTTCAGTACAAACGGATAGCATGAATAACCCAGTGATGGAGGAACGGCATCAAAATGTAATCTTGATACCTCTTCTGCATTTACTGTCGTCTCGAAGAAAATAGGCCAAATTATTCGTCTTGCACTAACAGCACACCAAACACCAATCTTCCTATCATAATGAGGGACTTCGTGAACACCATTAGGATTATCTGTACACCAATAGCGAGAGTTACGACTGTTCACACGACCATTAAGTTGAACAACTGGCGACTCATGCTGGCCAGATAGAGCACGTACAGACTGCTTGTAGGGTCAAGAACTACACGCGCACCTCACATATTCCAGCTGCCGTAGCCCAGAGTATAAAACACTGTGCGTTCAGTTTGGGACACCCTGTAGATGAAGTCTGGCCCATAAAACAAAGGAAATAACACTGAAAATAGAAGTGAGAATACCTTTATTTAAAACATATACATTACTGACAGTGCAGATGAACCAATAACCAATAGAACTGCTTATTAATCGTCCAATTTCTCGAACTGGATGAAGAGCTGGATGCAGTATTTCACGTTGCCTTCGCCATCCTTTACCAGAGCATCGAACCTCCATTGGTCAGAGCCAGGGATAGAGTCAGGGAGACACGAGACGTCTAGGACGTAATCTTCCACGGAATATTGGCCCTGTCAGGAGAAGGAATACAATTTGTATGAATTGATGATTGCAGAAAGGACTTGAGTCCACTTTTAAATTGGATATGTTTTTGATCTATCAGGAATTATCATCATTTCCCGACACCATTATAACGATGGTAACCAATGTTCGTCATCTACAATGAGTTCCTCTCATCGGTTGGCTGGCAGGCCGCCGAGCTTATCTGCCTCACGTTGACTCATCAAAACATTGGAGACATGCATTGCATATCTCTCGGTAACTGCAGGAGCGTTTCTGGTAGATGTTAAGAGGAATTAAGCACTTCGGGTCTCGCACATAGTTAATTGCTCCGCTTGTAGACTAAACGTCATGTAGGAGGGAAATGCCCATAGTACGTGCACGTAGCAGTCTGATAACGTAACTCCATGCAGTTTTCACTGTGCAATGGTAAGGTCATTTGCGTGCTGTGTTAACAAAGTAACGCGATATCTGTGACATGTGAATAATTCTGTGGAGTGATTTATCCTGATTGTGAATAATGATAGTGTTATTATTATTATTATTATTATTATTATTATTATTATTATTATTATTATTATTATTATTATTATTATTATTATTATTATTATTATTATTATTCGCTGAGGCCATCAAGGACCACGTTAAGTCTTGTTTCATTTGACACTGAACTTGGCCTTCTTTAGAGCCCAAATTTCCCTCATTCTTTGTGAATGGGCCTGCTTACGCTCCTCTGTCCAAGGGGCAGTTGCTCGTCTCGGTTTAGCCCGTTCGTCAATGTTTTCTTGCGGAAGCGATCTCTGTTAAGGGCGTCTTCAGCTGAGATATGTAGCATTTGCCGGTCTTCTTTGGTATTTCTAAACCAAGGAATTGTAGTTTCGGGCTTTGAATAAAAAAAAGTGAAAGATCTCTTTAGTTAACTTTCTTCCGTCCATTATTTTCAGATGACCGTAAAATCGCGCCCGTCTTTTTCGGATTGTGTCGGTAATTTTCTATATTTTGCTGCAGACTTCCTCGTTGGATCTCTTTTGATGAATTCCATTTCTGTAGTTTGATCCCAAGATTCCTCTCACAATTTTGCGCTCTTTTTTCTCCAATTATTATTATTATTATTTTGGGGTGTTATTGTTTCATTTAGAGAGATTTTAGAAGTGATATGGGGGAATTTGAACTTAATAGTTGGCAACTCTGGAATGCCCGCACTTCGCAGTTCAGGTCCGTGTTTAGAACGTGTATTAAGGGTTGATCTGTCGCTCTAACTGTTCTCGAGTTGTGAAGTGTTACTTCAGGGTATAATTATCATAATTAGGTAGGGGTATTTATGTACGATAATTATGTGAAAACAGAGTATTACAGGGAAGTCGTTAGGCGATTTGTAAACAAATTGAGAGGAACGGGTTCTTTACACGATAAGAAGCGAAGTGTTAAAAAAACGTGTACTTAACGAGGAAAAAGTCAATTAAATCACAGAAAGGTTAGAACATACCCCTATAAAATCCCTCTAAGACAACTTGAACAAGATGCCTGGATTTAAAGTTAAGTTGTAAACCATAACATATAAAAATATTTTAACAAAACTGATACAGATTAATATGTAATCCGAAAATGCCTGTGTCCTTAATTATTTCTGTTACTTCCGAACGGTGCATACAGGTTTATTTGGTGGTCTGCGAAAATGTTAAAATTGAAACCATATAAGGAGAACATTTCCAGCATCTCCTGTCATAATTCTTAATTACTTATTTTGTTAATTTTAATTATCTCAAGTCATGCACGGATAAAGTGAGCGATGGTGGTGGTGGTGATTATTGTTTTAAGAGGAAGTACAACTTGGCAACCAACCTCTATATAACACTAATCAGAAAGAAAAAAAATAGAAGGGATCCGACACTTCGAAAAATGAAGGTATCGGCCAAAGAAAGACAAGGGCCACGAAGGGCGTGAAAATGAAAGACTCCCTAGCCCTCGCAAACCTAATAGCGTCGGGGTCGGAAAAGAACAAGAGTTGACCAAGAGAGGTCAGATAGGATAGATGAAAGTGAGGAGCCTAGCACAAGTAAGTGGAAGCAACGCCAGGACTCAGCTAAGGGCCCCGTGGTCGCCAACCCACGCTCCAAAGTTAAGAGCCCCTGGGGCTAAAGTGAGCGAAGTATTGTCGTTGTTGCTATACCGTGGAGCGGGCAGTGATGAGTCAACGGGAGGCAGATAAGCTGGGCACTCCTGCCGGCCAACCGATGGGAGAAACTCACTGAATGTACACCAAACCAGTGGCGCAGATTGTCGAGAGTCGGTCACCTCTGAGCGGAGATTGGCAACGCTGGCCGTGCAGTGTTGTCTAGTCGAAGCCATCCGTTCGAGGTCCACGTATTCTTTAAAATAGTTATCTTTTCTTTATTACGCAGTCCAAAATATAGTATTCAAGTATTTAAAGTTAAGTTGTAAACTATAACCATATCAAAATATTTTAATAAAAGTGATACAGATTAATATGTAATAATCGAAAGTACATGTGTCATTAAATTATTTATGTTACTTCCTAACGGTGCATACAGGTTTATTTGGTGTAGTTATTCTCGGTTATCTGCTTTACCTTTCAGAATTCAATGTTCCCTAGGTATTTAAACTCGTTAATGACCGGGCGAGTTGGCCGTGCGGTTAGGGGCGCGCAGCTGTGTGCTCGCATCCGTAAGTGGCGGGGGTGATTATTGTTTTAAGAGAAAGTAGAACTAGGCAACCATTCTCTATATAACACTAATCAGAGGGGAAAAAATGGAAGGAGACCGACACTTCGAAAAATGAAGGTATCGGCCAAAGGAAGACAAGGGTCACGAAGGGCATGAAAATGAAAGACTCCCTAGCCCTCGCGTACCTAATAGCGTCGGGGTCGGAAAAGAACAAGAGTTGACCAAGCGAGGTCGGATAGGATAGATGAAAGTGAGGAGCCTGGCACGTATTGTTAAATCATTATATGCCGCATATTTTTCACTGGGTTTAGAGATACAGAAATCTTACAAATTTAGCTTGATCATTTTCTATTTTTTTATATATTTAATATATGAGCTACTTTTCAAGAATAGTCATACCTTTTTCTAATTTTTCTCTTGGGAATAGAAAATTTGTTATAATTTTAGAATATCAAGTTGTACTTACCGCTGCTATTGGACAAGCTGTAGGCAGGTTGCTCTTCTCAACCACAGTGGGATAGAAGCAGGTGTCGTTAGCTATCAGATCACAACATTTCGTGGCGGGGAGATTAAGGGTGCTTCTACCATAGTCATTGCCGTACCTCTCAAAACCTTGGACTTCGCACTGAAATGAAGATAAGTGAATACAGTCATGACTACAATAATAAAATGTAAACTAGCTATGAACATCTACAATAAGAATAATATTTCGATTAATGCAAAATTGAGATATTACCGGGCAGTGATCCACCCTGAAGCCTGATAGGCAGCAGAAACTCTTAACCTAGTAAGAACAGGACTACTTAAGAGATTAGAAATGGTGAAACGAAAGATTCTCAGGAAGATATTGGGACCGCGAAGAACAGAGGACGCTCAATTTAGAAGACGAGCGAACCAAGAACTGTGTACGAAGATAGAGAAAATCTCGCAGATCATACGGAAAAGAAGGAACGTGAACAAGAGAACCAAAGTACGCTGGATCCGAGAGGTACAAAGGGATCTAGAAGACATTGGAATACAGGGACTGGAGATATACAACAGAGTGATATTTAAATAAAAAATTCAGGCTTGCACAGGTTTTCAGGACAGAACTAGGACCAGAAAAAAATCATCATGGACATAAGAACGAAGAAGGTTGCAAATTATGTGGTGGTGGTGGTGGTGATTATTGTTTTAAGAGGAAGTACAACTGGGCAACCATTCTCTATATAACACTAATCAGGGAGAAAAAATGCAAGGGGTCCGACACTTCGAGAAATGAAGGTATCGGCCAAAGGAAGACAAGGGCCACGAAGGGTGGTGGTGGTGATTATTGTTTTAAGAGGAAGTAAAACTAGGCAACCATCCTCTATATAACACTAATCAGGGAGAAAAAATGCAAGGGGTCCGACACTTCGAAAATGAAGGTATCGGCCAAAGGAAGACAAGGGCCACGAAGGGCGTGAAAGTGAAAGACTCCCTAGCCCTCGCAAACCTAATAGCGTCGGGGTCGGAAAGAACAAGAGTTGACCAAGGGAGGTCGGATAGGATAGATAAAAGTGAGGAGCCTGGCACAAGTAAGTGGAAGCAATGGCAGGACTCAGCTAAGGGCCCCGTGGTCGCCAACCCACGCTCCAATGTTCAGAGCCCCTGGGGCCCCTATTAGTCGCCTCTTACGACAGGCAGGGGATGCCGTGGGTGTTATTCTAACGCCCCCACCCACAGGGGGGGGGGCAAATTATGAGAATGAAAGAATATTGGACAAGGAGAGAGACCACAAGAAACGAAGCTGATACGAATTAACGTGGTCCTCAGATAACCAAAACGAAAAGAAGAAGAATATTTGGGAGAAATCATTCCAGAAATCAATTTAGAAAAACCCGCTGTAGAAGAAATTATACACAAGGTTATCTAAAAACCTCTAAATACAACACTACAACACAGTAGTCAAACCGGAATGCCTAAACGCGTGTGAGTGTCTAGTACTGAATTACAGGCTGAATAAATTAGAAGTACTGGAAAGAAAAGTTATACAGAAAATACTCGGTCCGCTAAGAACTACAGAACTCTGGAAATCAAGAAGTAAAGATGAAATATTTCATAACATAGAAAACATAACATAAACAATAAGGAAGAGGTGATTAACAATTTTCTGAACATTCATACAGAATGGATGACAACAGGTTAACCAAAGAGATCATCTTCAAATGTCTTTGGAACAAGAAGTCAACATCAACCTGGTATCATAAAGTCAAGAAAGATTTGGAAAGAAACACTATAGGAGAAGAAGAAGAAGAAGAAGAAACAGAGAGAAGAGATTTTTAGAAAGAAAGTGTTCAAAATGGAAGGTCGAAAGGGAGAGAAAGCAGGCTCAAAATGGTCCGAGAAGAGGACAAGGAGCCATAGTGAGAAGATGAAGGAGTATTGGAGGAAGAAGAAGGAACAACAAAGGATGATGGGGCAATGAAATTGGCTCGTAGTCTTTAGAAGACCGTAACGGACAAAGAAGTATGCTAGAGAAATGAGGACTGAGTTAACTTCGTGTTACTTTCCTTACCGAGTCAGAAACTGCTATTACATATCAGTCTGTCAAACCCACTGAAATGTGCCTTCAAGAGATACTTTCACTTCATTCATAACAGGAACTGGCTGCATGTGGAATGGCATCAGTCATCCCCAGTCACTTTCATATTACCAAAGATGAGACTTAGATATATCAATGAAAGAAACACACTGGATCAAGCTCATATCAGGTTTCATTATTTATAATCTTTTGTACCAAGATTTTTAGTATATTCTGTCAATCAGAGCAGCTTAAGTGCTTGGAAGAGTCTTCTAAATAAATAAATAAATAGCATGCAATAAATAGTACTAGTATATTGTAATACTGGTAATAAAATTAAATTCCATAAATGGAACTCATTGTTGTAGGCAGTAAAATTAAATTTTGCATATGAGCATTTCAATCTCCAGCAAATATTTCTTTTATAGCAAGCATTTTGAATTTGGGGTGCACATTAGGTTCGAGTAAATACAGTATTTATTGATACAAATGATCCTAATGTCACCGACAAGTAGAAAAGTGCATGTAGGACATGGTCTTTATTGGCCATGAGAATCCATATGGTAGTGTGCGAAGATCAGAAATCTGGATATGCCAGTGACGATAGCTGGTGCCAGAGAAGAGACGAACGATAATCAGATGGGTAGGTGGGACGACAACCATATTTTTTGTTAGCCGTTCCTCAAGGTTCTGTTCTCGGTCCCTTATTATTTACAATACTTATGAATGTGTTTAGTGAGGGTGTAAGGAAAGAGGCAGTACGGTTGGTAACGTTCCCTGATGACCTGGTGTTCTGTACAGAGAAATGGCTGTAAGAATAGAGAGAGGTTCTGGAAAGTAGAGGAATAAGGATAAGGAGAACGAAGACATAGTTCATATGAGAGGTGTGAAGAAAAGTAGAACGTATATCTCAGTGACTAAGAAATTCAGATACCTTGATTAATTTTTCCAACATGAAGGCTAATTGGGGAAACAAGGTAGAAATTAGAATACAGTTCCCATGGTGGAAATGGAAGAATGTGTCTAGTGAGTTGCTAGACAAACTGAAATGGAAAATCCACAAGACAGCCGTCAGAACAGCTTTAACTTACGGAGAAAAAACCTTATCTATAATAAGAAAATACGGTGGGAATAACGATATTTGCAGCACTGGACAGACAAGGCTTGATAAAGTACGAAACCAAGTTGTGAGACGAAGGCTGAAAGTGGTTCAAGAATCCGAAAATTTCAGGAAATCTGGGCTCACGTAGAAATGCGAAGGGCGTACTATACTGTCTCACGCTTTATTTTTTCTATCCAAATGAAGGACATTACACATCAGTTGTTACGTCCACTTTCTCAACATAATCTCCTTGTAACCGTACGCACTTTTGCCATCGACGTGTCAGTCTCTCCAGATCTTTCTGAAACCATTCTTTCGGAGTGCTGCGTACCCATGCCTTGGCAGCTGTGTTCAGTTCTGCAAAATCCGCAAAACGGCGACTACGCAGAAGTTTCTTCATGTTCCCGAACAAGTAATAATCACTGCTCGACATTTCTTTGGCGTTGGACTGCCCTTATGCTTCCATTGCATCGATTGCTGTTTCGTTTGTGGCTCATGGTAATGGAGCCATTCTCATCATCAGTCCTCAAGCCTAGCCATGAAGTTGTCTGGATCTTGATCATGGCGTTGCAAAAGTTTTCTGCACACGTCCACACGCCTCTGCTTTTCGACTGCAGACACGAGTCTAGGCACCCACGTGGATGACACCTTCCCCAATGGTAAGTGGCCGTGCATGATCCGCTGTAGGGTGTTCGGCTAATTTCCGTGGCTGCATCCATTTCCGTATATGTGATGCATTTGTTTCCTTGGATGGCCTGTTCGACCGGGCAATGTTGTCTGGTGTTGACACTGTCATATTCCTTCCAGAACTAGCTCCCTTGTCCACCGATGAGCACCCTGTTTTCCAAACTTCCACCCAGTTGTGAACTGCTTCCCGTGACGGCGCATGTTCTCCACAGACTGCCACCAAGCGCCGATGAATTTCTGCAGTGGCCACGCCTTCTTTCCATAGGAACCAAGTCGTATAGCGCTGTCCCTGACGGTTGCTTTCCATGTTGTCTGCTCCTCCGCTAACAGTGTTGTTATGAAATGGCTATGGTGAGTGTATTCGTTGGCCCCTGTGCGCGTGTTGCTACCAAACGGTGGAACAAGACACTAGGTACACGTCACCACCTTCAAACGCGAAATGTGAACTATACCCGGACGTACAAAAAATAAAGTGTAAAACAATATAGTACGCCCCTCGTATGTAGGAAGGAGGATGCTGGAAATGTCATAAACAGTAAAAAGGAGTAGAAGACGTCCCAGAAAACCAGCATGGAGCTGCACGTATTTGAGAAGGATATAGTACACGACAGACTCGTATGGAAGAAGAAACTCTGCACAAACGATGCAGTTATACTGAAAAAAAGAATAATAATTATGTCAATGACGAGTACTACACCTGATAAAGATATTATCCTTCATACTTACCGTAGCATCTTCCGGAAAATCTATATTCAGGTCTCCTTCCACCGTGGTACAATACCGGTTGTCGCCGCACTTAATGGCCTTCAGTTTGGTGATCTGGAATATGGACTCTTCGGAACTGATGCACCAATCCATGTCCTTCACTAGGATCTCGTAATCACGCTGCAGCAGCATAATAATAATAACAATAATAATGATACAAACTGAAGGGATAAACATTGGCAGACTTCTTGACAAAGAAATACACCCCGATTGCTTAGCTTTTGCAAATTACCTTGCAATCATTTCCAACAACAGACAAGAAGCAATCCATTCGATAGAACAACTTCATGAAATAGCGGTCAAAAACAGACTCCAAATTTCATTTCAAAAGACACAGTGCATGGGAGGAACTAAATAAACATTCGATTACACTAGCCTGTAATGATTTCCCGATTTTGGTGAAAATAGGTGGTTCATATGGGAACGAAGTCCTGATTTCGAAAACACCAACCATTTTGTCGTAACACGTACAGATTTTATGAAATTATATATTTTATATGTATCGATGTTCGAGATTTAATGTAAATGTAAAGAAATATGAGTTCATATCATCATGTTTCAAATGTTTTACGGGGCATCTAAATACATGAAAATCACTCATATTAGTGTATAGAATTCAGTGGAGAAAAAACAGAAATGATTTATCCTGAACCGTTTACAAGATATCAATAAAGAAAAGAAATCCCAAATTCTTATATTATGCAAATTTACGGAAATATGAAAATAATTTTATCACATACAAAAAAATCGTCAGTCATAACAATTGGTAAAATACATAATATTATGACGTACTATCTGAAAAAAATACTAGGTCAGTAGGGGGGGTAATGCACCCCTAAGTGAAAATAAAATACAACCTCAACAATATGATATTGTATTGGATGTTTTGTATACTGTAAGAAAACCTGAATTCAGTGTGTTATAATTATTTACAATCACCTGTATCATCTTAGATCTCTGAAAAAAAAATTTTTTGCTGGCAAGTCATTCACGGTCACCTGTTAAGACAATTTGTTGCAGATCTTTAAGGAGTGTCAGAATTTAGTGAAAGGTGATCAAAATCATGATATTAAAAAAATGATGAGGCTACAGTACTGTGAAACCGCCTTACGTGATATGGGGAAATGGAAAGCAAATTTGAACTCAGCATACATAAGGTTAGGTAATGGTGGTGGTGGTGATTATTGTTTTAAGAGGAAGTACAACTAGGCAACCATCCTCTATATAACACTGTACCGTTTTCATCATCCTGATATCGGAATAAAGGTTGTCATACGACATTAAAAGTTTGCCATGCACGGTAATGAGATCGCGAAGATTACGTAATTGGGCCACACATCTGAAAAGAACGCATATATTAAGTGAAATAGGCCGTGATTTCGGAATATATATATAATACGAACGTATAAAATCAAGAAGGCCATGCACGTGACGGCAAAGATGTTTATTTGGCGAATTGAGTATGCCTAGGTTACGGAGTGAGACGGAAAGTTATAAAGGATCTATGCGGCCGTGATAAAAAAAATAGAAGGTTTTTAAAATTGTTAAAAAAGAAGAAGTAGGTGAACAATAAAAAAATCTGTTACGCAAAATTACGTAAATTTATCCACGAGAAAAAAATAATCCTCGCATAAAGAAGAAGGGAGATATTGCAGTTATTACGAGCTGAAGAACCTGCACAGCGAAGAAATATTTAAATCACACCTATATTTGAACAAATATCGTGACGGAAAATCAGAGCAAGTAGAAAAATATCCGAACAGTAGTCGGAGTATTGACCGAAGGCCGTTACGAGAAATCAAGTCGAGTTTAACGCATTATAGGTTGATTAGCTGGACAAAAGAAATTTTTAGAAAGCTAACTTGATGATTTTTACCTGTTAAACTGCCGCAAGGAATTAACATTGAATTACTGTCTTAATAACCTGAATCAAAGACATAAACTAGATTCTCATTCTCAAGAGTATGGACGTGAAATTAATTGCCATTTTGGAAATGTTTCTTTCACATATGACTGACGGCTACAACATGAGAGGCTAAATCGGAGATGGAGCCGACTTTCCGACGTGGACCGCCCAGCTGTTTCTACTATCCCGGGTCCCAAAACTACAACCTGATGGTGACGTAACGGATGTTGGAGACGATCTACGCAGTCCCAAGGTGACAACATCGAAGCCAAAGCCAGTCATCTAACGTCAGTGATCGCAAGCTAAGTTCCAAAGAATTACTTTATTATCTTGAAATTAACGTGTCGTAGATGTAGTATTCATATATTTGTAGTGAACATTGGTATGTTGTTTTTACGTAGTTCTTCGTGATAAAATCTCAGTCGATGCCATCTTTGCAATGAGATTGTCCTTGTTGATTTATTAATATGGGAGTAGGTATTTCTTCCAGAGTTTACAATCAATGTCATAATATAGGAATGTTTATAATTGAACAAGGAGAGATTTAGAGTGTGATTTTCAACCATTATGGGATTGAAACATCGTATACAAAGAGACGTATCCCAAATTTAATATTTTTAAAGAAGATAGTTGATTTCTGAGTAACTAATTTCTGGTTGCTGTTACGACGCGATGACATGTGAGTAAATATTAACTTGTTTGGTTTATATATGTGTTTCATTTTCAGGTTAACGTGTTTATGTGTATTATATGTGAAATCTAACCCAAAAGTATACCATTGCAGTACATTAATGATATGTTAAGATGATTTGCCGTTTTGTTGGAAATGACAAATGTTTACGTAGGGAAGTTATGATTTGAGTGGCATGTTGATGTGGATTTACGAATAATTATTCGCTGAGATATGTTTGTGGGAATGAATAATGTTATATTATGGTAATTAATATTGGTAAATGGAGAGATAGATATGCTTATGGATAATTTTGGCGGTAAATACGGCGTATTACTGGCCAATGGTGATGTTTGACATATGCGGCAAGATATTAATATGGTAATGCGAGATATATTGGGTTAGTGGTACACGAATACAATGAAATACATCGCAGATTTCGTATATGGGTTACCGTAAACTGTCTTCAGATTAAATATCCAAATAAGAAATAAAAGAAGGGAAACTTGTTGTCTTCATAGAGAGTATATCAACGTTGTACTGAATATTATTTGAAAGAATGTATTTAATTCATAGAACAATTTCATAATTTAAATCTCTACCACAATTAAATAAAATAGGTTACCAAATGCATTCCTACGGAATTTTTGATATCTGATTGGATATGGTTAAAATCATAAATCATGTTAGGTATAATTTTTGTTTGAACTACGATTAATAATTATTCTTTACACGATACCTACATTTAATTTAAAGGTGTTATTTGAATATTTTAACCAAATGACATGGTCAAGGTGACCAATATTTCTCATTTAAGGAACTATATATATTTGATATGGCTATTTTGAGCTGATATATATTTGGAACTTACGTGCGATTGCTAACGTTATAACATCAGAAGAAACGCGTGATAGTGACAGAATATCAATTTGTAAATGATGAAAATAAGCATTTTTTTAAAAAAAAGAAAGAAACCCCCTCAGGATGGTGCAACACTAATCAGACGGAAAAATGGAAGGGATCCGACACTTCGAAAAATGAAGATATCGGCCAAAGAAAGACAAGGGCCACGAAGGGCGTGAAAATGAAAGACTCCCTAGCCCTCGCAAACCTAATAGCGTCGGGGTCGGAAAAGAACAAGATTTGACCAAGAGAGGTCATATAGGATAGATGAAAGTTAGGAGCCTGACACAAGTAAGTGGAAGCAATGCCAGGACTCAGCTGAGGGCCCCGTGGTCGCCAACCCACGCTCCAATGTTCAGAGCCCCTGAGGCTCCTTTTAGTCGCCTCTTACGACAGGCAGGGGATACCGTGGGTGTTATTCTACCGCCCCCACCCACAGGGGGATGAAAGTGAGGAGCCTGGCACAAGTAAGTGGAAGCAATGCCAGAACTCAGCTGAGGGCCCCGTGGTCGCCAACCCACGCTCCAAAGTTCAGAGCCCCTGGGGCCATTTTAGTCGCCTCTTACGACAGGCAGGGGATACCGTGGGTGTTATTCTACCGCCCCCACCCACAGGGGGATAAGGTTAGGTAAGATCACCTATTAAAACTTTTAAAAACTATTACCCCATGGCACTACAGCCCTTGAAGGGCCTTGGCCTACCAAGCGACCGCTGCTCAGCCCGAAGACCTGTAGATTACGAGGTGCCGTGTGGTCAGCACGACGAATCCTCTCGTCCGTTCTTCTTTTCTTTCTAGATCGGGGCCGCTACCTCACCGTCAGATAGCTCTTCAATTCTAATCACGTAGGCTGAGTGGACCTCGAACCAGCCCTCAGGTCCAGGTGAAAATTCCTGACCTGGCCGGGAATCAAACCCGCGGCCTCCGGGTAAGAGGCAGGCACCCTACCGCTACACCACGGGGCCGGCTTTAAAAACTATCAAAATCACCAAATTCGGAAATATCTTCCAGGTACCACAGAAGTATCTAAGCGAAATTCTTTAGCCATCATGGAGAAATCAGGAAGCAAATAAAGAAACTATTACTAAACCGCAAAGAGCTCACAAAATCACCTGGAACAAAAATGCTGTATAAAAAGGCAAAATTGCTACAATACAAAATAGTCGTAAAACCAGAGACATTCAAAACTGTAATACCTGGTGGCAGGTCATAAATAAAACACAAGAGAGCAAAATTCTCAAAAAATGTCGGCCCGAAGTACGAAAATGGAATTTGGATTAAAAAAGGAACCACAGAAAATGGATCAAGTCACAGAAAAAAAATCACTATTACTAGAGCCCGGATTTTTCTGCATTAATAGGTTAGAATGCAAACTTACTGTAGCGAATAGCAAGTACAGTCTACCTTCACAACGATTATGCTATGGGGTTTGCATAAAACTTAGGGGTACGGCCCATCAGAACCCCTATAATTTATGTTACTCTTGCTACATTATGGAAGAGCGGGTGGCCGACACTTTTTTCTAAACAAATTGGGAACATGCATCATTTTCAAAAATATTTTTTTTGAAAAGTACACCAATGAAATAGTACGTAAACGTATTACATTGTGGTATGTTGCCTTGTTTTCTACCATTAAAAAATATTTAATAGTGCCTTTCCGCAAGGCGAGTGAAACGGCCTCTGACGTAAGCGGCGCGCTGTGACGTCACGATCCAGTACCGCATGGAGCTCTGCCAGCCGTTGTGCATCAGCCGTTGCTAAAAGCCGATTGTTTATTATTCATGATCGCGAATAACTTCGAAATGACAGAAGAAAGGTTCAAAACAGCACAGTCAGACAATCTACCATGTGTAGATGTCATCATTCTTGAAAAATGTGACTTTTGTGGCCGCAGAAATTAGCGGATAACAAGCAAGTTTGTAAGTGGCGTTCTTCTATACGTGCAATGTACTGTAAACCATAGTATTAGGATAACAACGAACCTGGATAGATTTCACATCACTTTCAACATTTCCTTCTAGACTGATTCCCCTATTAAAGAATAACATTACATTTTCGGGCTTTCAGCATTAGTAAAGTAAGAAATCGGAATTCAGCACTAACATAAACATATAGGTAGCATTTTAGTACTAGTCCGCTTCTGTGGTGTTGGGGCAACTGGCCTACCCATTTCCCGGGCCCATGAAAGATAATTAAATATCTTTGTGGAGGGAAAAAGTTAAACATGATAAAGATAAATATGACTTCATCTAGTTTTCACAAGTTGGGCTGAGTGGTTCAGACGGTTGAGGTGCTGGCCTTCTGACCCCAACTTGGCAGGTTCGATCCTGGTTCAGTCCGGTGGTAGTTGAAGGTGCTCAAATACGTCAGCCTCGTGTCGGTAGATTTACTGGCACGTAAAATAACTCCTGCAGGACTAAATTCCTGCACATCGGCGTCTCCGAAAATCGTAGAAGTAGTTAGCGGGGCGTGAAGCCAATAACATTAATTACATTTGGCTTTTAACAAGCTGAGCATATCAGGAAAGAAAAGTGTCCTGGTGACATTTTAGTCGCTCAATACAGGAATGTCTTTGGGTGCTGTGACTTTTTTTTTTTTTTTTTGCTGTTTGCTTTACGTCACACCGTCACATATAGGTCTTATGGCGACGATGGGACAGGAAAGGCCTAGGAATGGGAACAAAGCGGCCGTGGCCTTAGGTACAGCCTCAGCATTTGCCTGGTGTGAAAATAGGAAACCACGGAAAACCATCTTCAGGGCTGCCGGCAGTGGGGTTCAAAACCCACTATCTCCCGGATGCGAGCTCACAGCTGCGCGCTCCTAACCGCACGGCCAACTCGCGCGGTATTTTTACCCTTCGGTTTATTGACTTGGCTTGTATAACCTGAAACTTAGGCTAAGTTGGATAATATTTTAAACACCTACATCACTATTTTCACCTGTGTGCAATTATGTTATTTATTTCATTAATATTATGATAATTATTATAACTGAGCATTGTTAACTTATAAGACCCCAACAGACAAGCATTGGTTTTGTGTAGAGTTATACATTTGTTAAATTCACGTTGTTTCCTTTCATGATGTACACGCCTATTCTTTGTTACATTATAGAGTATTTAGATATAGCCTAAATTTCTTTACCAATTAAGCTCTTCAATAAAGACATACATAACTGTCCCATGCCAAGATATATTGGTAGAATTAGAGCTGTCAAAATGGTTCATAACCCCTTTGATTTATTATCTTGACATGGATCACCCAAAACATAGGTTAGGTTTGGAGAATACTTTAATAATCAGCATTATTTAATGTACTGTTTATTACTTTCATATTCCAAGATGTAATTGAAGCATTTAAATAAAACATCATACATTAAAATTTAAAGTTTTACCACTAGAACAGCTGACATGGAAAAGTGATTTGAAAATTCAAACAAATTCATCATACGTTAAAATCTTCAAAAAAATAAACTGTAGACTTTTCCGATATATCACCAGCATTTCTCCGGCTCGCCAAAATCCATTTCTCCCTAGTTTTAGCGTCTTTGGAACATTTATAAACAATTTGTTTGGTATGGTATGCGATGTGCTATTGCACATCGGAACTCTACACCATTTATAAGTTTTCTGCCTCACTGCCTGCGCAGGATTCATTTTAAGTCTAAAATATACCACTCAGATTATTATCCAATGTATAGACCTCGAATTTAACCATACTAGACACTAACGTAAAGTAGAAATACGCGAAGTGTATCCTGCTTCTCACAGCACACTATGTGTTATTTCGTCTGCTAATTCAGTCAACCTGTACGATGACGTCAGACCAATGAGATCGCGTACTTGCGTGACGTGACATTTTCGTAGATTTTTATCATGTTTGGAGTTATTATTTGTACATTCTGATCTCATTTTTGAATTCTGCATGAAATTTTGAATCAGATTAGCATATTTTTAATTAAAACCCCGGATCATGCATGTTCCCTATTAGTTTGCAATCTAACCTGTTACTGCATAAAAATCCGGGCTTTAGTGATGATACTCGGAAGTTCTAGACTACGGCGCAGATCGATCAGGTCCACGCACTCCGTAAGGATATGTACCACTGCCACAAGTACACATCAAAGGGAAAATAATGAATCAGAGATGGTTATACTCACTTCTGCATTGAGGAGAACGATCAAGTATGTTAGGACAAGTCCCGCTGATATTCCCTTCAAACCAATAGAGAAATTCATCGTTGCTACTTGGAGTTGGTTCATGTAGAATATAGCTCGTGGCACCGGCCTTTTATATACACAATTGTGGTGATAATGGTTATTAGATTACACTTGTATCCACTGGTATTACATTATGTGTACACCACGAAATAATAACACAACACAATACAATCCATTCATAATGATCTCTGGGTGGTAACGATATTTTAATGTGTGTGGCACGTGTTTCCCGACAATGTTACAGTACTTTCATCATTTCCATTTCTACAATTCGAAACTGTGAGGTGAGTTCTTAAGTGCAGAGGTCAAAAATTTCATTCCTTTAATTTATTTGCTTGTGTTTCTTATCACGTTCCTTGAGGTTCGGATCACCATGTATCCCGAAGCATGTTATGCTTATCTCTCGGTGCGAACTTCCCTAAAATTCCGGTGTAAGTAACTACGTCCTAGTTACAAATTTCCGATAAGTAATGGCAATATATTGCCGGCCCCGTGGTGTAAGGGGTAGCGTGCCTGCCTCTCGCCCGGAGGACCCAGGTTCGATTCCCGGCCAAGTCAGGGGTTTTTCTCTCGACCTGAGGGCTGGTTCGAGATCCCATCACCCTGCGTGATTTGAATTGAGGAGCTATCTGACAGTGAGATGGCAGCCCCGGTCTCGAAAGCCCAGAATAACGGCCGAGAGGATGCGTCGTGCTGACCACACGGCCCCTCGTAATCTGCAGGCCTTCGGGCTGAGCAGCGGTGGGGTTTGGTTTAATGGCAACATATTATTGTTATTGAAGTAAAGGATCAAGACATACTGCTAGATTCGATCGGCCCACCGGTGACCCGAGGATTTATTTTTGCATCTTCCATTCATATCTCTTCGGGTCATTCTGTGTTTAGATTGTTGTCTAAGCTATATTTTTACGCGGGAACACTTAGGTGGTTACGGTGAATGAAGCCTACAATGTTGCTGCCTTTAGATGGAAGATTGTTATTTACTACGAGGGGTACCACCTTTCTGACATTTCTTGTAACCTATTCTTTTCTACATCGCTCTCAGGTAAGCTGAAGTAAGTTTTCAGACTTTTATTTATTGGAGTGGTTATTGATATGTTTATTATCTTCCTTAGATAATATTTACAAGCAAGTTTACGACCTTTTTGCTAGGTATGGAGCCTTCACCTTCTGACACACCAGTGGCACGGAAAAGAAATAGATTTAGGACGACACTGAATCCCGCACGAATTACTGATGATTTGAAACAAAGTGATGACAGTGACGGTGATTTCTCTTCAGTATCTGATGACTAGAGCCCGGATTTTTATGCATTAATAGGTTAGAATGCAAACTTACTGAAGCGAGTAGCAAATGTACTCTACCTTCATAACGATTATGCTATGGGGTCTGCATAAAACATAGGGGTACGGCCTATCAGAACCCCTGTAATTTATGTTACTCTTGCTACATTATGGAAGAGCGAGTGGCTGACTCTTCCTACTAATCAAATTACTTTGCAATCTAATCTGTTACTGCATAAAAATCCGGGCTTTACTGATGACGACCCTACGTTCAGCCTCGTCTTTTGTGATATTATTTTGCTACTAAGCATAATATGAAAATAATTAACATAAGCCTATCATATTCCTATAAAAAACAGATCAATGTACAAAAAACTAACATTTACTTCCGGAGTCATTTCTGGGTCACGCACTACGTGAATCCAAAAACTGTCACAGAGGTAAATACATTGGAATATCTCCTCAACAATAACGCACACAACAAGTGTTCCAGCATTGTTTTGGATTTCATAGCAGGGATTAGTGGTGGTGCTGGTGATTATTGTTTGAAGAGAAGTACAACTAGGCAACCATCCTCTATATAACACTAATCAGAGAGAAAAATGGAAGGGATCCGACACTTCGAAAAATGAAGATATCGGCCAAAGAAAGACAAGGGCCACGAAGGGCGTGAAAATGAAAGACTCCCTAGCCCTCACAAACCTAATAGCGTCGGGGTCGGAAAAGAACAAGTGTTGACCAAGAGAGGTCGGATAGGATAGATGAAAGTGAGGAGCCTGGCACAAGTAAGTGGAAGTAATGCCAGGACTCAGCTAAGAGCCCCGTGGTTGCCAAGCCACGCTCCAAAGTTCAGAGCCCTTGGCGCCCCTTTTAGTCGCCTCTTACGACAGGCAGGGGTTACCGTGGGTGTTATTCTACCGCCCCCACCCACAGGGGGAACGGTCCCCGTGGTCGCCAGCCCACGCTCCAAAGTTCAGAGCCCTTGGGACCCCTTTTAGTCGCCTCTTACGATAGGCAGGGTATACCGTGGGTGTTATTCTACTGCCCCCACCCACAGGGGGAACGGTCCCCGTGGTCGCCAGCCCACGCTCCAAAGTTCAGAGCCCATTGGGCCCCTTTTAGTCGCCTCGTACGACAGGCAGGGGAGGTGGTGGTGGTGATTATTGTTTTAAGAGGAAGTGCAACTGGGCAACCATCCTCTATATAACACTAATCAGAGGGAAAAATGGAAGGGGTCCGACACTTCGAAAAATGAAGGTATCGGCCAAAGTAAGACAAGGGCCGCGAAGGGCATGAACATGAAAGACTCCCTAACCCTCGCAAACCTAATAGCGTCGGGGTCGAAAAAGAACAAGAATTGACCAAGGGAGATCGGATAGGATAGATGAAAGTGAGGAGCCTGGCACAAGTAAATGGAAGCAATGCCAGGACTCAGCTGAGGACCCCGTGGTCGCCAACCCACGCTCCAAAGTTCAGAGCCCCTGAGGCCCCTTTTAGTCGCCTCTTACGACAGGCAGGGGATACCGTGGGTGTTATTCTACCACCCCCACCCACAGGGGGTAGCAGGGATTAACCAAAGTCATAAGGAAAGATCTGTACAGATCTGTGCATATGGTTATGAGGGTATTTATGGTTGTAGTAAGAATGTAAATGAGAGGGCATACGTACGTATAAGTCTCTGGTTAAAAAAAATGAAATGTCGTATGGCTTTTAGTGCCGGGATATCCCAGGACGGGTTCGGCTCGCCAGGTGCAGGTCTTTCTATTTGACACCCGTAGGTGACCTGCGCGTCGTGATGAGGATGAAATGATGATGAAGACAACACATACACCCAGCCCCGTGCCATTGGAATTAACCAATTAAGGTTAAAATCCCCGACCCGGCCGGGAATCGAACCCGGGACCCTCTGATCCGAAGGCCAGTACGCTGACCGTTCAGCCAACGAAAGACCCCAACTAGAGTATGGTTCCAGTGTATGGAACTCTCACGAGGATTACCTGATTCAAGAACTGGAAAAAAATCCAACGAAAAGCAGCTCGATTTGTTCTGGGTGATTTCCGACAAAAGAGTAGCGTTACAAAAATGTTGCAAAGTTTGGGCTGTGAAGAATTGGGAGAAAGAAGACGAGCTGTTCGACTAAGTGGTATGTTCCGAGCTGTCAGTGGAGAGATGGCGTGGAATGACATTGGTAGACGAATAAGTTTGAGTGGTGTCTTTAAAAGTAGGAAAAATCACAATATGAAGATAAAGTTGGAATTCAAGAGGACAAACTGGGGGAAATATTCATTTATAGGAAGTAGAGTTAGGGAATGAAATAACTTACCAAGGGAGATGTTCAATAAATTTCCAATTTCTTTGAAATCATTTAAGAAAAGGCTATGAAAACAACAGACAGGGAATCTGCCACCTGGGCGACTGCCTGAATGCAGATTAGTAGTGATGGATGGATGGATGGATGGATGGATGGATGGATGGATGGATGGATGGATGGATGGATGGATGGATGGATGGATGGATGGATGGATGGATGGATGGATGGATGGATGGATGGATGGATGGATGGATGGATGGATGGATGGATGGATGGAT